>NC_092089.1:78463904-78775809 GCF_045679555.1 Salvelinus alpinus | reverse complement strand
ACCACATTATGTATTATCTACTACAGTATTCAAATCAAATCAAATCAACGTTTATTTGTCACGTGCGCCGAATACAACAGGTGTAGACCTTACAGTGAAATGCTTACTTACTACTACATGATTATCTAACCAATAGTGCAAAAAAGGTATTAGGTGAACAATAGGTAGGTAAAGAAATAAAAAAGGCTATAAAAGTAGCAAGGCTACATACAGACACCGGTTAGTCAGGCTATTTGAGGTAGTATGTACATGTAGATATGGTTAAAGTGACTATTCATATATGATGAACAGAGAGTAGCAGTAGCGTAAAAGAGGGGTTGGCGGGTGGTGGGTGGGACACAATGCAGATAGCCCGGTTAGCCAATGTGCGGGAGCACTGGTTGGTCGGCCCAATTGAGGTAGTATGTACATGAATGTATAGTTAAAGTGACTATGCATATATGATAAACAGAGGGTAGCAGCAGTGTAAAAAGAGGGGTTGGGGGGGGGGGACACACAATGCAAATAGTCCGGATAGTCATTTGATTACCTGTTCAGGAGTCTTATGGCTTGGAGGTAAAAACTGTTGAGAAGCCTTTTTGTCCTAGACTTGGCACTCCGATACCGCTTGCCATGCGGTAGTAGAGAGAACAGTCTATGACTGGGGTGGCTGGGGTCTTTGACAATTTTTAGGGCCTTCCTCTGACACCGCCTGGTGTAGAGGTCCTGGATGGCAGGCAGCTTAGCCCCAGTGATGTACTGGGCCATACGCACTACCCTCTGTAGTGCCTTGCGGTCAGAGGCCGAGCAATTGCCGTACCAGGCAGTGATGCAACCAGTCAGGATGCTCTCAATGTTGGATGCTCTCGATGATCTACTACATTATGTATTATGTACTACAGTATTACCTATCACATGATGTATTATCTACTACATTATTATCTACTACATCATGAATTATCTACTACATTATGTATTATCTACTACAGTATTATCTATTACATGATGTATTATCTACTACATTATTATCTACTACATCATGAATTATCTACTACATGATGTATTATCTACTACATTATGAATGATCTACTACAGTATGTATTATCTATTACATTATGCATTATCTACTACAGCATGTATTATCTACTACATTATGCATTATCTACTACAGTATGTATTATCTATTACATTATGTATTATCTACTACAGTATGTATTATCGACTACATTATGTTTTATCTACTACATCATGAATTATCTACTACATGATGTATTATCTACTACATTATGAATGATCTACTACAGTATGTATTATCTATTACATTATGCATTATCTACTACAGCATGTATTATCTACTACATTATGCATTATCTACTACAGCATGTATTATCTATTACATTATGCATTATCTACTACATCATGTATTATCTATTACATTATGCATTATCTACTACAGTATGTATTATCTATTACATTATGTATTATCTACTACAGTATGTATTATCGACTACATTACGTTTCATCTACTACAGTATGTATTATCTACTACATTATGTTTTATCTACTACATTATGTTTTATTTACTACAGTATGTTTTATCTACTACATTATGTTTTATCTACTACAGTATGTTTTATCTACTACAGTATGTATTATCTACTACATTACGTATTATCTACTACATTATGTTTTATCTACTACATTATGTTTTATCTACTACAGTATGTTTTATCTACTACATTATGTTTTATCTACTACAGTATGTATTATCTACTACATTATGTTTTATCTACTACATTATGTTTTATCTACTACAGTATGTATTATCTACTACATTATGTATTATCTACTACATTATGTTTTATCTGCAACAGTATGTATTATCTACTACAGTATGTTTTATCTACTACATTATGAATTATCTACTACATTATGTATTATCTACTACATTATGTTTTATCTACTACATTATGTATTATCTACTACATTATGAATTATCTACTATATTATGAATGATCTACTACATTATGTATTATCTACTACATTATGTATTATCTACTATATTATTAATGATCTACTATATTATGAATTATCTACTACATGATGTATTATCTACTACATTATGTATTATCTACTACAGTATTATCTACTACATTATGTATCATCTACTGCATTATGTATTATCTACTACATTATGTATTATCTACTACAGTATTATCTACTACAGTATTATCTACTACATTATGTATCATCTACAACACCATTATCTACTACATTATGTATTATCTACTACATGTTGTATTATCTACTATATTGTGTATTATCTACTACAGTATTATCTACTACAGTATTATCTACTACAATATTATCTACTACAGTATTATCTACTACATTATGTATAATCTACGACAGTATTATCTACTACACGATGTATTATCTACTACATTATGTATAATCTACTACAGCAATATCTACTACAGTATTATCTACTACATCATGAATTATCTACTACATCATGAATTATCTACTATATTATGTATTATCTACTATATTATGAATGATCTACTACATTATGAATTGGAGTTGGAATTATAGGTAACTTCAATACCTGCTTCTAATTTAATGTGGCATTGTAGCTGTTGCAGGTGCCCTATGATAGTGTATCTATGTGTGTGTGTGTGTGCATGATGTGTGTGTGTGTGTGTGTATTCACACATGAAATGTGTTCTTGCGTATGTGCGTGTGTTCATATATGAGTGTGTGAGGACACGTGTAAACCAAGTCACTGAGAATGCAGCATGCCCTGGGTGTGTGAGTATGAATGTTCCCGGTGAGGAGACGGGGTGGGGGTGTATATTGGGGGTGGGCACAGGACAACAGTGATAGAGTGCTCTGACTGTCACCTCGGTCCTGCGGTGCCCGCCCCACGTGGCACAGTGCCCAGCTCTTTTCAGGCACCGCTACCCTCACCCTCAAGTCCTTTCACTTCTCAAAGAAAGACAGCATGTATTCAATGACACATCACCCCACCCTTTCTACAACACTCTACAGCCCTCCCTGGGAGGAGATGAGAGGAAGGAAGCAGTAGCCAGGGACACCACACATTCAAAAGCAACCAGCAACTGCAGGGACTTGGATCTGAGCCAAGATTCATTCCATGGGAATATATTCCATCTATGTTTGGCAACATCAACAACAACAATATTTCCACATTTTGACATTGTCTAAAATCATGTATACATGTGTGGATGGTGCCGGATATATCCATATGTTGTCCACTGTATTATGTGGGAGGAATGCACTAGGGTGGCAACAGCTCCACTGTATTATGTGGGAGGAATGCGGTAGGTTAGCAACAGTTCCACTGTATTATGTGGGATGAATGCACTAGGGTGGCAACAGTTCCACTGTATTATGTGGGATGAATGCACTAGGGTGGCAACAGCTCCACTGTATTGTGGGATGAATGCACTAGGGTGGCAACATCTTCACTGTATTATGTGGGATAAATGCACTAGGGTGGCAACAGTTCCACTGTATTATGTGGGATGAATGCACTAGGTTAGCAACAGTTCCACTGTATTATGTGGGATGAATGCACTAGGGTGGCAACAGCTCCACTGTATTATGTGGGAGGAATGCGGTATGGTGGCAACAGCTCCACTGTATTATGTGGGATGAATGCACTAGGTTAGCAACAGTTCCACTGTATTATGTGGGAGGAATGCGGTAGGGTGGCAACAGCTCCACTGTATTATGTGGGAGGAATGTGGTAGGGTGGTAACAGCTCCACTGTATTATGTGGGATGAATGCACTAGGGTGGCAACAGTTCCACTGTATTATGTGGGATGAATGCAATAGGGTGGCAACATCTCCACTGTATTATGTGGAAGGAATGCACTAGGTTAGCAACAGTCCCACTGTATTATGTGGGATGAATGCACTAAGTTAGCAACAGTTCCACTGTATTATGTGGGAGGAATGCACTAGGGTGGCAACAGCTCCACTGTATTATGTGGGATGAATGCACTAGGTTAGCAACAGTTCCACTGTATTATGTGGAAGGAATGCACTAAGGTGGCAACAGTTCCACTGTATTATGTGGGAGGAATGTGGTAGGGTGGCAACATCTCCACTGTATTATGTGGGAGGAATGTGGTAGGTTAGCAACAGTTCCACTGTATTATGTGGGAGGAATGCACTAGAGTGGCAACAGTTCCACTGTATTATGTGGGATGAATGCACTAGGGTGGCAACAGTTCCACTGTATTATGTGGGATGAATGCACTAGGGTGGCAACATCTCCACTGTATTATGTGGGAGGAATGTGGTAGGTTAGCAACAGTTCCACTGTATTACGTGGGAGGAATGCACTAGGGTGGCAACAGTTCCACTGTATTATGTGGGATGAATGCACTAGGTTAGCAACAGTTCCACGGTATTATGTGGGATGAATGCCCTAGGGTGGCAACAGTTCCACTCTATTATGTGGGATGAATGCACTAGGTTAGCAACAGTTCCACTGTATTATGTGGGAGGAATGCACTAGGGTGGCAACAGTTCCACTGTATTATGTGGGATGAATGCACTAGGTTAGCAACAGTTCCACTGTATTATGTGGGATGAATGCCCTAGGGTGGCAACAGTTCCACTGTATTATGTGGGAGGAATGCGGTAGGGTGGCAACAGCTCCACTGTATTATGTGGGATGAATGCACTAGGTTAGCAACAGTTCCACTGTATTATGTGGGAGGAATGCGGTAGTGTGGCAACAGCTCCACTGTATTATGTGGGAGGAATGTGGTAGGGTGGTAACAGCTCCACTGTATTATGTGGGATGAATGCACTAGGGTGGCAACAGTTCCACTGTATTATG
Source organism: Salvelinus alpinus (assembly GCF_045679555.1). NCBI lineage: Eukaryota > Metazoa > Chordata > Actinopteri > Salmoniformes > Salmonidae > Salvelinus > Salvelinus alpinus. The sequence continues at coordinate 78,770,953 of NC_092089.1, read as the reverse complement.
TGGGATGAATGCACTAGGGTGGCAACATCTCCACTGTATTATGTGGAAGGAATGCACTAGGTTAGCAACAGTTCCACTGTATTATGTGGGATGAATGCACTAGGTTAGCAACAGTTCCACTGTATTATGTGGGAGGAATGCACTAGGGTGGCAACAGTTCCACTGTATTATGTGGGATGAATGCACTAGGTTAGCAACAGTTCCACTGTATTATGTGGAAGGAATGCGGTAGGGTGGCAACAGTTCCACTGTATTATGTGGGATGAATGCACTAGGTTAGCAACAGTTCCACTGTATTATGTGGGATGAATGCACTAGGGTGACAACAGTTCCACTGTATTATGTGGGATGAATGCACTAGGTTAGCAACAGTTCCACTGTATTATGTGGGATGAATGCACTAGGTTAGCAACAGTTCCACTGTATTATGTGGGATGAATGCACTAGGGTGACAACATCTTCACTGTATTATGTGGGATGAATGCACTAGGGTGGCAACAGTTCCACTGTATTATATGGGAGGAATGCGGTAGGGTGGCAACAGCTCCACAGTATTATGTGGGATGAATGCACTAGGGTGGCAACAGTTCCACTGTATTATGTGGGATGAATGCACTAGGGTGGCAACATCTCCACTGTATTATGTGGAAGGAATGCACTAGGTTAGCAACAGTTCCACTGTATTATGTGGGATGAATGCACTAGGTTAGCAACAGTTCCACTGTATTATGTGGGAGGAATGCACTAGGGTGGCAACAGTTCCACTGTATTATGTGGGATGAATGCACTAGGTTAGCAACAGTTCCACTGTATTATGTGGGATGAATGCACTAGGTTAGCAACAGTTCCACTGTATTATGTGGGATGAATGCACTAGGGTGGCAACAGCTCCACTGTATTATGTGGGATGAATGCACTAGGGTGGCAACAGTTCCACTGTATTATGTGGGAGGAATGCGGTAGGGTGGCAACAGCTCCACTGTATTATGTGGGATGAATGCACTAGGTTAGCAACAGTTCCACTGTATTATGTGGAAGGAATGCACTAAGGTGGCAACAGTTCCACTGTATTATGTGGGAGGAATGTGGTAGGGTGGCAACATCTCCACTGTATTATGTGGGAGGAATGTGGTAGGTTAGCAACAGTTCCACTGTATTATGTGGGAGGAATGCACTAGAGTGGCAACAGTTCCACTGTATTATGTGGGATGAATGCACTAGGGTGGCAACAGTTCCACTGTATTATGTGGAATGAATGCACTAGGGTGGCAACAGTTCCACTGTATTATGTGGGGTGAATGCACTAGGTTAGCAACAGTTCCACTGTATTATGTGGGATGAATGCCCTAGGGTGGCAACAGTTCCACTGTATTATGTGGGATGAATGCACTAGGTTAGCAACAGTTCCACTGTATTATGTGGGATGAATGCCCTAGGGTGGCAACAGTTCCACTGTATTATGTGGGATGAATGCACTAGGGTGGCAACAGTTCCACTGTATTATGTGGAATGAATGCACTAGGGTGGCAACATTTCCACTGTATTATGTGGGAGGAATGTGGTAAGTTAGCAACAGTTCCACTGTATTATGCGGGAGGAATGCACTAGGGTGGCAACAGTTCCACTGTATTATGTGGGGTGAATGCACTAGGTTAGCAACAGTTCCACTGTATTATGTGGGATGAATGCCCTAGGGTGGCAACAGTTCCACTGTATTATGTGGGATGAATGCACTAGGTTAGCAACAGTTCCACTGTATTATGTGGGAGGAATGCACTAGGGTGGCAACAGTTCCACTGTATTATGTGGGATGAATGCACTAGGTTAGCAACAGTTCCACTGTATTATGTGGGATGAATGCCCTAGGGTGGCAACAGTTCCACTGTATTATGTGGGATGAATGCACAAGGTTAGCAACAGTTCCACTGTATTATGTGGGATGAATGCACTAGGGTGGCAACAGCTCCACTGTATTATGTGGGAGGAATGCGGTAGGGTGGCAACAGCTCCACTGTATTATGTGGGATGAATGCACTAGGTTAGCAACAGTTCCACTGTATTATGTGGGAGGAATGCGGTAGGGTGGCAACAGCTCCACTGTATTATGTGGGAGGAATGTGGTAGGGTGGCAACAGTTCCACTGTATTATGTGGGATGAATGCACAAGGTTAGCAACAGTTCCACTGTATTATGTGGGATGAATGCACTAGGGTGGCAACAGTTCCACTGTATTATGTGGGATGAATGCATTAGGGTGGCGACATCTCCACTGTATTATGTGGGAGGAATGCACTAGGTTAGCAACAGTTCCACTGTATTATGTGGGATGAATGCACTAGGTTAGCAACAGTTACACTGTATTATGTGGGAGGAATGCACTAGGGTGGCAACAGTTCCACTGTATTATGTGGGATGAATGCACTAGGTTAGCAACAGTTCCACTGTATTATGTGGGAGTAATGCACTAGGGTGGCAACAGTTCCACTGTATTATGTGGGATGAATGCACTAGGTTAGCAACAGTTCCACTGTATTATGTGGGATGAATGCACTAGGGTGGCAACAGTTCCACTGTATTATTTGGGATGAATGCACTAGGTTAGCAACAGTTCCACTGTATTATGTGGGAGGAATGCGTAGGGTGGCAACAGTTCCACTGTATTATGTGGGATGAATGCACTAGGTTAGCAACAGTTCCACTGTATTATGTGGGAGGAATGTGGTAAGTTAGCAACAGTTCCACTGTATTATGCGGGAGGAATGCACTAGGGTGGCAACAGTTCCACTGTATTATGTGGGGTGAATGCACTAGGTTAGCAACAGTTCCACTGTATTATGTGGGATGAATGCCCTAGGGTGGCAACAGTTCCACTGTATTATGTGGGATGAATGCACTAGGTTAGCAACAGTTCCACTGTATTATGTGGGAGGAATGCACTAGGGTGGCAACAGTTCCACTGTATTATGTGGGATGAATGCACTAGGTTAGCAACAGTTCCACTGTATTATGTGGGATGAATGCCCTAGGGTGGCAACAGTTCCACTGTATTATGTGGGATGAATGCACAAGGTTAGCAACAGTTCCACTGTATTATGTGGGATGAATGCACTAGGGTGGCAACAGCTCCACTGTATTATGTGGGAGGAATGCGGTAGGGTGGCAACAGCTCCACTGTATTATGTGGGATGAATGCACTAGGTTAGCAACAGTTCCACTGTATTATGTGGGAGGAATGCGGTAGGGTGGCAACAGCTCCACTGTATTATGTGGGAGGAATGTGGTAGGGTGGCAACAGTTCCACTGTATTATGTGGGATGAATGCACAAGGTTAGCAACAGTTCCACTGTATTATGTGGGATGAATGCACTAGGGTGGCAACAGTTCCACTGTATTATGTGGGATGAATGCATTAGGGTGGCAACATCTCCACTGTATTATGTGGGAGGAATGCACTAGGTTAGCAACAGTTCCACTGTATTATGTGGGATGAATGCACTAGGTTAGCAACAGTTACACTGTATTATGTGGGAGGAATGCACTAGGGTGGCAACAGTTCCACTGTATTATGTGGGATGAATGCACTAGGTTAGCAACAGTTCCACTGTATTATGTGGGAGGAATGCACTAGGGTGGCAACAGTTCCACTGTATTATGTGGGATGAATGCACTAGGTTAGCAACAGTTCCACTGTATTATGTGGGATGAATGCACTAGGGTGGCAACAGTTCCACTGTATTATTTGGGATGAATGCACTAGGTTAGCAACAGTTCCACTGTATTATGTGGGAGGAATGCGTAGGGTGGCAACAGTTCCACTGTATTATGTGGGATGAATGCACTAGGTTAGCAACAGTTCCACTGTATTATGTGGGATGAATGCACTAGGGTGGCAACAGTTCCACTGTATTATGTGGGATGAATGCACTAGGGTGGCAACATCTCCACTGTATTATGTGGAAGGAATGCACTAGGTTAGCAACAGTTCCACTGTATTATGTGGGATGAATGCACTAGGTTAGCAACAGTTCCACTGTATTATGTGGGAGGAATGCACTAGGGTGGCAACAGTTCCACTGTATTATGTGGGATGAATGCACTAGGTTAGCAACAGTTCCACTGTATTATGTGGGATGAATGCACTAGGTTAGCAACAGTTCCACTGTATTATGTGGGAGGAATGCGGTAGGGTGGCAACAGCTCCACTGTATTATGTGGGATGAATGCACTAGGTTAGCAACAGTTCCACTGTATTATGTGGGAGGAATGCACTAAGGTGGCAACAGTTCCACTGTATTATGTGGGAGGAATGTGGTAGGGTGGCAACAGTTCCACTGTATTATGTGGGATGAATGCACTAGGTTAGCAACAGTTCCACTGTATTATGTGGGAGGAATGCGGTAGGGTGGCAACAGTTCCACTGTATTATGTGGGATGAATGCACTAGGTTAGCAACAGTTCCACTGTATTATGTGGGATGAATGCACTAGGGTGGCAACAGTTCCACTGTATTATGTGGGATGAATGCACTAGGTTAGCAACAGTTCCACTGTATTATGTGGGATGAATGCACTAGGTTAGCAACAGTTTCACTGTATTATGTGGGATGAATGCACTAGGGTGACAACATCTCCACCCTATTATGTGGGATGAATGCACTAGGTTAGCAACAGTTCCACTGTATTATGTGGGATGAATGCACTAGGGAGGCAACAGTTCCACTGTATTATGTGGGATGAATGCACTAGGGTGGCAACATCTCCACTGTATTATGTGGAAGGAATGCACTAGGTTAGCAACAGTTCCACTGTATTATGTGGGATGAATGCACTAGGTTAGCAACAGTTCCACTGTATTATGTGGGAGGAATGCACTAGGGTGGCAACAGTTCCACTTTATTATGTGGGATGAATGCACTAGGTTAGCAACAGTTCCACTGTATTATGTGGGATGAATGCACTAGGTTAGCAACAGTTCCACTGTATTATGTGGGATGAATGCACTAGGGTGGCAACAGCTCCACTGTATTATGTGGGATGAATGCACTAGGGTGGCAACAGTTCCACTGTATTATGTGGGAGGAATGCGGCAGGGTGGCAACAGCTCCACTGTATTATGTGGGATGAATGCACTAGGTTAGCAACAGTTCCACTGTATTATGTGGGAGGAATGCACTAAGGTGGCAACAGTTCCACTGTATTATGTGGGATGAATGCACTAGGGTGGCAACAGTTCCACTGTATTATGTGGGATGAATGCACTAGGGTGGCAACAGTTCCACTGTATTATGTGGGATGAATGCACTAGGGTGGCAACATCTTCACTGTATTATGTGGGAGGAATGCGGTAGGGTGACAACAGCTCCACTGTATTATGTGGGATGAATGCACTAGGGTGGCAACAGTTCCACTGTATTATGTGGGATGAATGCACTAGGTTAGCAACAGTTCCACTGTATTATGTGGGAGGAATGCGGTAGGGTGGCAACAGTTCCACTGTATTATGTGGGATGAATGCACTAGGTTAGCAACAGTTCCACTGTATTATGTGGGATGAATGCACTAGGGTGGCAACAGTTCCACTGTATTATGTGGGATGAATGCACTAGGTTAGCAACAGTTCCACTGTATTATGTGGGATGAATGCACTAGGTTAGCAACAGTTCCACTGTATTATGTGGGATGAATGCACTAGGGTGACAACATCTCCACCCTATTATGTGGGATGAATGCACTAGGTTAGCAACAGTTCCACTGTATTATGTGGGATGAATGCACTAGGGAGGCAACAGTTCCACTGTATTATGTGGGATGAATGCACTCGGGTGGCAACATCTCCACTGTATTATGTGGAAGGAATGCACTAGGTTAGCAACAGTTCCACTGTATTATGTGGGATGAATGCACTAGGTTAGCAACAGTTCCACTGTATTATGTGGGAGGAATGCACTAGGGTGGCAACAGTTCCACTGTATTATGTGGGATGAATGCACTAGGTTAGCAACAGTTCCACTGTATTATGTGGGATGAATGCACTAGGTTAGCAACAGTTCCACTGTATTATGTGGGATGAATGCACTAGGGTGGCAACATCTCCACTGTATTATGTGGGATGAATGCACTAGGGTGGCAACAGTTCCACTGTATTATGTGGGAGGAATGCGGTAGGGTGGCAACAGCTCCACTGTATTATGTGGGATGAATGCACTAGGTTAGCAACAGTTCCACTGTATTATGTGGGATGAATGCACTAGGGTGGCAACAGTTCCACTGTATTATGTGGGAGGAATGTGGTAGGGTGGCAACAGCTCCACTGTATTATGTGGGATGAATGCACTAGGGTGGCAACAGTTCCACTGTACTATGTGGGATGAATGCACTAGGTTAGCAACAGTTCCACTGTATTATGTGGGAGGAATGCGGTAGGGTGGCAACCGTTCCACTGTATTATGTGGGATGAATGCACTAGGTTAGCAACAGTTCCACTGTATTATGTGGGATGAATGCACTAGGGTGGCAACAGTTCCACTGTATTATGTGGGATGAATGCACTAGGTTAGCAACAGTTCCACTGTATTATGTGGGATGAATGCACTAGGTTAGCAACAGTTCCACTGTATAATGTGGGATGAATGCACTAGGGTGGCAACAGTTCCACTGTATTATGTGGGATGAATGCACTAGGTTAGCAACAGTTCCACTGTATTATGTGGGAGGAATGCGGTAGGGTGGCAACAGTTCCACTGTATTATGTGGGATGAATGCACTAGGTTAGCAACAGTTCCACTGTATTATGTGGGATGAATGCACTAGGGTGGCAACAGTTCCACTGTATTATGTGGGATGAATGCACTAGGTTAGCAACAGTTCCACTGTATTATGTGGGATGAATGCACTAGGTTAGCAACAGTTTCACTGTATTATGTGGGATGAATGCACTAGGGTGACAACATCTCCACCCTATTATGTGGGATGAATGCACTAGGTTAGCAACAGTTCCACTGTATTATGTGGGATGAATGCACTAGGGAGGCAACAGTTCCACTGTATTATGTGGGATGAATGCACTAGGGTGGCAACATCTCCACTGTATTATGTGGAAGGAATGCACTAGGTTAGCAACAGTTCCACTGTATTATGTGGGATGAATGCACTAGGTTAGCAACAGTTCCACTGTATTATGTGGGAGGAATGCACTAGGGTGGCAACAGTTCCACTTTATTATGTGGGATGAATGCACTAGGTTAGCAACAGTTCCACTGTATTATGTGGGATGAATGCACTAGGTTAGCAACAGTTTCACTGTATTATGTGGGATGAATGCACTAGGGTGACAACATCTCCACCCTATTATGTGGGATGAATGCACTAGGTTAGCAACAGTTCCACTGTATTATGTGGGATGAATGCACTAGGGAGGCAACAGTTCCACTGTATTATGTGGGATGAATGCACTAGGGTGGCAACATCTCCACTGTATTATGTGGGATGAATGCACTAGGGTGGCAACAGTTCCACTGTATTATGTGGGAGGAATGCGGTAGGGTGGCAACAGCTCCACTGTATTATGTGGGATGAATGCACTAGGGAGGCAACAGTTCCACTGTATTATGTGGGATGAATGCACTAGGGTGGCAACAGCTCCACTGTATTATGTGGGATGAATGCACTAGGGTGGCAACAGTTCCACTGTATTATGTGGGAGGAATGCGGTAGGGTGGCAACAGCTCCACTGTATTATGTGGGATGAATGCACTAGGTTAGCAACAGTTCCACTGTATTATGTGGGAGGAATGCACTAAGGTGGCAACAGTTCCACTGTATTATGTGGGATGAATGCACTAGGGTGGCAACAGTTCCACTGTATTATGTGGGATGAATGCACTAGGGTGGCAACAGTTCCACTGTATTATGTGGGATGAATGCACTAGGGTGGCAACATCTTCACTGTATTATGTGGGAGGAATGCGGTAGGGTGACAACAGCTCCACTGTATTATGTGGGATGAATGCACTAGGGTGGCAACAGTTCCACTGTATTATGTGGGATGAATGCACTAGGTTAGCAACAGTTCCACTGTATTATGTGGGAGGAATGCGGTAGGGTGGCAACAGTTCCACTGTATTATGTGGGATGAATGCACTAGGTTAGCAACAGTTCCACTGTATTATGTGGGATGAATGCACTAGGGTGGCAACAGTTCCACTGTATTATGTGGGATGAATGCACTAGGTTAGCAACAGTTCCACTGTATTATGTGGGATGAATGCACTAGGTTAGCAACAGTTCCACTGTATTATGTGGGATGAATGCACTAGGGTGACAACATCTCCACCCTATTATGTGGGATGAATGCACTAGGTTAGCAACAGTTCCACTGTATTATGTGGGATGAATGCACTAGGGAGGCAACAGTTCCACTGTATTATGTGGGATGAATGCACTCGGGTGGCAACATCTCCACTGTATTATGTGGAAGGAATGCACTAGGTTAGCAACAGTTCCACTGTATTATGTGGGATGAATGCACTAGGTTAGCAACAGTTCCACTGTATTATGTGGGAGGAATGCACTAGGGTGGCAACAGTTCCACTGTATTATGTGGGATGAATGCACTAGGTTAGCAACAGTTCCACTGTATTATGTGGGATGAATGCACTAGGTTAGCAACAGTTCCACTGTATTATGTGGGATGAATGCAATAGGGTGGCAACATCTCCACTGTATTATGTGGGATGAATGCACTAGGGTGGCAACAGTTCCACTGTATTATGTGGGATGAATGCACTAGGGTGGCAACAGTTCCACTGTATTATGTGGGAGGAATGTGGTAGGGTGGCAACAGCTCCACTGTATTATGTGGGATGAATGCACTAGGGTGGCAACAGTTCCACTGTACTATGTGGGATGAATGCACTAGGTTAGCAACAGTTCCACTGTATTATGTGGGAGGAATGCGATAGGGTGGCAACCGTTCCACTGTATTATGTGGGATGAATGCACTAGGTTAGCAACAGTTCCACTGTATTATGTGGGATGAATGCACTAGGGTGGCAACAGTTCCACTGTATTATGTGGGATGAATGCACTAGGTTAGCAACAGTTCCACTGTATTATGTGGGATGAATGCACTAGGTTAGCAACAGTTCCACTGTATAATGTGGGATGAATGCACTAGGGTGGCAACAGTTCCACTGTATTATGTGGGATGAATGCACTAGGTTAGCAACAGTTCCACTGTATTATGTGGGATGAATGCACTAGGTTAGCAACAGTTCCACTGTATTATGTGGGATGAATGCACTAGGGTGGCAACAGTTCCACTGTATTATGTGGGATGAATGCACTAGGTTAGCAACAGTTCCACTGTATTATGTGGGATGAATGCACTAGGGTGGCAACAGTTCCACTGTATTATGTGGGATGAATGCACTAGGGTGGCAACATCTTCACTGTATTATGTGGGAGGAATGCGGTAGGGTGACAACAGTTCCACTGTATTATGTGGGATGAATGCACTAGGTTAGCAACAGTTCCACTGTATTATGTGGGATGAATGCACTAGGGAGGCAACAGTTCCACTGTATTATGTGGGATGAATGCACTAGGGTGGCAACATCTCCACTGTATTATGTGGAAGGAATGCACTAGGTTAGCAACAGTTCCACTGTATTATGTGGGATGAATGCACTAGGTTAGCAACAGTTCCACTGTATTATGTGGGAGGAATGCACTAGGGTGGCAACAGTTCCACTTTATTATGTGGGATGAATGCACTAGGTTAGCAACAGTTCCACTGTATTATGTGGGATGAATGCACTAGGTTAGCAACAGTTTCACTGTATTATGTGGGATGAATGCACTAGGGTGACAACATCTCCACCCTATTATGTGGGATGAATGCACTAGGTTAGCAACAGTTCCACTGTATTATGTGGGATGAATGCACTAGGGAGGCAACAGTTCCACTGTATTATGTGGGATGAATGCACTAGGGTGGCAACATCTCCACTGTATTATGTGGAAGGAATGCACTAGGTTAGCAACAGTTCCACTGTATTATGTGGGATGAATGCACTAGGTTAGCAACAGTTCCACTGTATTATGTGGGAGGAATGCACTAGGGTGGCAACAGTTCCACTTTATTATGTGGGATGAATGCACTAGGTTAGCAACAGTTCCACTGTATTATGTGGGATGAATGCACTAGGTTAGCAACAGTTCCACTGTATTATGTGGGATGAATGCACTAGGGTGGCAACAGCTCCACTGTATTATGTGGGATGAATGCACTAGGGTGGCAACAGTTCCACTGTATTATGTGGGAGGAATGCGGTAGGGTGGCAACAGCTCCACTGTATTATGTGGGATGAATGCACTAGGTTAGCAACAGTTCCACTGTATTATGTGGGAGGAATGCACTAAGGTGGCAACAGTTCCACTGTATTATGTGGGATGAATGCACTAGGGTGGCAACAGTTCCACTGTATTATGTGGGATGAATGCACTAGGGTGGCAACAGTTCCACTGTATTATGTGGGATGAATGCACTAGGGTGGCAACATCTTCACTGTATTATGTGGGAGGAATGCGGTAGGGTGACAACAGCTCCACTGTATTATGTGGGATGAATGCACTAGGGTGGCAACAGTTCCACTGTATTATGTGGGATGAATGCACTAGGTTAGCAACAGTTCCACTGTATTATGTGGGAGGAATGCGGTAGGGTGGCAACAGTTCCACTGTATTATGTGGGATGAATGCACTAGGTTAGCAACAGTTCCACTGTATTATGTGGGATGAATGCACTAGGGTGGCAACAGTTCCACTGTATTATGTGGGATGAATGCACTAGGTTAGCAACAGTTCCACTGTATTATGTGGGATGAATGCACTAGGTTAGCAACAGTTCCACTGTATTATGTGGGATGAATGCACTAGGGTGACAACATCTCCACCCTATTATGTGGGATGAATGCACTAGGTTAGCAACAGTTCCACTGTATTATGTGGGATGAATGCACTAGGGAGGCAACAGTTCCACTGTATTATGTGGGATGAATGCACTCGGGTGGCAACATCTCCACTGTATTATGTGGAAGGAATGCACTAGGTTAGCAACAGTTCCACTGTATTATGTGGGATGAATGCACTAGGTTAGCAACAGTTCCACTGTATTATGTGGGAGGAATGCACTAGGGTGGCAACAGTTCCACTGTATTATGTGGGATGAATGCACTAGGTTAGCAACAGTTCCACTGTATTATGTGGGATGAATGCACTAGGTTAGCAACAGTTCCACTGTATTATGTGGGATGAATGCAATAGGGTGGCAACATCTCCACTGTATTATGTGGGATGAATGCACTAGGGTGGCAACAGTTCCACTGTATTATGTGGGAGGAATGCGGTAGGGTGGCAACAGCTCCACTGTATTATGTGGGATGAATGCACTAGGTTAGCAACAGTTCCACTGTATTATGTGGGATGAATGCACTAGGGTGGCAACAGTTCCACTGTATTATGTGGGAGGAATGTGGTAGGGTGGCAACAGCTCCACTGTATTATGTGGGATGAATGCACTAGGGTGGCAACAGTTCCACTGTACTATGTGGGATGAATGCACTAGGTTAGCAACAGTTCCACTGTATTATGTGGGAGGAATGCGGTAGGGTGGCAACCGTTCCACTGTATTATGTGGGATGAATGCACTAGGTTAGCAACAGTTCCACTGTATTATGTGGGATGAATGCACTAGGGTGGCAACAGTTCCACTGTATTATGTGGGATGAATGCACTAGGTTAGCAACAGTTCCACTGTATTATGTGGGATGAATGCACTAGGTTAGCAACAGTTCCACTGTATTATGTGGGATGAATGCACTAGGGTGGCAACAGTTCCACTGTATTATGTGGGATGAATGCACTAGGTTAGCAACAGTTCCACTGTATTATGTGGGATGAATGCACTAGGTTAGCAACAGTTCCACTGTATTATGTGGGATGAATGCACTAGGGTGGCAACAGTTCCACTGTATTATGTGGGATGAATGCACTAGGTTAGCAACAGTTCCACTGTATTATGTGGGATGAATGCACTAGGGTGGCAACAGTTCCACTGTATTATGTGGGATGAATGCACTAGGGTGGCAACATCTTCACTGTATTATGTGGGAGGAATGCGGTAGGGTGACAACAGTTCCACTGTATTATGTGGGATGAATGCACTAGGTTAGCAACAGCTCCACTGTATTATGTGGGAGGAATGCGGTAGGGTGGCAACAGTTCCACTGTATTATGTGGGATGAATGCACTAGGGTGGCAACAGTTCCACTGTATTATGTGGGATGAATGCACTAGGTTAGCAACAGTTCCACTGTATTATGTGGGATGAATGCACTAGGTTAGCAACAGTTCCACTGTATTATGTGGGATGAATGCACTAGAGTGACAAACATCTTCACTGTATTATCTGGGATGAATGCACAAGGTTAGCAACAGTTCCACTGTATTATGTGGGATGAATGCACTAGGGTGGCAACAGTTCCACTGTATTATGTGGGAGTAATGCACTAGGTTAGCAACAGTTCCACTGTATTATGTGGGAGGAATGCGGTAGGGTGGCAACATCTTCACTGTATTATGTGGGATAAATGCACTAGGTTAGCAACAGTTCCACTGTATTATGTGGGAGGAATGCACTAAGGTGGCAACAGTTCCACTGTATTATGTGGGAGGAATGTGGTAGGGTGGCAACAGCTCCACTGTATCATGTGGGATGAATGCACTAGGTTAGCAACAGTTCCACTGTATTATGTGGGAGGAATGCGGTAGGGTGGCAACAGTTCCACTGTATTATGTGGGATGAATGCACTAGGTTAGCAACAGTTCCACTGTATTATGTGGGATGAATGCACTAGGTTAGCAACAGTTCCACTGTATTATGTGGGATGAATGCACTAGGGTGGCAACAGTTCCACTGTATTATGTGGGATGAATGCACTAGGTTAGCAACAGTTCCACTGTATTATGTGGGATGAATGCACTAGGGTGGCAACAGTTCCACTGTATTATGTGGGAGGAATGCGGTAGGGTGGCAACAGCTCCACTGTATTATGTGGGATGAATGCACTAGGGTGGCAACAGTTCCACTGTATTATGTGGGATGAATGCACTAGGTTAGCAACAGTTGCACTGTATTATGTGGGAGGAATGCGGTAGGGTGGCAACAGTTCCACTGTATTATGTGGGATGAATGCACTAGGTTAGCAACAGTTCCACTGTATTATGTGGGATGAATGCACTAGGGTGGCAACAGTTCCACTGTATTATGTGGGAGGAATGCACTAAGGTGGCAACAGTTCCACTGTATTATGTGGGATGAATGCACTAGGTTAGCAACAGTTCCACTGTATTATGTGGGATGAATGCACTAGGGTGGCAACAGTTCCACTGTATTATGTGGGATGAATGCACTAGGTTAGCAACAGTTCCACTGTATTATGTGGGATGAATGCACTAGGTTAGCAACAGTTCCACTGTATTATGTGGGATGAATGCACTAGGGTGGCAACAGTTCCACTGTATTATGTGGGATGAATGCACTAGGTTAGCTACAGTTCCACTGTATTATGTGGGATGAATGCACTAGGGTGGCAACAGTTCCACTGTATTATGTGGGATGAATGCACTAGGGTGGCAACATCTTCACTGTATTATGTGGGAGGAATGCGGTAGGGTGACAACAGTTCCACTGTATTATGTGGGATGAATGCACTAGGTTAGCAACAGTTCCACTGTATTATGTGGGAGGAATGCACTAGGTTAGCAACAGTTCCACTGTATTATGTGGGATGAATGCACTAGGTTAGCAACAGTTCCACTGTATTATGTGGGATGAATGCACTAGGTTAGCAACAGTTCCACTGTATTATGTGGGATGAATCCACTAGAGTGACAACATCTTCACTGTATTATGTGGGATGAATGCACTAGGTTAGCAACAGTTCCACTGTATTATGTGGGATGAATGCACTAGGGTGGCAACAGTTCCACTGTATTATGTGGGAGGAATGCACTAGGGTGGCAACATCTCCACCCTATTATGTGGGATGAATGCACTAGGTTAGCAACAGTTCCACTGTATTATGTGGGAGGAATGCACTAGGTTAGCAACAGTTCCACTGTATTATGTGGGAGGAATGCGGTAGGGTGGCAACATCTTCACTGTATTATGTGGGATAAATGCACTAGGTTAGCAACAGTTGCACTGTATTATGTGGGAGGAATGCGGTAGGGTGGCAACAGTTCCACTGTATTATGTGGGATGAATGCACTAGGTTAGCAACAGTTCCACTGTATTATGTGGGATGAATGCACTAGGGTGGCAACAGTTCCACTGTATTATGTGGGAGGAATGCACTAAGGTGGCAACAGTTCCACTGTATTATGTGGGATGAATGCACTAGGTTAGCAACAGTTCCACTGTATTATGTGGGATGAATGCACTAGGTTAGCAACAGTTCCACTGTATTATGTGGGATGAATGCACTAGGGTGGCAACAGTTCCACTGTATTATGTGGGATGAATGCACTAGGTTAGCTACAGTTCCACTGTATTATGTGGGATGAATGCACTAGGGTGGCAACAGTTCCACTGTATTATGTGGGATGAATGCACTAGGGTGGCAACATCTTCACTGTATTATGTGGGAGGAATGCGGTAGGGTGACAACAGTTCCACTGTATTATGTGGGATGAATGCACTAGGTTAGCAAAAGTTCCACTGTATTATGTGGGAGGAATGCGGTAGGGTGGCAACAGTTCCACTGTATTATGTGGGATGAATGCACTAGGTTAGCAACAGTTCCACTGTATTATGTGGGATGAATGCACTAGGTTAGCAACAGTTCCACTGTATTATGTGGGATGAATGCACTAGAGTGACAAACATCTTCACTGTATTATCTGGGATGAATGCACAAGGTTAGCAACAGTTCCACTGTATTATGTGGGATGAATGCACTAGGGTGGCAACAGTTCCACTGTATTATGTGGGAGTAATGCACTAGGTTAGCAACAGTTCCACTGTATTATGTGGGAGGAATGCACTAAGGTGGCAACAGTTCCACTGTATTATGTGGGAGGAATGTGGTAGGGTGGCAACAGCTCCACTGTATCATGTGGGATGAATGCACTAGGTTAGCAACAGTTCCACTGTATTATGTGGGAGGAATGCGGTAGGGTGGCAACAGTTCCACTGTATTATGTGGGATGAATGCACTAGGTTAGCAACAGTTCCACTGTATTATGTGGGATGAATGCACTAGGTTAGCAACAGTTCCACTGTATTATGTGGGATGAATGCACTAGGGTGGCAACAGTTCCACTGTATTATGTGGGATGAATGCACTAGGTTAGCAACAGTTCCACTGTATTATGTGGGATGAATGCACTAGGGTGGCAACAGTTCCACTGTATTATGTGGGAGGAATGCGGTAGGGTGGCAACAGCTCCACTGTATTATGTGGGATGAATGCACTAGGGTGGCAACAGTTCCACTGTATTATGTGGGATGAATGCACTAGGTTAGCAACAGTTGCACTGTATTATGTGGGAGGAATGCGGTAGGGTGGCAACAGTTCCACTGTATTATGTGGGATGAATGCACTAGGTTAGCAACAGTTCCACTGTATTATGTGGGATGAATGCACTAGGGTGGCAACAGTTCCACTGTATTATGTGGGAGGAATGCACTAAGGTGGCAACAGTTCCACTGTATTATGTGGGATGAATGCACTAGGTTAGCAACAGTTCCACTGTATTATGTGGGATGAATGCACTAGGGTGGCAACAGTTCCACTGTATTATGTGGGATGAATGCACTAGGTTAGCAACAGTTCCACTGTATTATGTGGGATGAATGCACTAGGTTAGCAACAGTTCCACTGTATTATGTGGGATGAATGCACTAGGGTGGCAACAGTTCCACTGTATTATGTGGGATGAATGCACTAGGTTAGCTACAGTTCCACTGTATTATGTGGGATGAATGCACTAGGGTGGCAACAGTTCTACTGTATTATGTGGGATGAATGCACTAGGGTGGCAACATCTTCACTGTATTATGTGGGAGGAATGCGGTAGGGTGACAACAGTTCCACTGTATTATGTGGGATGAATGCACTAGGTTAGCAACAGTTCCACTGTATTATGTGGGAGGAATGCACTAGGTTAGCAACAGTTCCACTGTATTATGTGGGATGAATGCACTAGGTTAGCAACAGTTCCACTGTATTATGTGGGATGAATGCACTAGGTTAGCAACAGTTCCACTGTATTATGTGGGATGAATGCACTAGAGTGACAACATCTTCACTGTATTATGTGGGATGAATGCACTAGGTTAGCAACAGTTCCACTGTATTATGTGGGATGAATGCACTAGGGTGGCAACAGTTCCACTGTATTATGTGGGAGGAATGCACTAGGGTGGCAACATCTCCACCCTATTATGTGGGATGAATGCACTAGGTTAGCAACAGTTCCACTGTATTATGTGGGAGGAATGCACTAGGTTAGCAACAGTTCCACTGTATTATGTGGGAGGAATGCGGTAGGGTGGCAACATCTTCACTGTATTATGTGGGATAAATGCACTAGGTTAGCAACAGTTGCACTGTATTATGTGGGAGGAATGCGGTAGGGTGGCAACAGTTCCACTGTATTATGTGGGATGAATGCACTAGGTTAGCAACAGTTCCACTGTATTATGTGGGATGAATGCACTAGGGTGGCAACAGTTCCACTGTATTATGTGGGAGGAATGCACTAAGGTGGCAACAGTTCCACTGTATTATGTGGGATGAATGCACTAGGTTAGCAACAGTTCCACTGTATTATGTGGGATGAATGCACTAGGTTAGCAACAGTTCCACTGTATTATGTGGGATGAATGCACTAGGGTGGCAACAGTTCCACTGTATTATGTGGGATGAATGCACTAGGTTAGCTACAGTTCCACTGTATTATGTGGGATGAATGCACTAGGGTGGCAACAGTTCCACTGTATTATGTGGGATGAATGCACTAGGGTGGCAACATCTTCACTGTATTATGTGGGAGGAATGCGGTAGGGTGACAACAGTTCCACTGTATTATGTGGGATGAATGCACTAGGTTAGCAACAGTTCCACTATATTATGTGGGAGGAATGCGGTAGGGTGGCAACAGTTCCACTGTATTATGTGGGATGAATGCACTAGGGTGGCAACAGTTCCACTGTATTATGTGGGATGAATGCACTAGGTTAGCAACAGTTCCACTGTATTATGTGGGATGAATGCACTAGGTTAGCAACAGTTCCACTGTATTATGTGGGATGAATGCACTAGAGTGACAACATCTTCACTGTATTATGTGGGATGAATGCACTAGGTTAGCAACAGTTCCACTGTATTATGTGGGATGAATGCACTAGGGTGGCAACAGTTCCACTGTATTATGTGGGAGGAATGCACTAGGGTGGCAACATTTCCACCCTATTATGTGGGATGAATGCACTAGGTTAGCAACAGTTCCACTGTATTATGTGGGAGGAATGGACTAGGTTAGCAACAGTTCCACTGTATTATGTGGGAGGAATGCACTAAGGTGGCAACAGTTCCACTGTATTATGTGGGAGGAATGTGGTAGGGTGGCAACAGCTCCACTGTATCATGTGGGATGAATGCACTAGGTTAGCAACAGTTCCACTGTATTATGTGGGAGGAATGCGGTAGGGTGGCAACAGTTCCACTGTATTATGTGGGATGAATGCACTAGGTTAGCAACAGTTCCACTGTATTGTGTGGGATGAATGCACTAGGTTAGCAACAGTTCCACTGTATTATGTGGGATGAATGCACTAGGGTGGCAACAGTTCCACTGTATTATGTGGGAGGAATGCGGTAGGGTGGCAACAGCTCCACTGTATTATGTGGGATGAATGCACTAGGGTGGCAACAGTTCCACTGTATTATGTGGGATGAATGCACTAGGTTAGCAACAGTTCCACTGTATTATGTGGGAGGAATGCGGTAGGGTGGCAACAGTTCCACTGTATTGTGTGGGATGAATGCACTAGGTTAGCAACAGTTCCACTGTATTATGTGGGATGAATGCACTAGGGTGGCAACAGTTCCACTGTATTATGTGGGATGAATGCACTAGGTTAGCAACAGTTCCACTGTATTATGTGGGATGAATGCACTAGGTTAGCAACAGTTCCACTGTATTATGTGGGATGAATGCACTAGGGTGGCAACAGTTCCACTGTATTATGTGGGATGAATGCACTAGGTTAGCAACAGTTCCACTGTATTATGTGGGAGGAATGCGGTAGGGTGGCAACAGTTCCACTGTATTATGTGGGATGAATGCACTAAGTTAGCAACAGTTCCACTGTATTATGTGGGATGAATGCACTAGGTTAGCAACAGTTCCACTGTATTATGTGGGATGAATGCACTAGGGTGGCAACAGTTCCACTGTATTATGTGGGAGGAATGCGGTAGGGTGGCAACAGCTCCACTGTATTATGTGGGATGAATGCACTAGGGTGGCAACAGTTCCACTGTATTATGTGGGATGAATGCACTAGGTTAGCAACAGTTCCACTGTATTATGTGCGAGGAATGCGGTAGGGTGGCAACAGTTCCACTGTATTATGTGGGATGAATGCACTAGGTTAGCAACAGTTCCACTGTATTATGTGGGATGAATGCACTAGAGTGACAACATCTTCACTGTATTATGTGGGATGAATGCACTAGGTTAGCAACAGTTCCACTGTATTATGTGGGATGAATGCACTAGGGTGGCAACAGTTCCACTGTATTATGTGGGAGGAATGCACTAGGGTGGCAACATCTCCACCCTATTATGTGGGATGAATGCACTAGGTTAGCAACAGTTCCACTGTATTATGTGGGATGAATGCACTAGGGTGGCAACAGTTCCACTGTATTATGTGGGAGGAATGCACTAGGGTGGCAACATCTCCACCCTATTATGTGGGATGAATGCACTAGGTTAGCAACAGTTCCACTGTATTATGTGGGAGGAATGCACTAGGTTAGCAACAGTTCCACTGTATTATGTGGGAGGAATGCGGTAGGGTGGCAACATCTTCACTGTATTATGTGGGATAAATGCACTAGGTTAGCAACAGTTCCACTGTATTATGTGGGAGGAATGCACTAAGGTGGCAACAGTTCCACTGTATTATGTGGGAGGAATGTGGTAGGGTGGCAACAGCTCCACTGTATCATGTGGGATGAATGCACTAGGTTAGCAACAGTTCCACTGTATTATGTGGGAGGAATGCGGTAGGGTGGCAACAGTTCCACTGTATTATGTGGGATGAATGCACTAGGTTAGCAACAGTTCCACTGTATTATGTGGGATGAATGCACTAGGTTAGCAACAGTTCCACTGTATTATGTGGGATGAATGCACTAGGGTGGCAACAGTTCCACTGTATTATGTGGGAGGAATGCGGTAGGGTGGCAACAGCTCCACTGTATTATGTGGGATGAATGCACTAGGGTGGCAACAGTTCCACTGTATTATGTGGGATGAATGCACTAGGTTAGCAACAGTTCCACTGTATTATGTGGGAGGAATGCGGTAGGGTGGCAACAGTTCCACTGTATTATGTGGGATGAATGCACTAGGTTAGCAACAGTTCCACTGTATTATGTGGGATGAATGCACTAGGGTGGCAACAGTTCCACTGTATTATGTGGGATGAATGCACTAGGTTAGCAACAGTTCCACTGTATTATGTGGGATGAATGCACTAGGTTAGCAACAGTTCCACTGTATTATGTGGGATGAATGCACTAGGGTGGCAACAGTTCCACTGTATTATGTGGGATGAATGCACTAGGTTAGCAACAGTTCCACTGTATTATGTGGGATGAATGCACTAGGTTAGCAACAGTTCCACTGTATTATGTGGGATGAATGCACTAGGGTGGCAACAGTTCCACTGTATTATGTGGGATGAATGCACTAGGTTAGCAACAGTTCCACTGTATTATGTGGGATGAATGCACTAGGGTGGCAACAGTTCCACTGTATTATGTGGGATGAATGCACTAGGGTGGCAACATCTTCACTGTATTATGTGGGAGGAATGCGGTAGGGTGACAACAGTTCCACTGTATTATGTGGGATGAATGCACTAGGTTAGCAACAGTTCCACTGTATTATGTGGGAGGAATGCGGTAGGGTGACAACAGTTCCACTGTATTATGTGGGATGAATGCACTAGGGTGGCAACAGTTCCACTGTATTATGTGGGATGAATGCACTAGGTTAGCAACAGTTCCACTGTATTATGTGGGATGAATGCACTAGGGTGACAACATCTTCACTGTATTATGTGGGATGAATGCACTAGGTTAGCAACAGTTCCACTGTATTATGTGGGATGAATGCACTAGGGTAGCAACAGTTCCACTGTATTATGTGGGAGGAATGCACTAGGGTGGCAACATCTCCACCCTATTATTTGGGATGAATGCACTAGGTTAGCAACAGTTCCACTGTATTATGTGGGAGGAATGCACTAGGGTGGCAACATCTCCACCCTATTATTTGGGATGAATGCACTAGGTTAGCAACAGCTCCACTGTATCATGTGGGATGAATGCACTAGGTTAGCAACAGTTCCACTGTATTATGTGGGAGGAATGCGGTAGGGTGGCAACATCTTCACTGTATTATGTGGGATAAATGCACTAGGTTAGCAACAGTTCCACTGTATTATGTGGGAGGAATGCGGTAGGGTGGCAACAGCTCCACTGTATTATGTGGGAGGAATGCACTAGGGTGGCAACATCTCTACTGTATTATGTAAGATAAATGCACTAGGATGCTTTGGATGTTAGTTGTTTACTGCTATTTGCTCCTCATCCAGCCTCCCTGTAGTTTCTGTGTGTTAAGGCTGTCACGCTACACACTCATTATTCATTTCGGGAGCTATGGGGAGTGGCTATGCCCCTGGCACCACCCTTCATCTGCAGTTCCTTCTGTACATTCCTGCGTGGACATCTGTCCTCCTCCTCTTACACATGTCTATTTCTGGGTGCATCTCAAAAGAAGCCCTAGGAGCTATTTTCTGATAGCCACGCTAAAACCCCTGTGAGCCAACTGTTTCGTTCTGCTAGAGAAGGTAGCTGTGGTTGTGTGCCCATGCCACATGAAGACCACAATTTGGATGTAGTCTATGTCAAGTGAATGCAGCTTAAATAATTGGATTGGGTTATTGGTGGTGTATGTCTGCAGAGAGATATAGAGTCGTGGCATAGAAACTGATACGGAAGTGCAGGCGTAATATAATTCCTCTTACCATCTGCCTCTTGTTTTCTATCAGATGGGCTCCGATGATTCCCAGAAAGGAGCCAAAGCCCAGCTGAAAAAAGAGCAGACTGTTGATAGGGCGCCAGTGGAACTGGAATAAATAGGAAATTCATTTGAATCAGCAATTACAACACAACACTGAGTCCCTCAGGATCAGGAAATGGCCCTTCCATTCGGTTCACCCAAATGACCTTTCCCCAGAAATAATAAAACGGCCCTGTTCAAATACTGTAGAAATGCATCCTCCCTTCCTTGTTTCCTTGAGGTACTTCATGGAAGTAATCACAGGTCTGTAACAGTTTACCCACCTTTTGCCGAAAAAGGCATTGAAAGTATAGGGTGCGTAACTTTTTTTTCACCACGACCGGTGATCAGAGTTTACCCACCTATTTTTTACCACTACATCACTGGTAGGAAGGTAAGGAAGGATGCATTTCTGAAGTATTCGAACAGGGCCCATATCTATAATCGTGACATTGATCACTCAGTAAGATACATGTGGTGAAAGTACAGCCAGTCTCAGCTCTATTCACACAAGTTCACAATAACATTTATCTTGATCTATCCTAGCCAATGCTGTTCTTAAATATCTGGCTTATTATTGTAACTGAAATTTGATTCACTGGTCTTTCTTCAGAAGAATGCCCATAGTTGATTTATTCTTAGAGACAGCCTAATCAACATCCACTGTCACGCCCTGACCTGCTTCTTGTGTTTGCCTCCACCCCCTCCAGGTGTCGCTTATTTTCCCCAGTGTATTTATCCTGTTATTCCTGTCTCTCTGTGCCAGTTCGTCTTGTATGTTTTTCAAGTCAACCAGCGTGTTTTCCCGTGCTCCTCCTTTCTCTTTTGCTAGTCCTCCCGGTTTTGACCCTTGCCTGTTTTCTGGACTTCATACCCACCTGCCTGACAATTCTGCCTGCCCTGCCACGCCTGCCACTCTGTACCTCCTGGACTCTGAACTGGTTTTGACCTTTAGCCTGTCCATGACCATTCTCTTGCCTAGCCCTTTTGGATTGTCAATAAATATCAAAGACTCTAACCATCTGCCTCCTGTGTCTGCATCTGGGTCTCGCCTTGATAATCCACACTGAATAGAATAGAACAAAGGACATTTATTTTTACTGTTAGGGAGCTTCTTCTTTAGAACTTGTTATAAGCATGTATGAGTCTTTATAATGGCTTAGAATAAGGTTTACAATATATTAGTATAAGCTCTATAGGACCACCACTGTTGCTTTCTTCTGAGGCAGAATGCTGAGAGTTGTATAGATGGGGACTCTGAAGCCAATTCATGGATGATGAGTACATGTTTCATCCTCTAATGACAAACATGCTAAATAATGAATGTGGGGGAAATGCCACCCTCTGAGAGACCATCATAAATTATCACTCAAAAGCAGCTAAAAGAGAGCTTACATCAGCCAGAGCATATTACCCTGGATGGTATGCAATACTCTTTTCATAAACACTTAAAGTTACTTAAAGTCTGCAGGCATAACGGGCTTTAGAGTAGAAAAGAATAGAGTAGAACAGAATAGAGTATAATAGAATAGAATGGTATAGAATAGAGTAGAATAGTAAATCTGTGACGGAATTTCTTGTTTATAACTAATTATTATAATAATAATAATAATAATAATAACAATAATAATGTTATTATAGAAGCATGTATAAGCATGTATAAAATATTTATAATGTATTATAAGAATCAAGCTTTTAATATGTTATGTCGCTCTGTGTAACAACATTTAAACTTTCTCAAAATGGCTGGTATTTAGTCAGGATCGAGAGGATGATAAGCCATTACAAGAGGGTCATATACTCATGACAAGTCTTGTGATGCATTATAGTGTTACCCTCTTCTCGTTGAGGTATGACATATCGCTAAGACAGTAAGATGTTAGACTTCTACTTACAATGACTCCAGGGTAGTAGCCACCGACTGTGATGTTCTGTGTCCTGGTGGTGGCTGCCAGTCCAAAGATAAGGATGAGTACAGACACAATGAGCAACATCATAGTGACCATGATGGACTTCCGTTTCCTCTGTTTGAATGATCCTGGAAGACAAACACAGCGTTAGACAATATACTGTACCTGTATATACCTATATATACCCTCAATATACCTGTA
This sequence comes from Salvelinus alpinus, assembly GCF_045679555.1. Lineage (NCBI taxonomy): Eukaryota > Metazoa > Chordata > Actinopteri > Salmoniformes > Salmonidae > Salvelinus > Salvelinus alpinus. The sequence continues at coordinate 78,747,414 of NC_092089.1, read as the reverse complement.
TATACCATCAATACACAGTGGTGGAAAAAGTACCCAACAATTGTCATACTTGAGTAAAAGTAAAGATACCTTAATACAAAATTACTCATGTAAAAGTGAGTCACCTAGTAAAATACTACTAAAAGTCTAAAAGTATTTGGTTTTAAATATACTTAAGTATCAAAAGTAAATGTTAATGCTAAAATATACTTAAGTATCAAAAGTAAAAGTATAAATCATTTCAAATTCCTTATATTAAGCAAACCAGACGGCACAGTTTTCTTTTTTATTTATTTATGGATAGCCAGTGGCACTCTCCAACACTCAGACATAATTTACAAACAAAGCACCACCTAAAAAAATTCTAATTAACAATAATAATTGGTACCCTTCCCCAGATCTGTGCCTTGACACGATCCTATCTCGGAGCTCTACGGACAATTCCTTCGACCTCATGACTTGGTTTTTGCTCTTACATGCACTGTCAAATGTGGGACCTTGTATAGACAGGTGTGTGCCTTTCCAAATCATGTCCAATCAATTGAATTTACCACAGGTGGTGTCCAATCAAGTTGAAGAAACATCTCAAGGATGATCAATGGAAACAGGATGCACCTGAACTCAATTTCGAGTCTCATAGCAAAGGGTCTGAATACTTACGTAAATAAGGTATTTCTGTTTTATTGTTTTTATACATTTACAAACATTTCTAAAAACCTGTTTTCACTTTGTCATTATGGGGCTTTGTGTGTACATTGATGAGGAAATGTTTTAATTTAATCAATTTTAGGATAAGGCTGTAATGTAACAAAATGTGGAAAAAGACAAGGGGTCTTAATACTTTCCGAATGCACTGTACCTGTATATACCCTCAATATACCTCTATATAACCACAATATACCTTCAATATACCTCTATATACCTGTATATACTGTCATTATACCTCTATATACCATCAATATATCTGTATATACCTGTATATACCCTCACTATACCTATATATACCCTCAATACACACTATATATACAAAACTATATGGACACCCTTTCAAATTAGTTGATTCTGCTATTTCAGCCACACCCCTTGCTGACAGATGTATAAAATCGAGTAAAAACATGCAATCTCCATAGACAAACATTGGCAGTAGAATGGCTTTACTGAAGAGCTCAGTGACTTTCAATGTGGCACCGTCATTGGATGTCACCTTTTCAATAAGTCAGTTTGTCAAATTTCTGCCCTGCTAGAGCTACCCCAGTTAACTGTAAGTGCTGTTATTGTGAAGTGGAAACGTCTAGCAGCAACAACAGCTCAGCTGCGAAGTGGTAGGCCACACAAGCTCGTAGAACGGGACCGCCGAGTGCTGAAGCGCATAGCGCGTAAAAATTGTCTGTCCTCGGTTGCAACATTCACTATCGAATTCCAAACTGCCTCTGGAAGCAACGTCAGCACATGAACTGTTCGTCGGGAGCTTCATGAAATGGGTTTCAATGGCCGAGCAGCCGCACACAAGCCTAAGACCACCATGAGGAATACCAAGGATCGGCTGGAGTGGTTTAAAGCTCGCCGCCATTAGACTCTGGAGCAGTGGAAACGCGTTACCTGGAGTGATGAATCACACTTCACCATCTGGTAGTCCGACGGACTAATCTGGTTTTGGCGGATGCCAGGAGAACGCTACCTGCCCGAATGCAGTGTCAACTGTAAAGTTTGGTGGTAGAGGAATGATGGTCTGACACTGTTTTTCATGGTACGGGCTAGGCCCCTTAGTTCCAGTGAAGGGAAATCTTAATGCTACAGCATACAATATATTCTAGATGATTATGTGCTTCCAACTTAGTGGCAGTTTGAGGAAGGCCCTTTCCTGTTTCAGCATGACAAAGCCCTTTGCACAAAGTGAGGTCCATACAGAAATGGTTTGTTAAGATCGGTGTTCAAGAATTTGACTGGCCTGCACAGAGCCCTGACCTCAACTCCATCTAACACCTTGGGAATGAATTGGAGCGTCGACTGCAAGCCAGGACTAAAAGCCCAACATCAGTGCTTGACCTCACTAATGCTCTTGTGGCTGAATGGAAGAAACTCCCCGCAGCAATGTTCCAACATCTAGTGGAAAGCCTTCCCAGAAGTGTGGACGCTGTTATAGCAGCAAAGGGGTGACCAACTCCATGTTAATGCCCATGATTTTGGAATGAGATGTTTGTTGAGCAGGTATCCACATACTTTTGGTAATGTAGTGTACCTATATATACCCTCAATAAACCTCTATATCTCCTCAATATACCTCTAGATACCCTCATTATACCTCTTTATACCCTCAATATACCTGTATATACCCTCAATATACCTATATATACCCTCAATATACCACTTTTTTAGGATTGTACTAATATAGTTTTTGACAGGAGTATTCCTGTGTAAGTCATAATACACTCCTCTTCAACTGATAGGGCAATATCAATAGGAGTGTATTATGGTTAGCTGTGTAATAAACCAAGGAATCTAAAGCCTTGATTAAACTAACCCTGTTGTTCCCCTTGCTCCATTCCATTCAAAATGCATGCATGTGTAGTTAAAATATATTATCATCTAGACATTGATGATTTGTTTCTCATTATTAACATTATCGATTCTATGTGACGATTCACGGTAGCATACATTTTTGATAATACTGGCTTTATCTAGTATTATTTTGTCTTTAACAACATGATTTGGGGTATTTAGAATGCTATATAGTTAGAGAATTGAACATACAAGACTATTTAAAGAACTAAATTTCGACGAAAATTAAGATAGAACCTTATAGTCCTAAACGCTCGAATTGTCTGATGTCGAATCAGGTGCACGTGTTGTTATAACCATGTAATTAATGAATGATTGCATGCTAATAACATCTTATAGAACTACTTTGTAAGAAACACAAATGCAATGTAATGTGCCGTGGGTGTGTGAATGTTGTTGGCTAAGTAACAAATACATAATCGCTGTATCTAATGCTGCATGGCTGCAGCTGCAGTGGCCCGAGCAAAAAGAACAGAAATATACTGTATCTATCTAATGTAAACTAGCGGCTTTCCCATATTAATCAAGAACTGCCATGTTCGTGTCAAACACATTTAATTCCCACAGAGTTAGTATTACATCCATCCTATTTATCCTGACAATGTGACAAATTGTACCTTTCTTCAAGATTTTGACAAACCCACAAAAAAGAAAAACAGTCAGCCAGTCCAATGTAACCTACATTAGCCATACTAGCCAGTAGGCTGCAGACAAAATTATATTGCACCAAGTAGCCTATCATTTTTGCTGTAACCATGCGGTTGACCTCGCGCACACATACTGTACCTATAGGAGTTTCTGTCAAAATTATTCCGGCTTGTTGATTCTGTACAAGAGGCATTTTCTAATTAACCGCGGGACCTGAATATAGGCCCAAAATTATGATTCAAGGTTAAAAACTAGACACATAACAAGCGGAACAAAAACGTGTTTACTGCTAAGAGCTAATGCACGCGTGACATTTGACTGCAGTGGCATTCTCTAATAGCAGACCTCCCTGCGCCACGACCGTGGCTGTCTCTTTTACGTCAGTGTCTATTGACATGTCCACTCTCTACTGTCTTCATCCGTCGTGAACCGCAGAGCGTCAATAGGTGCACAGTTTTACGCATGCACCACGCTCCAGTCACAGTCACACACCGGCCAGTCACACTCAGGACAATAACACATTTAAATCAGTCCTAAAATAATCGTAGGCTTATTTTATCTCAATTTATTAGCTGAACATTTTCATATAGCCTAATTATAGCCAAAATATATAGATTTATTTAGTTTCTGCTTTTTTGTATTCGTCTTTATTATTGTTATATACAGTCATTAGTATATAACCGTTATTTTGATCAGACAGGAAGACATTAGCTGATAAAACGGCTCATAATAAGCAAGAGTGGAGTAGGATAAGATAGCGATTTGGATACGTTCGAGCGCCACCCCATGTCAACATTCAAAATTGTTACCATCAACTCCTATAATCTTCATGGCCTAACCTCTGGGCCGATGATGGTCGGTTGCAAACTTGCACACTTTCGGTCTGTCACTGTCAGAGAGAGGTGCAGACTTCATTCACGATCATCATACTGTAATGAAATATCCGCGCTTATAAGGGCCGTTACAATACTACACTATTGGAATTTACTCGTTGCATTACATTTAGCATAGCCTACAACAAGCAGTGGCCATTTAAAAAGCACAAAAATAGATACATTATTAATAAAACCCCCAGTTAATGCAGCTTTAAGCACGACAGTGATTGACAGTAGCATGTTGGGAATAACATAGAAATAGTATTTTCGATGCGCTGCGTCTTTGCCTGAGTCTCAGTTCAGCTCAACAGACAACGCGACTCTGGTGTGCGTGTGCAGAATGCCGTACATCGGCCCCTACACTGTTGCCAAAAGTTCTTCTGGGATTAAAAAAAGACATTGCTCCCTCTCTCCCACGAGTCCCCCCCCCCCCCCCCCCCCGCCTTCCCCCCGTGTTCCTCTTTTCAGTATGCACTCAGTCACTATGATGCTCGCCTAGCTGAGAGGAGCTTCTTGTGCCCGGCTCCCCTTGTGTGCGTAAAACTTTCTAATGAAATCACAAATTTATTTTTGACCAATTTAGAATTCGTTCTACTTAGGGTCAAGAGGGATTCAAGACACTCAAAGAACTTTCCCTGCTAAAGAAAACTTCAGGTATGTCAAGATTCGTTATTTAAATCTTTTTGGGAAATCACACCCTGGAGCTGTGCCAAAATCAATTGTGGATAAAAACATTTGTAATGGTTTTTCAAAGTTATTTGGTAGACCTCACGCAAAAATGTCGGAAACAGTGGGTGCAATGGATTTGTATTACTTTCTAAGGATGTTAGGATGTGCCGCTTTAATTCCTTGGGGAAGGTAGTAGATGTGATTGGTTTAACAAGTACCTTTCTCTCTGTGAAGAATCATGGAGCCCAATTCTACGGCGGGAGGGGCTGAGGAAGAGCACCATGGAAACTACTCACCAAATCCAGTAAGTCCACTTTAGAAAACAGAGGATGACATGAAAACTAATTGATTTCTGGGACTCATTCTGCTGTCTACAAGTGCACCTTGCAAGGGGATTGGGGTACCATACCTCATGGATTTAATGAATAATGAATTAAATTCTTACCCATTTATGTCAGAATAGAATAAAATAAAATACCTATCTGCCTGTAACTGTTAACCCATCAAACCTGCATGCCATATATCAGATCTAGTTCTGATTTGGATACTTTAAACATCCAGAAGGCCTACCAGTAATAGATCCATCTGCAATTAGCAGGATGCTTTTTAAAAAAGTGTATTTGATCTTACAACAAAGCCATAGAAAAAGTTCTTAAAAACTCCACTTCATTAAGAAAGCGACATTCTTAAAACCCCAGGGGGTTTCACTGACCACTGGGGATCTTTCTTGGGCCTCTCTATGCTGAGAATCAGTGTTTTACATCTGGCTGTCGTCGTGACCCTCCAGCTCGGATGCAGCTGTTGCTCCAAGCAGGAAGGTCAACCTCGAGGAGGAGAGCCCTCCCAAAGAGGACCACCAGGGTCATGACGAAGGTCAATTTAAGGAAACATGATGGGACAGGACCATCGCGGAGGAGCGTTGCTACAGCGGATGTCATGCTGTTTTGGAAAATTGCATTTACTCGATAAATAGGGAATACTAGTCTTTATGTAAAAAGAATCATGGCGCTTAACCTAAAAACATGGCTGATTATAATAATTCAAAAATGGCTTTCTATAATGAGTTAGAACCAATAGATAGTGATTGACAACATCGTGGCAAGGCAAAGTCAGACTGGGGTGATTCTTACCTTCCTTTTCTCCCCCTCTTTTTTCCTTGTGCCAGTCTGCAGAGGCGCCGCCTGGAAAGCACGCAGTGTCAGAGGCCTTGGAAGAGGTGCAGGAGGAGTTGATAGAACATCAACCTCTGGAGCAGGAAGACCTGAACTTTGAGAAATGGAAGCCCAAGCCCAAACCTAAGAGAACGCTCCACGAGAAAGCAGGCGATGTGAAGACATATCTATGGAACGCAGAGACCAGAGAGTTCATGGGCCGCACTGGGCATAGCTGGTGTAAGTAGAAGTGCTCAGTAGTAGCAGAACTGCATGTTGCGCTTACATATCATATCACACAACATATTCCACCCCCAAGATAACAGCTAAAGCGTGTACATAATGCAGTGTTCAAAACTGCAACATTAGGGCTACTGACACATTGGTACTTAACCTCTTTATAGATCCATTTACCTCTCTCATTTGTAATCATTACAATGTTAATCGCCAATGGTTGAAGCAAAAGTGGTGGTTTCATGGCTTATTGTTTTTGGATGATGGGCTGGGATGGGCTATAGCTGGGGGGGACCTCGTTCCTTGCCTCTGCTCACTGTACTGTGAGTGTGTGTGTCCCCGAGCTTCATGTTTACATAGGTGCACAGACAACTCTGTCCCGATGTGGACAAAAACAAGGCTGCCTGGGGACGGATTCCCGGCGGGAGTGCGCTGTTCCGGGCCGCGCACTGGCCAGGAATCACATTCCTCATACCCCTCACCTGGCTTTCCACTGCCTCTTTCCCAAAGCTCCCGTGAACTCTGCATTTGACCCTAGCGTGCTCGCGGCCCCACGGCCACAGGCAAACACATAGGGAGTAGACAAGTGTGGCGGGGGGGGGGGGGGGGGGGGGTCGTAAATTGGCTTGTTGAAACAGTGATGATGGAGCAGGGCTCTTGATCCGACAGCCTTGTTGCTATGTGACGCGTTTGGGTTTGAACTCTACCATACGAGAGCGGTCCAAGGGGCCAAGCTTTGAAAAATGTCTCAAGAAAGAGCATGTTCCTCCTGAAAACGTCAGAAGCTGAAAACTTGCTGTTTTTTCATCATCGTGCCCAGTAATACAGAAGACAAAAGGCCAGGCTCAGGACAAGGAGCGATAGTTTCAGTAAGCAATGTGTGCACACTTGTGAAGGAATGGGGCCCCATGTGCCCCCTGGCAAGAAAGGAGAGGGGACTGAGTTTGAAGTCTGTGATGTGTCTCCTGTGTGAGAGGAGTGTGAGAGGGGGACACATTAACAGAGTGGGGTGATCAGGGCTACTTGGAGCTGGCCATGGCTCTATGGCTGCAAAAGACCGTCACTACGATGGCAACCGGAGGTTCACTGTGCTCCTGAGTGAAAGGACTGCTGGGTGAATTCTCACTGAGCTCAAACAGTAAGGCCTTTGTGGGCTCAGGGGATGCAAGGCTGGTTGCAACTAGTCTCCTGTGAAATTGCCTGCGCAGTAAAAGCCTTTAGTTTAGGGCACGTTTGGGTTTGATTAGTTGCTAATGGACTGTTAATTGAAATCTGGGGAGAACAATGGCACTTCCCAGGGTTTTCTTTTTTTCACATAGTTCAGATAATTTGAATGAGTTTGTTAACAAATATATTTCGTAACAAAATACAAACTGATTGGAGTGATTCCCATTTGCAGACATGGAGAGACAACTCTTTTGTATTGGTTTAATTAACACAATAGTGAGCATCCTGAGCAAAGCCATTAGGAGTGTCTAGACAGCCCAGACAATTCCAACTTCCAACATAATAACAGGGGATTCTTTATACTTCATTATATAGGCAATTCAAATCAAAACTTTCTGTTCTGATGCTGTGCTTGTAGTCTTTCCAAATCACGCTGATAGCCATAACCACAACTGTTACCCTCGCCGTTCTTCTCATCATCTCCATGAAATTGAGTTATAATGACTGGTTTGAATTCATTCTCTTTATATGCCATCCATGTTACCTCCTTCTAGTTCTGATCATCCTCTTCTACACGGCACTGTATGCATTCCTGGCGGCCATGTTTGGTGCCTGTATGTGGTGCCTCATGCTGTCTATCAGCCCCTACCATCCAACCCACAACGACAGGGTGATGCCACCAGGTAAATATAAACTCTAACCCACAACTCACTATTTCTCTGTCATTCTATCCCTCTATCACTCCTCCATCCTTCTATCTGTCCATTCTATCTGAACGTAAGCACAGTTGACTGTCTATGGGTTTCCTTTGGCAGGTATGACGATGTCCCCACAACTGGATGGGCACTATGAGATCGCCTTCAATGCATCCGACCGCAAGTCTTGGAAGAAGTATGTAAAGCTAATGGAAGAACAGCTAAGACGTGAGTCAGATACAATGATGGAATAGTTGGCATTTGGCCAAACTTGAATAGAAACATGAATTCCACCGTGATCATGACATTACCATGTTGATTCAAATGCTACTTTTAGCTGTATGAAAATGCCGGAGTGTGGTCTGAAAGTTAGCTGAGGATAGTGCTTGTTTGTGTTGGGTCCAATGGAATTCAAATGTTGGGGACATGTTGGGGAATGTTGGGGGTATGACATTGAAGCAGAACAGGCACACGGTAAGTTAATCCTCTCCCCCCTACCTTCCCTACCTTTGTCCTATGCCCAAACCGCCACTGGGAGAACTGCATGCTGGGAAGGGAAAGCCTCTTTATGGGCAGAGCGTATCCATTGAGTTCTGCTACATTTTTCCCCTTCTTCAGTTCCCCGCTTTGGTCAGGCTGCCTGAATCAGAGGCCTGGCGGAACAATTGGTTTATTTATGGGAGCCCACCCCTCCCCATCCCCCTCATGTCCCTATTTTTCAACATTCTCCATTTCAATTTTTTCAACCAGTTGCACTCCTTGACATACAGTAGCATATACCATTCTTTAAATTATCAATGGTGTTTCAGTGCTAACCATGAACCCCCCATTATTATTATTATTTTTTTTTTATGTATCTCTTTCAGCATACAATGACGCCGTACAGGAGCAGAGGAACATCCAGTGTCCGCAGGACGCGTACTTCATGCAGGATGAACAAGGGGAAAGCGCAGAGAGGAAGGCGTGCCAGTTCAAGAGGTCCTGGCTGGGCGAGTGCTCGGGGCTCCAGGACCCCCACTTTGGATTCTCCCAGGGGAAACCCTGCATCCTCCTCCGAATGAACCGGGTAAGACCCACTCAGATCAGATCGTAGAGATCTCCCCCATGGAGGACCCATTGTTATAACATAATTTTGATGAGAAACAATGTTGTAAATCTATGCATATTTATAATTCACAGTGGTTATCTTCCGTTTTTTTACCTAGCGATAATATTAAAACGTTCAAAATGGGGACAATAAAACTATATGCTACAGTAGAGTCACAGGAACGCTGTAATCATATCACAAGACCGTTTTGATCTGCTCCTCACAATGGCTACAAGATGATGCTATAGAGGGATAGCCTGATCCCAGATCTGTTTGGACTGTCTTTGCCAACTTCTATGAGCGTGCCAAGCACGTTTGGCATGACAACGATCACAGGAGTCATTCTCCCAGCACAAACAGATCCAGGACCACACTATCCCTCTATAGCACCAGTCACCTAACATGAACTTCATCCTAAAGCTGCATATATAATCAGTGTTTGCTAACAGATAGTGTTGTCTGTGTTATAGACATAAAGTAGTTTATAGATGAAATGGAGGATGCCATTGAGGTAATCTGAGAAAGATACATACATTTCAGTGACATCTTGTGGCCATTGTGAGTAGCAGATAAAAACGGTCTTGTTATATGATTACAGCGTTCCTGTGACTCAAATCAATGTTATTGTTAGCATTATATACTGTAGCATATAGTTTTATTGTCCCCATTTTGAACGTTTTAGAGTGAAACCTGGTGGGGATATCCAAAATGTATATTATCGCTAGGTAGAAAACTGAAGATAACCACTGTGAATTATTAATATGCACAGATTTACAACATTTTTTCTCATCAAAATGACGTTATAACAACAAAAGGGTCCTTTCTTTGCTCTCAATTCTTTCCCTGTAGATACTGGGCTATTTACCTGGCCAAGGCACTCCCGTAAACGTGACCTGTGGAGTCAAGGTACAGTAACAATCAGCATTACTCCCTCCAAACATCATCTCTTCGTAACTGAATATAATAACTGCTTTAGTCACCAAAATATAACTCACTTGGTGACCTCTCACTCTTTCAGAAAGGTGCGCCAGAAAGCTTAGGAGAACTTCAGTTCTTCCCAAAAAGCATTTTCAACCTGATGTACTACCCTTACTATGGGAAGCTGAGACATGTAAGTGAGGATTTTCAGCATTATGACTTCCACTGTTGCTCTCATGATCTAGATTATATGCATGATCATAGTGACGATAGCCACTCAAGTTGCTTGTGTCCCATATCCCCTCTCCCAGGTAAACTACACAGCGCCGGTGGTGGCCGTGCGTTTCAATGGGCTGCAGTACGACACCCACATTGTTGTAAAATGCAAACTCAATGGCAAGGGCATCATCAATGATTCACCTACCGATCGCTTCCTAGGCAGTGTGTCCTTCTCCTTCGATGTGGGCGCATAGTAGTATTCCCCATGCTGAATGCTGTCCCCATGACAACCAGGAGACAAGAGAATATAGGAAACAATCTCATTATGTTGAATCCTTGTTTTGCATAAAATAGTTGACCAGCTTCTCTCTTCTCCCATTCCCTCATGTACTCTTGTGCCTTTTGCTGAAAAAAGCAATCATTTGGAATGTTAATGGATCATAAGCACACACACGACACAGACACCTCACTGATAGTCTTGAGCACAAGCTATGTATAGAAACTGAATATTACCATTGAATACTTAGCTAGACCAATGCCACTAGCTAGGTTTATGAAACACAAGGCTCATCTCACAGGTAGTTAGTCTCTGTAGCTATGCAATTTATAATTTAAGACATTATTAATAGACATAAATACCCACTGTACAATAAGGATATAAGAGGAACATGTTAAGCACATTTTGTTTTTAAATCAAATTGTGTACTAATTTCCTTTGAGTTTGTACTTTTCAACAGCATATCTATTGTGTTTTGTAGACTCCAAGGGCTACAATATGAAGAATGGTGAAGGCAGGACACTTTTACTTACACAGTAAGATAAACAGTAAATGACTAGGTTACATTTCAGTAAGATAAACAGCAAATGACTAGGTTACATTTCAGTAAGATAAACAGTATATTACTAGGTTACATTTCAGTAAGATAAACAGTAAATGACTAGGTTACATTTCAGTAAGATAAACAGTAAATGACTAGGTTACATTTCAGTAAGATAAACAGTAAATGACTAGGTTACATTTCAGTAAGATAAACAGTAAATGACTAGGTTACATTTTAGTAAGATAAACAGTAAATGACTAGGTTACATTTAATTTTTTCATTTTTTTTGTTGATAGCTCCTTATTCTACATTTGTTGATAATATACATTGAGTGTACAAAACATTAATATTGAGTTGCACCCCCGTTTGCCCTCATAACAGCCTCAATTTGTTGGGGCATGGGCTCTACAAGGTGTCGAAAGCATTCCACAGGGATGCTGGCCCATGTTGCTCCGATGCTTCCCACAATTGTGTCAAGTTGGCTGGATGTCCTTTAGGTAGTGCACCATTGTTGATACACATGGGAAACTATTGAGCGTGAAAAACCCAGCAGCGTTGCAGTTCTTGACACAAACCGGTGTGCCTGGCACCTACTACCATACCCTGTTCAAAGGCACTGAAATCTTTTGTCTTGCCCATTCACCCTTTGAATGGCACACATACCCAATCCATGTCTCAATTGTCTCAAGGCTTAAAAATCCATCTTTAACCTGTCTCCTCCCCTTCATCTACACTGATTGAAGTGTATTTAACAAGGGATCATAGCTTTCACCTGGATTTACCTGGTCAGTCTATGTCATGGAAAGAGCAGGTGTTCTTAATGTTTTGTATACTCAGTGTATGCTGCCATTTTGTTTTATTTTGTATGAACACAAGACTGCTACTGAGACTGTAATACTGCAGGCTGACTTTGATCTCTATATTAGCTGATGGAAAGTAAGATCTACTGTGGAAACCGACAGAGGTCACATTGTTGCTAAACTTGTATGCCAGTCTTGCACACTCTTCATGAAATAACAGGCTATTTTGATGTAGGCCTAGAATTAATCCTTGTTACTGTACCTTTGCTATGATTCTACTAAACCTGGTATCCATGTATTTATTCTGATATATACTATAATAAATACAATGTTGATGAGAACAATGCTTTTTTTCCCCATAGGAATGTATTATATATTTTTTTACATGCAACTCTTTTCTTACGTTGAAGGTTGTCAAGCACAGTACATTAAACATAACTTATTACACATGCACAAACAAGATAAAGTAATGACTATCCTTTAGCCATCATTCTCTGAAGGTCTACTTTGCCCAGATATACACTCCCCTACGTATTTATTTGGACAGTGAACCTAAAATTACTCGAGCATTTTGGATTTGAGATCAAATGTTTTTTTTTGTATGAGGCGACAAAACAGAATGTCACCTTTTATTTGAGGGTATTTTCATATATATCGGTTTAGAAATTTTAGAAATTAAAGCACTTTATGTATCTAGTCCCCCCATTCGAAGGTGTCATAAGTATTTGGACAAATTCACTTATAGTGTATTACATTTAGTTAAACGTTAAGTATTTGGTCCCATATTCATAGCACGCAATGACTACATCAAGCTTGTGCCTCTATGTAAGCTATTTATGCTTCTGTAACTCTCACTCATCATTATTCACGATTCATTCATGATTATCTGTAATCATGGTAGCATCCACATTAATTTTGAAGTGTTCAGGAACATATTCTATTCTTATTTACAATAAAAGTGACTACAAAATGACACAACACATTATTTTCCATTCATTTCTATTGCGCAAAACATAATCCGTAACAAAACACAACCAAAACAAACTGCAAATGCACCCATTGCCACCCAACAAATTTGAAGAGTCAAAAGTTTGATGTACTCATTGCGTGCTAGGATTTTGGGACCAAATACTGAACTTTAGACAAAATGTGATAGACTAAGCCTAGTCTTGTACTAAAAAGCACTTTTAATGGAGATTCTCCACATGCTTTTTAGTCTAGTACTAGACTTAGTCTGTTTCAGGGAAACCAACTCTATAAGTGAATTAGTCCAAATGCTTATGACACATTGAAATAGGGGAACTAGATAAAGTGCTTTAATTTCTAAATGGTAAAACAGATTTTAAAATACCCTCAAATAAAAGGTGACATTCTGTACTTTCGCCTCATGTAAAATAATTGATCTCAAATCCAAAATGCTGGAGTGCCAAATTAAAAGTTTTAGCTTCACTATCCAAATAAATAAGTAGGGGTGTGTATGTTTAAAGGCATTGCAGAATGATTTATTAATTTTATTCATTATGTTGATATGGTACAGTCAATGATCAAAACTGCCTAAAGATATGGAGAATCGAGCTAAGAAATATTAAAATGGTGAGCGTAATGCCAATTCATATTGTTTAATAAAACCACTGTAGCAAATGTTAACAATAAAAATTAAATTATATTGACTAATTGAACAATGTGTATCTGTCATTTTGTACTATAAACATTAAGGAATTCACACAAAATCCAGAAGAAAATGACATGATTTGACACATCAAGTATAAAACCACAACGTATCAAGTCAGATTAAATGACATTGTTTATTTGAGGCTTATTGATGCGCAAAACACTAAACAATATGGGAATCCAACCAATCCATTGGAGAGATTAAGTGTAGATCTATCCATTGTTCTCTGCAATACATTGAACTTCCAGAGATAGGCTCATATGACCTTAAAAGGAGAAAGAATTTGGGCACCTATTAATATACCAGTGATGACTGCACCCATAACATAGCACTGGGACGTCCATAATGACACTCTTTTCCCTTTATCGTACACTACTTTTGAACAGGGCCTATAGAGAATACAGTTCCTTCATAAAGTATTCACACCCCTTGACTTTTTCCACATTTTGTTGTGTTACAGTCTCAATTTAAAATGGATTGAATTGAGATTTGTTGGTCATTGGCACAACACCCCATAATTTCAAAGTGGAATTATGTTTTATTACATTTACATTTAAGTCATTTAGCTGACGCTCTTATCCAGAGCGACTTACAAATTGGAAAGTTCATACATATTCATCCTGGTCCCCCCGTGGGGAATGAACCCACAACCCTGGCGTTGCAAGCGCCATGCCATGCAAGCGCCATGCTCTACCAACTGAGCCACACGGGACCGTTTTATGAAATCTTTACAAATTAATTACAAATGAAAAGCTGAAATGTCTTGAGTCAATAAGTATTCATAGGAGAAAACTGAGGATGGATTAACAACATTGTAGTTACTCCACAATACTAACCTAATTGAAAGAGTGAAAAGAAGGAAGCCTCTACAGAATACAAATATTCCAAAACATGCATCCTGTTCGCAACAAGCCATTAGATACTGCAGAAGAATTGGCTAAGCAATTTACTTCTTGTCCTGAATACAAAGCGTTATGTTTGGTGCAAATCCAGTACAACACATTACTAAGTACCACTCTCCATATTTTCAAGCATAGTGGTGGCTGCATTATGTTATGGGTATGCTTGTTATTGTGAAGGACTGGGGAGTTTTTTAGGATACAAAATAAATGGAATGCAGCCAAGCACAGGCAAAATGCAAGAGGAAAACCTGGTTCAGTCTGCTTTCCACCAGATACTGGGAGATTAATTCACCCGACAGCAGGACAATAACCTAAAACACAAGGCCAAATGTACACACAAGTTGTTTACCAAGAAGACAGTGTTCCCTGAGTGGGCGAGTTACAGTTTTGACTTAAATCTGCAAAAAGATCTACGGCATGACTTGAAAATGGTTGATTAACAAAAGATCAACAACCAATTTGACATAGCTTGAAGAATTTAGAAAATAATAAAAATGGGCAAATATTGTACTATCCAGGTGTCGAAAGCTCTAAACAGACTTACCCAGAAAGACTCACAGCTGTAATCGCTGCCAAAGTTGCTTCTATAAAAGTATTCACTCAGGTGTGTGAATACTTATGTATACAGAACAAAAACATAATTGCAACATGCAAAAATTTCGAAGGTTTTACTGAGTTACAGTTCATATAAGGAAATCAGTCAATTGAAATAAATAAATTAGGCGCAGCCATAGTTGGGCCTAGTAGGGCATAGGCCCACCCACTTGGGAGACAGCCCCAACCAATCAGAATTCTTTTTTTCTCCACAAAAGGGCTTTATTACAGACAGAAATACTCCTCAGTTCTATCAGCTGTCCGGTTGTCTGGTCTCAGACGATAGCGCAGGTGAAGAACCTGGATGTGGAGGTCCTGGGGTGGCGTGGTTACACGTGGTCTGTGGTTTTGAGGCGGTTGTGCATACTGCCAAATTCTCTAAAACGACGTTGGAGGCAGCTTATGGTAGAGCAATGAACATTAAATTATCTGGCAATAGCTCTGATGGACATTCGTCCAGTCAGCATGCCAATTACACGCTCCCTCAAAACTTGAGACATCTGTGGCATTGCGCTGTGTGACAAAACTGCACGAGTGGTCTTTTATTGTCCCCAGCACAAGGTGCACCTGTGTAATGATCATGCTGTTTAACCGGCTTCTTGATATACCACACCTGTCAGGTGGATGGGTTATCTTGGCAAAGGAGAAACGCTCACTAACAGGGATGTAAACAAATGTGTACAACATTTGAGAGAAATAAGCTATTTGCGCTTATAGGAAAATTGCTAGGGTCTTTTATTTCAGATCATGGGACCAACACTTTACATGTTGCGTTTATATTTTTGTTCAGTATAAAATTGGATTTAAAAAAAATATATACATTTGCAAATATGTCTAAAAACATGCTTTCACTTTGTCATTATGGGGTAATGTGTGTAGGTGGGTGAGAAAAAAATTATTTTGAATTCAGGCTGTGAAACAAATCAAAGGGTATGAATACTTTCTGAAGGCACTAGGGTGCCATTTGGGATGTATCCTGGGCGACAGTCATGCCAATAGAGATTATACAGTCATGATTCTGATCAAAGTCTGATCTGTGGGCCTGGAAATTGCTGAAATGTATGTAACATTGCCAGAGCTAGATTTACAACTGTATGCAACACACACACACACGTTATGTCCTTGTCATAACAAGCGCAGCAAAAGGAAAGGAAAACACCGGTGGTTAACGAAAGAAGAGGCAAAGTACTACAAAACAGGAAAGCAACTATTTTAATTCCCCGCTCCAAGTGAAGTTCAACAAGTTAACATCATCTCAACATTCTTCATCGGATTGAGACAGGCTTGGTTGAGGGGAATAGTAGTGCAACAAAAAAAGGCACAAAACCACATCTTGGGGGAAAAATTAACCAGAGGTCTTATGTATTGGTACAGAACAGAATAATGAGCCTGATAATAGAAACATCATCCTTGGTCAAACACAATGCATTTCACTGGTTTATTTAAAAAAAAATCAGGCTGTTCATTTACCTGCTCTGAAATGCAGAGGTCCGGAAATAAGTTTCCTTTCTGTCCAAGCTTTGGTCATAAAAATAATTAGTGCTAGAATATGTAAATTATTATACTTTCTATTATGAGGCCTGGGCAGTGTTCCGAAGGACACACCGTAGCAACTGTTTGCAACGAAAAAAGGTTATTGTTCAGGCAGTACCTCCCCGTTTCAAAACGCCCTACCTACTGAACATGATCCAGGTAGTAAATGCCTTTAGAGGAAAAGGATATAGGAACACTCCTGACAGCAAACCGACATAATTTTGTTTAGTCTATTGCAGAGTCCCTACAGCCTCTGTCTTAACAGAGCCATTTGTGATACCAGACCCGAGACTATACTGCTGTCTTCCTTTCCCTGAGAGGGGACTTCTTAACATTGTATTTTCTCTCGAACATCAAAATCACATGTTTATGCAACTGCTCCAAATGCTGGTTGGTACGTGTCTTTGTAAAGTTAGTCCTAGTACAATAAAGGGACACTAAGAGAAGATTAGTGCAGGGGGTATAATAACATTTAAATTACAGGGAATTCAAAAAAATTATAGGATATTTTCTAATTCTACAAATATTTAACAATGGATACTTTTGAGACATGGATACAAATTGAGACATTGCTATTCATATCTATGAACTTTCAATAAATTCTTTGCACAATTTCAAGTCCCTATTTATCCAAAATCAACAATTAATTCTATACAAGAGAGTAATTAATTAGAAACATAGAAATATAATGCAACACAAAACAGAAGTGAGAAAAAACAGCCTCATTCATATGAGCCTCTCTGGGAATAAAGAAACTTATGGCCTGTTATTAAGAGGACCCATGATACTTCACTCCATGCAATTTACATCCACACACACCTGGTGCAATACCACTGATTATGTTGACAGGTTTTGGTGGTAAATGATTTCAGTCATTGTTGGTGTCAAAAAATAGCAAAACGGTCAACTTTCAAAATTACTGTTGGGTGGGGTGATAATTAGGGTAGGAGTCTGAACAGGGAATTTGCTGGGGGTAACGTTAAGGAAAGATACATTTCTTCCTTCCATTTCCAATTGGATGCCATAGAAGCTTTGGGGATGGGGAGCCAACGTGTTGTGGGTGGCTTGGGTGGGGGAGGATGGGAAGGAATGGGTAGAGGCAGAAGCAGCTGGGATTGGTTGGATTATACAGACTGGTAGCCGGTGCGACTCTTCCTCCGGCCAATCAGGTAAGAGAAAAGCACAAGGACGATTAGGAAGCAGAGGGCCACGCCCACAGCGATGGGCACCAGAAAGCTCAAATCAGAGTCCATGAAGCACTCCACGGCTGCCACAGAGAAGAGACAGAAGAAGGGTTAGCGACATTAGCATGCTAGCAATTAGTCAGCAGAAAACACACATTTTAGTGAAGAAACAGGATTTGGTTAAGCTCTTCACAGACAACATGGATGACGAGGCTCGAAAAGCAGCAAGACGTCAGATCAGAACCCAGACATTCATCTACCACATGAGGGCGGTTCCGTCAGAGCATATTCGGTGATGGCAGATCTACAACAACACCGGGGATTCTGTCAGAACATGGGCAGTGACGGCAGTTAGGAAAATATTTGGCCGTCATCTGCCATCTATAGTCAACCATGTTATAAGTGAGGAATAAGAGTCAACCAATCAATTCTAAATATATCTACAAGAACTGTTACATGCCAAATGTTATCAACAGAGCCACGCAATTTCTTTAACACAAACATCTTCTCCAACTCATTGTTTCATGAGAAAGAGCTTTGCTTCAGGTGAATTTCACAGTAAGGTTAACTATGCACAGCACATATCAATTTGTAGTTAAATTACAATCAACATGTATCCTGATGAGGAAAGATACAACCTCAGTGGGGTCATTTAGAAGTGCTCATAGCTAGAGCCCTGGTTTCTCTTTCTCCCAATGAAATATGCGATCAATACAATGAGCACCAGCACAGCCAGAGCAGCTCCCTGTCGTATCGTCAATCCTCCGCTGGGTGACAGTAAAGAAAGTGGGCATGAGGGACGTTGCAGGGTGAAAGGTAAAACATGAAAATGGTGAATGCATGGTCATACTAGGACGCTTCTCAGTCAAGAATAGTTGGAAAACAAAGAGCAATTTACTAAAATGACCAGGGACCAATAAACACTTATTTTCATAATCGTAAAATATAAAAACAAATGTTCCACGCCATTATTTTGGGGGAAAATTTCCATTCCCATTTAATGCAGCTAAAAGCCTATTGAAAAGGAATTCAAAAATGAACATTTGTTTGGAGTTACACAGAAGAAAATACAATGTATCTTACATTTGGAGGATGGGCCTGTCCTGTAATAGGGATTTCCCTTTTCTTAACATGATGCATTTTGAATTCATAAAATAGGAGACATTTAGACTAGTGGAGAATCCATTAAATGTAAAGATATCAAACCTGAATGAATCTCAAATGGACAAGCTTCATTGAGTAAGGCACACATTTGTCACAATCATAACATTCATTATCATGTCAAGTAAATTAAAATTGGGAGTAGTAAATGTTAAGATTCCAAAGGGTATTTTAGAATTGATTTTATACAGGGTCTGAGAAGCCAATTTTAGAATCATAGTAACAAACAGGATTTGTAGAAAAGCAGTCAATTTTCCAAGACACATCACACCGGACTGTAAAGCAAGAATCCAAAATAATATTTGATAAGGAATAAATGAATCATTCACATAATCTGAAGAAAAATTGGTTGAATCAACAGCAATTAAAGGCGGCAATCAAATGTATTCATGTCTCATGCTGACCACCGCACTACAACATAATACCCATTGTATCCCATCCTAACAGTACAAAAATATACACATCCTGTGGACAATGACCTTTACTACCACTCTCTGTCGATAGGTACAACTTACAAGGGGTTAACTGGGCAGGGTTGGGGTTAATTCCATTTAATTTCAGTCAATTCAGAAAGTAAACAAACATTCACATTCAAAAGTTTCTCACTGAAGAGCAGAGAGGACAATTGGAATTAGAAATCAATTTACTGAAATTGACTTGATTGTAAAATGGAATTGACCCCAGCTCTGTTTACAAGTTCCCCATACTAACTGGCAGCTTTCCGGAGCAACACTGCAGCAATGGCTATACTATACACAGGTGTAATATTGCAGCACGCATTTTGAACTTACGTCAAACTTACTGAACGATTTAATGCATATGTACAAAATAATCACCATCTGCGAAGAACACATTTGAATGGCAGAAAATAAGTCAACTACAGCTATCCCTTTTTGAAACCTAATGCCAACATGTCATGACGGGAGAGGGGGTTTGGTTTCATTTCTCCTTTCAGGTTCATCTTTTACATCCTCATGGACTTTTCAGAGTTAAATTAACACTTCAAGGTAGATTTCACACCTCACAAAATTAGCCCGTCAGTCAAAGAGTTAACACATAATTCTGAGACAAACAGACATTAGTGGCAAACATTATGTCAACTAGAGCCGTGTGTGAACATATAGGGACAGATCCCTTGTTTGGTAACGTCAACTTGGAGAAGGCACTATATGCCAATAATACTACTGTTTTTTAATGTGGCCACACAGATTTCAGTCGTAAAGTCTTCCCTTTCCAGATTCAAACTACTGTGACTAGTAGATTATCAGTAAGGGGAGAGGAGAGCGAAGCAGCAGACCTTTATCCTGGTTAGTTAGTAAGGAGTTCCTGAGACAAATCAACAAAGCTACTCAATGTTGTCTCATTGAGCTGCAAGGCAAATTCTAAAATGTTCAAGTTGTCAAAATGTTGCGCTGCTACAATGAATTGTGAGGATGAATGAAACCACAAAAGAAAGATTGAACAAAAATGTACACAGACATTAAATAAGAACATATGAAACAAAAAAAGGTGAGGGAGAGGGGGCGGGAGCATGATTCACAGTGACAAGGGCACAGCACCCAATTGTCATAACTCCTCGTGAAAATGTGCAAACAGTAGCACAAGTACTCTGACCGGAGTTTCTATAAAATGTGCTACTTGATCAAAAGAGAGCCTACACTGAACAAGAATCATCTGGAAAGTGATGCAAGGAAATGGAGTGTCATAAGAAACAATCACTTTCAGAGATTCTGCAATAAATAAGGCCTTCTATACTGTACTGGTAAACACAGAGGCAGAGAATCCTGCACTGCTCCTTTCCAAAAAAAAGGGGAGAAGGGCGGAAAAAATACAAAGCAAATCAAACAAAAAGGGAAATTACACAAAGAACATGGGTGGTCCAACCTGGTCCTGGAGAGCGTTTTGAGTATTCAGATTTACCTGAACAAAGCTACTCAAATCTAAACCTAAGCGAAGCTAGCCTAATCTCAAGTCTAAAAGCAGCTCTTAAGAGTGGCTGAAGTAAAGAGACTATAGTCTGACTATTCCAGTTTTGTGAGTCAGTCACTAATGGAAAGATTACACAGCCAATCCAGGATCAGGCTTTGGGACCCCCCTGACACATAAGGATCAAACTGTTCTGGATTCATGATCACAGATGGATTTTTAGAGGGTTTGATATCCCACATAGGTCTTCCTTCGACCAATCACGTAAGCAATCACTACAATGAGAATCAAGCAGGCCAGGGCGGCACCAACAATGACTGGGATTAAGATGCTGGTGTCATCCAGTGAACATTCATGGGCTGCAGACGAGAGAGAGAATCAATGAGCACGACTCGGAACATCTCATCTTCTCATGATCATTTGGTTGTTAATCAGTTTAAGCAGGGGCAGAAACATGGTATAGTATAAAATACATATGAACATTTTAGTTATTTAGCAGATGCTATTATCCAGAGCAACTTAAAGGAGCAATTAGGGTTAAGTGCCTTACTCAAGGGCACAGATTTTGTTTACTTAGTTGGTTCGGGGATTCGAACCAGGGAACCTTTCGGTTACCGGCGCAACGCTATTAACCGCTAGGCTACCTGCTGCTCTAAATACTTAGCTGTTTCCCAATAGTGGTTATTATGGCCTATGTCTCAGTTTCAAGCATATTTGCTGCATTTGGCTCTAGTAACCCTAGTAAGCTGTAGCATATGGCTAACACAACACAAAGGTATTGATAACAATTCACCATCTCAGAGTCACCTACCTGTAGCAAATTCCCCTTTTTCAACCCCAAAGGGCTGGACGCGAAGCTTGAACGTGTAGAGAGTGAGCGTTTGGGTGACAGTTAATGTCTGCTCCTTGTTGCACATGTAGGAGCTGCCTACCGCCGCCGCCCAAATGGACATGTTGGTATTGTCTGCAAAGACATCCGCCCCTGGACGTAACACACAGAGTGAGCAAAGAGAGTAGAGGTTTTAATATGCATTGTATATACTGTGTATGTATGTAATGTATAGTGTTTATTTATTATAAAGCCACACTGTGTCCAAGACAACTTTCCCCTGGGGGACAATAAAGTTGATCCTATACTAACTTCCACAAAGGGACTTGGTTTTCTACGCTAGTGCTTTCTGAAAGGGTTTTTTAGTGCTAGGTTGCCTACCAGTGGCTGGTTTCACTGTGACGTTCAGAGCGTGCAGGTGGAACTTCTTGCTGTCCTGTAACGAGCAAGGAAACACCTTGAACAGGAGACAAACAGACCTTACGCTGCATCCTACCGCCTTAGTCCAGCTGTCTACAAGCTAAATGCAGACAACCAGGATAATAACGGATATTTGGCTTCGTCGACTTACGTTGCTGAAAGTGAACATGATGGTGATTGTGTCCGATGTCAGTATGAGGTTGCTGCTGTTAACCCCACAAGCCCCGCTCACGTTAGTCGCACTGGGCACCAGGTTGATGGTCTCCACTTTCTAATAAAGGGGAAAGGGAGAGGGGGATACCTAGTCAGTTGTACAACAACGCATTCAACTGAAAACGCAGGTTGATAAACAACAAGAACATTAACATACTAGTAACAACTACCCATCTTCATAGACAAGTCAAGTTCTCTGTGACAAACATGTCTGAACCCTTTCTACTGAACAGGCAATTGCATGATAAGATGAGAAAACATCAAAAGGGCCAATTTTAAAATGGCTATACTATGTGTATACATACGTCTCCTTGCTTGAAGCCGATCCGCAGGCCGAAGGTGGCCATTAAGCAGGCTGTACTGTTGAAGTCGGGTGCGATGCTGTAATTTCCAGTGGTGGGTGTGGGCAGTGTAGGGGTAGGGGTAGAAGTGGGGGCAGCTGTGGTGGTAACGGTCGTGGTGGGCGCCACAGTGGTGGAGGTTAGGTCAGCAGCGCATACAGTGTCTGTGTAGGAAGAATAGAGAGACTTTTCAGAGAACCAACAGGGTTGGGATCAATTCCATTTCAATTCAGTAAGTAAACTGATGTTCAGTTCACTTCTTGATTTGATTGTATTGAAATGGAATTGACTTCAACCCTGGAGAACAGACACAGTAATAGTGTTTGACATAATGCACAATAAATCAGATAATTTTGTCACAGTTGATCCTACAATGGCCTGATGCTTGTTCTCGTACAACCTACCGGTGTCACTTTTGCTGCCGTTTGTCACAAACGCCTGTAAAGTAACATCATACAGTGTCTGAGTGACAGACTCTACTCTCTGGACATTTTCGCTCTTGCAGGAGTAGTAGGTATCCACAACCACGTTGGTGATACTTGGCTTTGCGGTCACAGACCTGGTTTCTAAACCCAAGAGAGATTCAGTCAAATATCTGTATGCGTCATATCAACTACAGTACCTAATTGGTATATCATGAATGAACAGTATCATGACAAGGCTGTTTAGTCACTAGTTACCGTTTGATGTAGAGTTGGTGAAGATGCTTGAGTCATTGAGGTTGTAGGTGAAAACAATGGAATCTACTTGGTATGTTTTGTTGTCCTTAGTGAATTCAACCACCCAGCTGTGCCCGTCTCCAAAACCGAGTTTCAATGTTGATGTTGTGTTATTGCAGGTGCTCCCTTCTGTTGTCACATTTTCAGGCAGTACAAAAAGAACCGTTTCGCTCTGAAAGGGGACGAAAATATTGGACAGTCATTAAGAAAGTGACAAGAGGGGAATCCCATTTCTGTCAAGTACTTTCTCAGGAACAGGGCTATTTCAGATGCTTAGGTCATGAGAAAATAGTACTGTTGACATAACTTAACAGTGTGTCCGTTCTTATGATGGATTAGGAGGAAAAAAAGGAACAAAATAATATATTTTATATCCTGGGAAATATCTAGGCCTATAAATCATCCGACTGAGATGGGAGTTATTAAAGAGAAGAAAAAAACAACGTTTTTTTTAATATAAGGGCTATAACTTTGATGAACCCTGGTGAAATAGACAAGCCATGACAATTACAGGATACAGTTGTGGCCCAAAATAATGGCACCCTTGCACTTTTTTCAAGTAACTCACAATTTTCCACCAAAATACATTGAAATTGACCAAAGTATTTGGACTCCACAATTCTTTATTTCACTGTTATTACAGAACCTTTATTTTTTATTCAGAACTTAATATATCCATTTAAAATAAACAGATATGGCATTGACAAAATGATCCACACCCTATACTTAATATTTGGTAGCACAGCCTTTGGTCAAAATAACCGCAATCAAGCGCTTCCTATAGCCATCGATGAGCTTCCTGAATCTCTGTACTGGAAGTTTGGCCCACTCCTCGTGTAAACGGTTCCAGTTCTCACAGATTTGAAGGGTGCCTTCTACCAACTGCTGTTTTCAGATCTCTCCACAAGTTTAATGGGATTTAGATCTGGACTCATTGCTGGCCACTTCAGAACAGTCCAGCGTTTTGTCTTGAACCATTCCTGGGTGCTTGGGGTCATTGTCCTGCTGGAAGAACCATGATATTTGATGGAGACCCAGCTTTCTGACACCGGGTCCGACATTGCGCTCCAAAAGGCCTTGGTATTGTCCTGATTTCATGATGCCATGCACACGTTCAAGACACCCAGTGCCAGAGGCAGCAAAGCAACCACAAAACATCACTGAACCTCCTCCATGTTTGACTGTAGGGAAGGTGTTCTTTTCTTTGAAGGCTGAATTTTGTTTTCTGTAAACAGAGATGGTGTGTTTAACCAAAAAGCTCTAAGTTGGTCTCATCTCATTCTCCCAGACAGATTTTGGCATGTTCAGGTGTGTTTTGGCAAATTGCAGTCAGGCAGTGGCTTGCATAAGTATTCACCCCCCTTGGAATTTTTCCTAATTTGTTGTTTTACAACCTGGAATTAAAATAGATTTTGGGGGGTTCTATCATTGGATTTACACAACATACCTACCACTTTGAAGATGCAAATTATTTTTTCTTGTCTCTATAAACTTGGCACATCCAGCCACTGGGATTTTTGCCCATTCTTCAAGACAAAACTGCTCCAGCTCCTTCAAGTTGGATGGGTTCCGCTGGTGTACAGCAATCTTTAAGTCATTCCACAGATTCTAAATTGGATTGAGGTCTGGGCTTTGACTAGGCCATTCCAAGACATTTAAATGTTTCCCCTTAAACCACTCGAGTGTTGCTTTAGCAGTATCCTTAGGGTCATTGTCCTGCTGGAAGGTGAACCTCTGTCCCAGTCTCAAATCTCTGGAAGACTGAAACAGATTTCCCTCAAGAATTTCCCTGTATTTAGCGCCATCCATTATTCCTTCAATTCCGACCAGTTTCCCAGTCCCTGCCGATGAAAAATATCGCCACAGCATGATGCAGATGGTGTTCGGGGTAATGAGCGGTGTTGGGTTTGCGCCAGACAAAGCTTTTTCCTTGATGGCCAAAAAGCTAAATTTTTGTCTCATCTGACCAGAGCACTTTCTTCCATATGGTTGGGGAGTCTACCTCATGCCCTTTGGTGAACACCAAATATGTTTGCTTATTTTTTTTTTTAAGCAATGGCTTTTTTTCTGGCCACTTCTGTAAATCCCAGCTCTGTGGAGTTTACGGCTTATGGTGGTCCTATGGACAGATACTCCAATGTCCGCTGTGGCGCTTTGCAGCTCCTTCAGGGTTATCTTTGGTCTCCAAACTGTTTAAAGGCACAGTCAACTTAGTGTATGTACACTTCTGACCCACTGGAATTGTGATACAGTGAATTATAAGTGAAAAAATCTGTCTGTAATCAACTGTTGGAAGAATTACTTGTGTCATGCACAAAGCAGATATCCTAACCGACTTGCCAAAACTATAGTTTGTTAACAAGAAATTTGTGGAGTGGCTGAAAAACGAGTTTAATTGACTCCAACCTAAGTGTATGTAAACTTCCGACTTCAACTGTATATATACTGAGATCATGTGACACATAAATAAAGTCCACCTGTGTGCAATCTAACTAATTATGTGACTTCTGATGGTAATTGGTTGTACCAGATCTTATTTAGGGGCTTCGTAGCAAAGGGGGTGAATACATATGCACGCAGCAGTTTTCCGTAATTTTTTTCATTTCACTTCACCAATTGGGACCATTTTGTTTATGTCCATTACATGAAATCCAAATAAAAATCAATTTAAAATTACAGGTTGTAATGCAACAAAATAGGAAAAACGCCAAGGGGGATGAATACTTTATTTGGCACTGTAGGTCTTTCTCTCAGCAGTGGTGTCCTCTTGGGTCTACTACCATATAAATCTCTTAAGGGCCCCCTTAGTGGCCAAGTCCAGGGAGGTTGGCTACAGTGGCATGGGCCTTAAACTTCTTGTTAACATTACATACGGTGGAAACATGAACATCAAGGTCTCTGGAGATTGTACATGCTTGGCTACAATCTTGTATCTGACCTCAGATAATTTTCAGGTTCTTTCTTTTCTCTATGCTCATTGCGGTACACACAGTGACACGAAATAGGAGAATGAGTCCTTTTCTCTATTCAAACTGGTTGAATTAGTAATTTTTTATATAGCAGACACCTGCAACTCACCACAGGCAAGTTCAATTCCAAAGTAAAGGAGAATCACCTGCTTGAAATTAATTATTTGAAACTACTTCTAGAAAGTGCCAATAATATTGCCCGGGCCATTTTAGGATTTCTTCGTGGAATAAGCTAACATTTAGTAAATTATTCCGATTTTTTTGTTTTGTTCAACTGCAAACCAAATACATGTATATGTGGATACCAAAATATTTATTCATTTCAAGACTTTTCAGGAAGAAATGGTTCATTACTTGAAAAAAGTACAAGGGTATCAATATTTTGGCTCACAACTATTTAGTCAACAGGGGGAAAAAAACTAAACAGAAAATGGATGAACAGAAGACATTTCTCAACCCTATACCCAGAGTCGATATTCATGTAGTCCGTTTATTTGTGTGGCTGTTCTTGGCTCGCTTAATGTTCTGTTCGGTAGCCAACTAGCACTCACGTGGCTGCAAGTAATGCTTAAGTTGTTACAAGTGTATTGATATAAGTAGGACAAGTGATGACTGAGAAAAAAAACATATCAGAGTCGTCTTTCGATGGCTATGCATATTCATGGCATGAGGCTAGTAGCATAGCATCCCTCTCCCTTGAATACAGGCAGGTGACATCAACAACAACTTATATTCAATCATATAAACCTCACTTAGCAAATAAGCCATCATTTTTGGGGGACCAAATTTGACACTTATTGACCTCCATAAAACGACTCCTGGGCGAAACAACGAAAAAAACGCCACCTGCTGGAGGGAGACATTTTGAGTCAAGTTCACCCGCTCCTCTCTGCTAATACCTGATGGGAGTATTGTCCTCTCCGTGACTGAATTAAGAACATTATTTCTCACAGTACGAAGCTTGACTCAACACTTTAATTTAGCAGTGCGATACCTGGAATGTTTTAAGAGTTCTCTAAAGGCTTAGATGTACTAGCCTGCAAATTAAAACCATTTAAATAGGAGTAAATATACAGATTACGCACCTTATTTACACCAACTTCATAGGTGACGGAGAAGTTGACCATCAAATTGGCGTAGAGGCATAATTTATTCTCTGTGTTGTTGACTGACACCTCAGTCGAATGTGACAGGTGGAGTTCTGCAATAGAAATAAACACTCTTGCATTTCATAATGAGAAGACACAAAAAAACACGAGGCAGACTTGTAAATAAACCCCTTTTCAATAAATTCAAGGTAAACACACATCTTACCAGCATAGGTAGGCTAGTCTAACATGCATTTTGGGTATTTTCTACTCCCCTTAAATAAAGTAGCCAAATGGCCTCAAATCACTGTAAAAGTCAGAGAGTTGGGAACACGCCATAGGCTAACGATTTCCTAACCTTCATTTTTAAACTGTTGATTAAACCGTTCATCAGCGGATTACTCTCACATGGGACTAACTGGTAGGTCACGGTTAGGCTTGACCTGGGGTGACAGGGACCACGTCACCCCGAGTGACCTGATATCAGAGGCCCTAGCTTGCAACAGAGGACTCTGGGGCCATTTCTCAGGCCAAATGAAAACATTCTAATGGAAATATAAATTTTATGCATTTGAAGGGGGGGGGGGGGGATCAGAGATTTACTACTGAAAACAAAACTAGGATTCTGACTGTATTGAATATTAAAAGTGAATCCTGGCAAGATATCCATGGGCTCAACGTGCACATTCCTTCTATCAATCATAACAAGGGGATTGGTTTACAGACAGCAGCTGCTACAGCAATCACTTATCTAACTGGGAGGGTTTAAGACACGGTTCCCCAATCGGTTTCATTTGGCCCCCCCCCAAAATATGAGCAAAAAATAAATATCATTTTTTATATACATTTTTTTTTTATTGTTGGACATTAATTTTTGGATGCAAGACAATTGTAGCCCAAATCTCACCAATGGCTGGTTTGTAGACAGGTGTGATGACGCAACACATTGACATGGTTTAGTTGATTTTCAACAAGGCTTTGTTTTCCCACAAGCTTTTATTTGGGGTAATAAGGTCATATTAATTGCCTATGTAAACACTAAATGTTGAGTGATTCGGACCCCCACCAGCCTTCATTAGGCACCACACCTTGTATACAGTATTTATCCTTCAATCAGTTGTCATTAAGTCTATTGTAATATGGCTTATTTCTACTGAATGTACACATAATCAAATTTTTGAAATCCACTCCAAGTGATTTTAATTTTTTTAATCTGTTACCAAGTATAATAGAGAGTCGTGATCATAATACAAATAATAATTAATTGGATTTATATAGTGCTTTTCCACCAACTGGGGTACTCAAAGCACTTTACATAGTAGGGGGAAACTCACCTTATCCACTATCAATGTGTAGCACCCACCTCAGTGATGCACAGTGACCATTTTTGTGCCAGAACGCTCACCACACATCAGCTTTCAAAACAAATTGTATTTGTCACATGCGCCGAATACAACCGGTGTAGACCTTACAGTGAAATGCTTACTTTACTGCATTGTTGGTTAACGGCTTGTAAGAAAAATACGTGTTATGGAAGTATTTACTCAAATAAAATGCAGGTAAAAAATACATAAAATAAATAATTAAAGTGCAACAATAAAGTAATGAGGCTATATACAGGGGGTACCGGTACAGAGTCAATGTGTGGGGGCACAGGTTAGTTTAGGGTTTAGGCAGTTCTTTATGAATTTTAGGGTGGAGAAGGTCCTCTCACAAGCCACCTGAGTGATGGATAGGGTGAGGAGGAACTTGTAGCCCAAACCAATGATGTGATACACATCCTTGAGCAGATTGTACTGAGACAGGAGAAGATTGCAGCACATCGGGCAGTTTTTACACATGGAACAACTTCTGCTCACCAACTCCAAACTTTCATCAGGATCCTCAAAGCCTTCCCATGATTCATCACTGGCGGCGGCAGCCCTGGTGTTGTACTCCTCCAATGCTGACTGTTTCAGTCTTTCCCACTGTTGTGCAAGGCTGATCAGTTCAGCCTGTGTAACGGATGTGAAATGGCTAGCTAGTTAGCGGGTACGCGCTACTAGCATTTCAATCAGTTACGTCACTTGCTCTGAGACTTAAGTAGGGTTTCATTTGTGGAGCAATGGGTAACGATGCTTCGTGGGTGACTGTTGTTGATGTGTGCAGAGGGTCCCTGGTTCGCGCCCGTGTCGGGGCGAGGGGACGTACTAAAGTTATACTGTTACACCTGCAATGCCTCAACAGCGGCATGTTCATCAAATTCCAGTAAGCATTTGCTGAGCTCCTTCATGGCTGTCTTTGGAAGGCCCTTTTCTCTGATCTCAAAAAAATGCTTCGGATTCATGCAAGAGACATCTGCACACAGCACTGTGTTTGCTGCATAATGGCGGTGAATACTTTCAACAAGTGTCCAGTACCACATTGTGGATCTTGATTTTGTAATCCATGTCAGCATTAGCAATGGGCTCATCTTCTGACAACTCACCTGGTTCTCTTAATTTTTTTGTTTTCTTCTCTGGGAGAGCAGTCTGAGCTTCAGCATCACAGTCCTGCTGCTCCTCCAGAATGCCATTGGCGCACCCAACAAAGTTGTCTGCTGCCCTCTTCACACCCACAAAGTCTCAGGCACACTTTCTCAGGTTATCCCCCACTTTCTCGGGTTATCCTGCATCATCCAATCTACTACTGTATTGAGCGAGTCACTGGTGCTTCCTGCTTTAGTTTTTGCTTGTAAGTTTGAATCAGGAGGATAAAGTTAGTCAGATTTGACATATGGTGGGCAACGGAGAGCTTCGTAAGAGTCTCCGTGTGTGGAGTAAAGGTGGTCTAGAGTTGTTTTTCCGTCTGGTTGCACATGTAACATGCTGGTAGAAATTAGGTAAGTAAGTTTCCCTGCATTAAAGTCCCCAGCCACTAAGAGCGCCACCTCTGGATGAGCATTTTCCTGTTTGCTTATGGCCTTATACAGCTTGTTGAGTGCGGTCTTGTGGTGGTAAATAAGACAGCTACAAAAAATAGAGATGAAAACTCTTGGTAAATTGTGTGGTCTACAGCTTATAATGAGATACTCTACCTTAGGCGAGAAAAACCTTGATACTTTCTTAATATTAGATATCGTGCACCAGCTGTTATTGACAAATAGACACAAGACTGACAACCTCTTGTCTTACCGGAAGCAGCTGTTCCATCTTGCCGATACATGAAAAACCCAGCCAGCTGTAAGTTATCCATGTCGTCGTTCAGCTACGACTCGGTGAAACACAATATTTGACAGTTTTTAATGTCTCGTTGGTAGGATAGTCTTGATCGGAGCTCATCCAGTTTGTTATCCAATGATTTCACGTTGGCTAATAGGACTGATGGTAGAGGCAGACTATGTTCCCGATATCTTGGCTCTTCTTCATGCAAATGATGGGGATTTGGGCCTTGTCCAGTGTCTGAAGTAAATCTTTCGCAGCTGACTCTTTAAGAAAAAGTATTCGTCCAGTACGAGGTGAGTAATCGCTGTCCTGATATCCAGAAGCTCTTTTCGGTCATAAGAGACGGTGGCAGAAACATTATGTACAATATAAGTTACAAATAACGCACAAGAAAAACACAATAGCACAATTGGTTATGATTAGGTGGCCATGATGGAATGTGGCCAGGTTGGGACTTTACCCATGAGGGGGTGAACACCCCTACTCTTACATTAAGTTTTATGAGATTTTGATTGACCACAGTCAGGACACCCATTTTAACATCCCATCTGAAAGACAGCAGCCTAAGCAGGGCAATGTCCCCAAATTTAATCAAGGTTTGAAATGATTATATTTTTGTCAAATATGATCTGTTTAGCTTTCTTCCAGTCAATTTGTAGTCTAAACGTATTTATTGTTATGTTTCTCCGGCTGGATCTAGTTGATCCCTGGTTTAAGCCGTTTCACAATTAAACAACACTGTTGGCAAAGGGCAATCAAGAGATGCTTGGTCATGAGTTGCTACAGATTGTACGCGAGCGAATGTTAAAAACCAACGACTGTTGGTGTCCATTACTTGGCGTTACAGGAAAGCAGGTTAGTTTGTATGGGGCTCTCTTGTAATGGACACCAATCTTTAGTATATAACTTTATCTGGGGTAAAATCTGTAGCTAGGTCATGAGACAACTTCCTGATCAACAAGCTTGCTAGGTAACGTTAGCTAGCTAAATAAGATAAAACCTTCGAGGTGTGAATCCTTAATGTCCTTTAAACTAAGATTTTGGATTGAACTGGATTTACAACAGTAACTGGTTGCTGTTGCTATTGATAGCTACGAAAATGTCATGCAACAAAGTGTGACTAACGACGTTAGCAGATTATAACTAGCTAGATAGGTGTTCTGAGCCAAGTCATCTTGTCACACGTTGTTCCAAATAAATTGGATGAATGAAACGGGTGGATTGTTGACAGGTTGAGGTTTGATAGACACAATAATGACGATATAAAGCCGAATACAATGTCTAAACATGACATGGGGTTATAGCCAAAGACAGAGGAACAACTCGTTATTTTCTAACAGCAGGCGCGTTACCTAGCTAAATAAGCATGACAGGTCAACAGTTCCAATAACTTCAAGTCTGAGATTATGGATATCAATTTATTTTTGGATCCAACGTTAAACTAAGTTATAGTTAACGTTTGTTTGCTATCTACTGGCGTAGAAAATAAATAGCTATCAAGCTAACAATCTGGTAGAGGATAGGCCTGAAGTGACGGAGCACCGAAAGTTTCCTCTTTTGTGACCCCCAATATTAGCCAACGGTGACACAAAGCAATATTACTTTCAATTGTCTAAACATACCATTTCCAAGAGCCAGGAACAAAATCACAAACGCGCACCAAAACATGATAACTTGGTAGCCAAAACACTTCACCCAGAAACAACAGCGTTCGACTTCGTCTACCTTCCAAATGTGCAGCTCGAGCGCATCTACCGCAAAAGCACCAGGAAATTAAAGTCATATGACTTGCGGGCAGAGCTTCCTATAATAAGCACGTATCGGAACTCCACAATAAATGTGCTTTGAATAAACTTAGTTGCTACTTCTCCCCTGAATAAGTGACAAAATATGAATTTTGTAGAATCATGTTCCTGTTTATTTTGTGACACACATCACCCAAACAACCAATCAAAAGATACTATTTCCTCCCTCTTTTTGAGGGAACACATTTTACTATTTACATTGTATGACAATATGGACAAAGATGGTTTAGAAACTCTGATATGGATAACTTCTTGTAATAAAAAGGTGCAGCTGATATGTTGGTAACCCAATATTATATACTACATGCCAATACTATCTTACTATTGGGGGGGGGGGGGGGGGGGGTTGAGATGTCTATGAAAATTAACAGATATGAAGGGGGGGAAAACAAAATAGAAACACTGACAATTATTTTAATCTGAATCAATAAAACAAACATTTATTCAGACAGGGCATAAAGTCCAGTCAAGCATTATTTCTCAATAAACAGTTTCATCTGTTGAGATATCAAACAACTCCATCGATCCACAAACACAAGGCCTTCCATAAGGCCTACAGAGAGGACTTACAAAGAATATAATGCTTGGAACTTAAGAGATATCATACTTGGGAACATGAAGGGAAACAGGGACTGATGTGGCTGTGCTTTTAATAGTATATAATCTCTGTCGAAGTTCGCAACTCAAATTTTAATACATTTGTAAAGTCATGTCTATAAAAAAAGAAAACATTGAAACAGTCAGGGCTAAAGTAAAATGGAAAACTAAATGCATATAACATGTACAAGTTAAAGTGTTTGTTTAGCAGCATTAACAAATCATATAACAAAAGTGCTCTATTTTTGGCACATATTGTCAATTCCTCATATTGCCTTGCTACTTCTTAACAATCGTCCCATTGATTGCTGTTGTTGATGTTAATTAACAGGAGTAGGTTGCGACTAATAGCTACTGAGAATTGTATGACTTGGCTGCAGGTGCGCACATTTGACACTGACATCAACCACGGAAAAATAATATCCTACTGTGAATGTTTATCCATGGGTCTCACATACAACATTGATTGAGGAGACAAGCTTTACTTTTGTTTTTCTCTTTTCTTCCAAGTGTAGTATGTTAATAAGAGCCATGTTAGGTGTTTGAACATTTGTATGGGACAGTACAGAGTGAATTAAAATCAAATAAAGTAGTGACTTAAAAAACAAGGGACAGAATGCCATAAACAAACGACAATGGACAAAGATCTAAGTTTGAAAATAAATACTTTTTTCCCCTCTCCGTAAAAAAAGAACAAACTGAACAATATTGGTTTGTCTTTTTTTGTCCAAGGTAGCTAGTCCAATTCTCACTGAGCGGCACTGAGAAAAGAATGGACGATATTCTTGTTTAATGGGCATGCAGTCCACAGGAAAACAGGCCCCTGATAAAATCCCGCCGAGCAGTATCCATTCAGTTGTCGGTTGCTGGGTTAAAGAGGGTAACGCTGACATCCATGTGTGCAGAAGAGCAAGAGCATCCATGGGACAGAGTGCTCAGGGAAGCCTTCAGCCTGACTGGACCACCTGCTCTCCATCTCCCTCTCTTCATCCCTCGCTCTGTCTAACTCTCTTTAAGCCACATAGTTGTATTGGTTGGGGTTTTCCTTGTCGCGCTCCATGTAATCTCTGTCAATGAGGGACTCTATTCTCTTCTTTAGGTCAGCAGGCTGTTGAGAAAGTGAGTGTCAGCAAACAGAAAATCTCAAAATTACAGTCCACTCTGAAGTGCTTGGAAATGTACTTGGATCATACATGAGTTTTCCTAAAGCCTCGTAGCTAACAAGGCACTTTCTCTCAGCCACCAAGTCACACAGTAAACTGGTCTCAGAGCATTTCATATTATTCTGTACATATATCCGAGACACTCCATTTAGTATGATATGTTCTGTTTGGTAACATAAGACAAATGGTTACTTAAGGCAAAAACAAAAGGAGGTTGGTTGGGGTGGATGGGTCTCCGGGGATATCGTCGGACGGGGCCACAGTGTCCCCAGGTGGCTAGGGTCAGTCTGTTATATCTGGTGTAATTCTCCTGTCTTATCTGGTGTCCTGTATGAATTTAAGTATGCCCCCTCTAATCTCTGAGGATCTGAGCCCTAGGACCATGCCTCAGGACTACCTGTCCTGATGACTCCTGGCTGTCCCCAGTCCACCTGGTCGTGCTGCTACTCCAGTTTCAACTGTTCTGCCTGCGGCTATGGAACCCTGACCTGCTCACCAGACGTGCTACCTTGTCCTGGTGTTTTTGATTCTCTCTCCCTCTACCACACCTGCTGTCTCGACCTCTGAATGACCCTGCTGGTCATCTATGAACAGCTTGAAGAACAATCTGGCCTTAATGGCCATGAACTATCTCCACCCGGCACAGCCAGAAGAGGACTGACCACCCCTCAGAGCCTGGTTCCGCTCTAGGTTTCTTCCTAGGTTCCTGCCTTTCTAGGAAGTCTTTCCTAGCCACAGTGCTTCTACATCTGGATTGCTTGCTGTTAGTGGTTTTAACGTGGGGTTTCTGTTTTTACTAACCCTTCCCCTAACTCGCCCCTTGGGCGGCAGGTAGCCTAGTGGTTAAAGCTTTGGACTAGTAACCGAAAGGTTGCAAGATCGAATTCCCGAGCTGACAAGGTAAAAATCTGGCGTTCTGCCCCTGAACAAGGCAGTTAACCCACTGTTCCTAGGCAGTCATTGAAAATAAGAATTTGTTCTTAACTGACTTGCCTAGTTAAATAAAGGTAAAAAACCAAACTCCTAAACTCAACCCTAACCCAGCTAACATTAGTGAGCTAGCTAACCTTAGCCACCTAGATATATTTAGTGAGCTAGCTAACCTTAGCCACTTAGATATATTTCTTAACATATCATACGATTTGTAAATTCGTTACATTTTACAAATTCTTAACATATTGTACATTTTGCAAATTCGTAACATATTGTAGATTTCGCAAATTCTTAACATTTAATTTGAATTGTAATTCGTAACATATCATACGAAATGGGTGATGGACATCCACAAATAATAAATACCATACAAAACGTAACATATAATACTTAATGGAGTGTTAGACTTGCATACAGAATAATACAAAATGCTCTGAGACCAGGTTATGCACAGAGACCGGAGTAACAATTGCAAAATGTATGTTGGAAGGTCAGTCTGTGTAAATAAAGTACCACGTTCGCTACAATGCTTTCGGAAAACTTCCCCTCTGAGTGAGTAGACTTCTTGCACACAAGGTCATGTGTTTCACACATGTTTGTTCTTCGTTCACTCACCTTGACAGGGAACTTGAGTTGGTTGTACACTTCCGACACCAAGAGGTTATGGCTCAGAGTCTTCCTCATCTTCATGATCCTGACGATGGCGGCGTCGATCTGATACTGCCGGTCCTGGTAGACTCGTTCCGTGGTGCTGGCTTGCTCCTCCACCTACCAAGGACAATCCACCAAATGAATGAGTGGCTAATACCCCCCCGCCCACCCATTTTCCTTTTCTTTACAGATAGACAGTACAGATATAATCAAATGGGTGAGATTGATGAAGTAGCTCAGTTAGTAGGGCATGGCACTGCCAACGCCAGGATAGTGGGTTCAATTCCCGGGACCACTTATAAGTAAAATGTATATAGGTGAA
Source organism: Salvelinus alpinus (assembly GCF_045679555.1). Classification (NCBI taxonomy): domain Eukaryota; kingdom Metazoa; phylum Chordata; class Actinopteri; order Salmoniformes; family Salmonidae; genus Salvelinus; species Salvelinus alpinus. The sequence goes on along the minus strand of NC_092089.1, from coordinate 78,711,388 downwards.
GTCGGAAGTTTACATACACTTCGGTTGGAGTCATTAAAACAAATTTTTCAACCACTCCACAAATTTCTTGTTAACAAACTATAGTTTTGGCAAGTCAGTTAGGATATCTGCTTTGTGCATGACACAAGTAATTTTTCCAACAATTGTTTACAGACAGATTATTTCATTATTTCACTAAGTTGACTGTGCCTTTAAACAGCTTGGAAACTTCCAGAAAATAATGTCATGGCTTTAGAAGCTTCTGATAGGCTAATTGACATCATTTGAGTCAATTGGAGGTGTACCTGTGGATGTATTTCAAGGCCTACCTTCAAACTCAGTGCCTCTTTGCTTGACATCATGGGAAAATCAAAAGAAAATCAGCCAAGACCTCAGAAACAAAATTGTCGACCTCCACAAGTCTGGTTCATCCTTGGGAGCAATTTCCAAACACCTGAAGGTACCACGTTCATCTGTACAAACAATAGTACGCAAGTATAAACACCATGGGACCACGCAGGCGTCATTCTGCTCAGGAAGGAGATAAGTTCTATCTCCTAGAGATCAATGTACTTTGGTGCGAAAAGTGCAAATCAATCCCAGAACAACAGCAAAGGACCTTGTGAAGATGCTGGAGGAAACGGGTACAAAATTATCTATATCCACAGTAAAATGAGTCCAATATCGACATAACCTGAAAGGCCGCTCAACACGAAGAAGCCACTGCTCCAAAACAGCCATAAAAAAGCCAGACTACGGATTGCAACTGCACATGGGGACAAAGATGGTACTTTTTGGAGAAATGTCCTCTGGTCTGATGAAACAAAAATAGAACTGTTTGGCCATAATGACCATCGTTATGTTTGGAGGAAAAAGGGGGAGGCTTGCAAGCCGAAGAACACCATCCCAACTGTGAAGCATGGGGGTGGCAGCATCATGTTGTGGGGGTGCTTTACTGCAGGAGGGACTGGTGCACTTCACAAAATAGATGGCATCATGAGGGAGGAAAATTATGTGGATACTATTGAAGCAACATTTCAAGACATCAGTCAGGAAGTTAAAGCTTGGTCACAAATGGATCTTCCAAATGGACAATGACCCCAAGCATACTTCCAAATTTGTGGCAAAATGGCTTAAGGACAACAAAGTCAAGGTATTGGAGTGGCCATCACAAAGCCCTGACCTCAATCCTATAGAAAATTTCTGGGCAGAACTGAAAAAGCGTGTGCAAGCAAGGAGGCCTACAAACCTGACTCAGTTACATCAGCTCTGTCTGGAGGAATAGGCCAAAATTCACCCAACTTATTGTGGGAAGCTTGTGGAAGGCTCCTTGAACTTTTGACCCAAGTTAAACAATTTTAAAGGCAATGCTACCAAATACTAATTGAGTGTATGTAAACTTCTGACCCACTGGGAATGTGATGAAAGAAATAAAATCTAAAATAAATAATTCTCTCTACTATTATTCTGGCATTTCACATTCTTAAAATAAAGTGGTGATCTTAACTGACCTAAGACAGGGAATTTTTACTGGGATTAAATGTATTTGGCTCAGGTGTATGTAAACTTCTGACTTCAACTCTACATGACTAAGTGGCTTAGGAAAAAAAGAGTCTGCTAAATGGCATATATTATTATTATTATGACATAGTGGAGAGTAGCAGACTTGGGAACACCCGCCTCTTAAGGGGCAATGCATAGTTCAGAAAGGTTAGTGCTAGAACTAGACCGGACTGAGACTCATATTCCCATCTAAATAGCATTGGGACATATTCATTATGCACTAAAACGAACAGGCAGGGACTACCTGTCCAATAAAAACATGACAAATATTTCCTCCTAATGACTACAGCCCTGCTGAGAAAGAGAATGTACCGTTTCTTTCATCTGGATCTGGTTGATCTTGATCCTGAAGAGTTTGTGTTTGAAGTCATCGTTACACGAGAACTTGTCTCCGTCCTCCACGTCTTTGCTTTTGGGGACTTTGTGGATGACGCGCGCCTTGCCACACGCCAACGACTGCAGGGTACGCCGCAGCTCGCCATCCTCTGCACACACATCTCACTTTAGGTCAACGCAAACTCAAACCAAAAAGACTGGGCAAAAGCTTGTGGTTCAATCAAATAGAAAAGATGATAGTGATAATAATTGATACAGTTTAAGCAACATGTCTGAAAATGTCTCAAGAGGACTGCTATATTTGATCCATTAGGATTTGTGTCATGACTGAGTACATTGTGATCATACAGACCTATTCCTGTAGCTAGCTTGATCTCCTCTAAGGTGAATTCCTCTCCTTCATTGAACATGAGCAGCACTAGTGTCTGAAACAGGGATACCTGAAGCTCCTTTTTGCCCTGTTTGTGGAAAAGGAAAAGTTATCACAATGAATTTCTGCCTAACATACTAGATTAATAAATATTACTAGCTACTGTACCTCTTTAAATTCAGCTTTTAAAACACAATGGCCTAATGTCGACTGCCACTGTAGCTTTCTGCCACTGTGCTTGCCGAGGTAAAACGTCTTGAAAATCTCCTGCAGCCGCACCATCTGGCCAAGAAGGAGTGTTAAAATAATCATAGACAATGACTATGGCTTTGTCCCAAATTGCACCTTATTCCCTATATAGTTCCCTTGTCAAAAGTACTGCACTTTAAAAAAAGGTAACAGGGTACCATGTGTGACATAAACCAAATGTATTACATAGCAGGTCATAAAATAACAGAGAGCCTGAAGGGTTTGATATTTACACTAACCTCTGGGAGCAGATGGACCTCCATTGGGACGTAGGTGGGCCAGTATCCCATGGTGAGGATGTTCACCGTCAGCTCAATGTTACCAGGGAGGTTTTGACACTATGTAATAGGAAAAGGGAGAAACAAACCAACCAATCAATGGCGTCTAATGAGACAAATCTAGGCTAATAATTCTAAAGTTCTTTGTGAAAATATTGCCACAACAACTGGCAAAGATATAATTATTATAATTATATATTTCTTTTTTTCTTTTCTTTTCTTTTTTTTTTTTTACATATGGATAGCTGACTGCATAACGTCTTTGATACTGTTGTCCTAAAACAGAGATGGACAAAAGCATGTGTACCTGTTTGAACTGCACCATGATGTCCTTGGAAAGCTCCATGTCCTTGAACATGCCTTCCAGCTTGCTGGTGAATGCCGCTCCACATTCTAAAGAAAGGACCAAGGTTACGAGTCCCTAGCCTCATTCAGTATCACATGCTTCATAGTTGTTAGTCAAAGTTCTATGTGTACAGTTAATAGTAGTAGCTAGTGATGGGGGGGGGCGGTTGATATAGTTAAATACTGCAATATTATATTGATACTTTGACTCAAAAGTTTTTTTTTGTATAAAATAATACATAAACACATATATACAACATATACTGATATATATTAATGACACACACCTACCTTGACTTTTTCCACATTTTGTTACATTACAGCCTTATTCTAAAATGTATTCAAATGGTTTTTTCCCCCTCATCAATCTACACACAATAGCCCATAATGACAAAGCAAAAACAGGTTTTTGAAATCGTGGCAAATTTAGATAAAAAAAAACTGATATTACATTTGCATACACTAACATTGAAGTCATTAAAACAAATTTTTCAACCACTCCACAAATGTCTTGTTAACAAACTATAGTTTTGGCAAGTTGGTTAGGACATCTATTTTGTGCATGACAAGTCATTTTTCCAACAATTGTTTACAGACAGATTATTTCACTTATGATTCACTGTATCACAATTCCAGTGGGTCAATTGGAGGTGTACCTGTGGATGTATTTCAAGGCCTACCTTCAAACTCAGTGCCTCTTTGCGTGATATCATGGGAAAATCAAAAGAAATGAGCCAAAACCTCAGGGGAAAAAGATTGTAGACCTCCACAAGTCTGGTTCATCCTTGAGAGCAATTTCCAAACGCATGAAGGTACCACGTTCATCTGTACAAACAATAGTACGCAAGTATAAACACCATGGGACCACGCAGCCGTCATACCGCTCAGGAAGAAGACGCGTTCTGTCTCCTAGAGACAAACGTAATTTGGTGCGAAAAGTGCAAATCAAATCCCAGAACAACAGCAAAGGACCTTGTGAAGATGCTGGAGGAAACAGGTACAAAAGTATCTACATCCACAGTAAAACGAGTCCTATATCGACATAACCTGAAAGGCCGCACCATCGCAACCGTGAAGCACGGGGGTGGCAGCATCATGTTGTGGGGGTACTTTGCTGCAGGAGGGACTGGTACACTTCACAAAATTCTTCCAAATGGACAATGACCCCAAGCATACTTCCAAAGTTGTGGCAAAATGGCTTAAGGACAACAAAGTCAAGGTATTAGAGTGGCCATCACAAAGCCCTGACCTCAATCCTATAGAACATTTGAGGTCAGAACTAAAAAAGCGTGTGCGAGCAAGCAGGCCTACATACCTGCCTCAGTTACACCAGCTCTGTCAGGAGGAATGGGCCAAAATTCACCCAATTTATTGTGGGAAGCTTGTGGAAGGCCACCCGAAATGTATGACCCAAGTTAAACAATTTAAAGGCAATGCTACCAAACACTAATTGAGTGTATGTAAACTTCTGACCCACTGGGAATGTGATGAAAGAAATTAAAGCTGAAATAAATAATTATCTACTATTATTCTGACATTTCACAATCTTAAAATAAAGTGGTGATCCTAACTGACCTAGAACAGGGAATTCTTACTGGGATTAAATGTCAGGAGTTTAGAAAAACTGAGTTTAAATGTATTTGGCTAAGGTGTATGTAAACTTCTGACTTCAACTGTAAGTATTCAGACCCTTTACTAAGTATTTTGTTGAAGCACCTTTGGCAGCGATTACAGCCTCAAGTCTTATTGGGTATGACGCTACAAGCTTGGCACACCTGTATTTGGAGAGTTTCTCCCATTCTTTTCTGCAGATCCTCTCAAGCTCTGGTCAGGTTGGATGGGGAGCGTCATTGCACAGCAATTTTCAGGTCTCCAGAGATGTTCGATTGGGTTCAAGTCAAGGCTCTGGCTGGGCCACTCAAGGACATTTAAAGACTTGTCCCGAAGCCACTCCTGCGTTGTCTTGGCTGTGTGCTTAGGGTCGTTGTCCTGTTGGAAGGTGAACCTTCACCCCAGTCGGAGGTCCTGAGAGCTCTGGAGCAGGTTTTCATCAAGGATCTCTCTGTACTTTGCTCCATTCATCTTTGCCTCGATCCTGACTAGTCTCCCAGTCTCTGCCGCTGAAAAACATCCCCACAGCATGATGCTGCCACCACCATGCTTCACCGTAGGGATGGTACTGGCCAGGTGATGAGTGGTGTCTAGTTTCCTCTAGACGCAATGCTTGGCATTCAGGCCAAAGAGTTCAATCTTGGTTTCATCAGACCAGAGAATCTTGTTTCTCATGGTTTGAGAGGCCTTTAGGTGATTTTGGCAAACTCCAAGCGGGTTGTCATGTGCCTTTTACTGAGGAGTGGCTTCCATCTGGCCACTCTACCATAAAGGCCTGATTGGTGGAGTGTTGCAGAGATGGTTGTCCTTCTGGAAGGTTCTTCTATTTCCAGAGTTCATCTGTGGAGCTCTGTCAGAGTGACAATCGGGTTCTTGGTCACCTCCCTGACCAAGGCCCTTCTCCCCCGATTGCTCAGTTTGGCCAGACGGCCAGCTCTAAGAAGAGTCTTGGTGGTTCCAAACTTCTTCCATTTAAGGCTGTGTTCTTGGCGACTTTCAATGCTGCAGAAATGTTTTGGTACCCTTCCTCAGATCTGTGCCTAGACACTGTCTCGGGGCTCTACGGACAATTCCTTCGACCTCACGGCTTGGTTTTGGCTCTGACATGCACTGTTAACTGTGGGACCTCATATAGATAGCTGTGTGCCTTTCCAAATCATGTCCAATCAATTGAATTCACCACATGTGGACTCCAATCAAGTTGTAGAAACATCTCAAGGATGATCAATGGAAACAGGATGCTCCGGAGCTCAATTTCAAGCCTCATAGCAAAGGGTCTGAATTCTTATGTAAATAAGGTATTTCTGTTTTTATAAAAGTGGAAAAAATAAAAACCTGTTTTCACTTAGTCCAAAAAATGTATTTAAATACATTGTAGAATAATCAAATTGTATTTGTCACATGCGCTGAATACAACAGGTGTAGTAGACCTTACCATAAAATGCTTACTTCCAAGCCCTTAACCAACAAAGCAGTTAAGCAAATATAGTTACAAAATATTTACCAAATTAAAATAAAAAAAATTTAAATAATAAAGTTACAATAAAATAACAATAACGAGGCTATATACAGGGTGTACCGGTACCGAGTCAATGTGAAGGTACAGGTTAGTCGAGGTAATTTGTACAAGTAGGTAGGGGTACGTAACAAAACGTGGAAAAAGCGAAGGGGTCTGAATACTTTCCAAATGCACACACATACACACGTCAAAAGTTTGAACACACCTACTCGTTCAAGGGTTTTTCTTTATTTGTACTATTTTCTACATTGTAGAATAATAGTGAAGACATCAAAACTGTGAAACAACACATAGAATCATGTAGTAAGCAAAAGAAAGTGTTAAATCTAAATATATCAAAGTAGCCACCCTTTGCCTTGATGACAGCTTTGCACACTCTTGGCATTCGCTCAACCAGCTTCATGAGGTAGTCACCTGGAATGCATTTCAATTAATAGGTGTGCCTTGTAAAAAGCTCATTTGTGGAATTTCTTTCCTTCTTAACGCGTTTGAGCCAATCAGTTGTGTTGTGACAAGGTAGGGGGGTATACAAAAGATAACCCTATTTGGTAAAATACAAAATCCATATTATGGCAAGAACAGCTCAAATAAGCAAAGAACGACAGTCCATCATTACTTTACGACATGAAGGTCAGTCAATCTGGCAAATTTCAAGAACATTGAAAGTTTCTTCAAGTGCAGTCGCAAAAACCATCAAGCACTATGATGAAACTGGCTCTCATGAGGACCACCACAGGAAAGTAAGACCCAGAGTTACCTCTGCTGCAGAGGATAAGTTCATTAGAATTACCAGCCTCAGAAACTGCAGCCCAAATAAATGCTTCACAGAGGTCAAGTAATAGACACATCTCAACATAAACTGTTCAGAGGAGACTGCGTAAAATCAGGCCTTCATGGTCGAATTGCTGCAAAGAAGCCACTACTAAAAGACACCAATAAGAAGAAGAGACTTGCTTAGAACAGTGGAAATCCGTCCTTTGGTCCGATGAGTCCAAATTTGAGATTTTTGGTTCCAAGCGCCGTGTCTTTGTGAGATGCAGAGTAAGTGAACGGATGATCTCCGCATGTGTGGTTCCCACCGTGAAGCATGGAGGAGGTGTGATGGTGGCTGTTGGTGACACTGTCTGATTTATTTAGAATTCAAGGCACACTTAACCAGCATGGCTACCACAGCATTCTGCAGCGATACTCCATCCCATCTGGTTTGCGCTTAGTGGGACTATCAATTGTTTTTCAACAGGACAATGACCCAACACACCTCCAGGCTGTGTAAGGGCTATTTGACCAAGAAGGAGAGTGATGAAGTGCTGCATCAGATGACCTGGCTTCCACAATCACCCGACATCAAAACAATTGAGATGGTTTGGGATGAGATGGACCGCAGAGTGAAGGAAAAGCAGCCAACAGGTCCTCAGCATATGTGGGAACTCCTTCAAGACTGTTGGAAAAGCATTCCAGGTGAAGCTGGTTGAGAGAATGCCAAGAGTGTGCAAAGCTGTCATCAAGGCAAAGGGTGGCTATTTGAAGAATCTCAAATATAAAATATATTTTGATTTGGTTAACACTTTTTTGGTTACTACATGATTCCATGTGTTATTTCATAGATTTGATGTCTTTACTACAATGTAGAAAATAGTAAAAAATTAAGAAAAACCCTTGAATGAGTAGGTGTGTCCAAACTTTTGACTGGTACTGAATATAGTTTTTAAATAGTGAGCCAACATGTTTCCAGGACTTATATTTACATGACTGATCAAAACTAATCTTCTCATACTCTCTCATGTCTCTCTGCAGCAAGTAAATTGAACCTGTTGCATGGGGTGGAAAACGCCAGAGCACCAGTTTTTACACGCTGAAATTGCAAACTAACCTGTGTTTGGCACTACCACCGCCGTACCGCCAACCGAAGATAGAACCCATATAGTGAGCAATATGTTTGGAACATCAATTCACAATACATATAGAATCGTGAGAATTGCAATACATATCGTATCGGCACCTAAGTATTGTGATATCATTCCCAGTCCTAGTGGTGTATTCTGACGTAGACAGTGGTGTGGGATTGTGCGTTTGAGCGTTTGATTGAGCTTGCCTGAAGTGTCGGATGGGTGAGGGTGGGTTGAGCACCTTTCTATTGCATCAGTCAATCAAGCACAGCCATTTGTTGGAAAATGTATACTATTTGAACCCAGGTCTGATGGGGAACCCACTGACCATGTTTCAGTTTCGACAGCATGGACTTCTCGGCATCCACGGAGGCACTCTTTCCCACCAGCAACCTCTTGGCCAGATCTTTCTTGTAGAAGGCCTCAAAAACATCTTTTCCTATTCAAGAATTCAAAAAGGTGAGTATGAAGTTAAAGTACAAAGACAGACTTCAACAGGCTTCTAAGAGACCTGTCAAAGAGCAGACGAAAGTTAGAAGGACCTGGAAGTAGATGATGGTTTGGCGAAATATGTTGAGACCACATGACCATAAATTAATATGTTGGGACCACATGACCATAAATTAATATGTTGGGACCACATGACCATAAATTAATATGTTGGGACCACATGACCATAAATTAATATGTTGGGACCACATGACCATAAATTAATATGTTGGAACCACATTACCATAAATAAATCGGAAGATGATCATGATCTTGTCCAACATCTTCTCCAGCTCCTCGTCCGTGGCCTCCTTGTTTCCCGCCCTCAGCTTCCAATCCACGTGTTTTGCTACAAAATACAACCATGTGTCGTTTTATTTACATTTTTGTAGTTTACTTGTAAAAAACCTGGAATAGAATTTTTGCTTAATAGCTTTATTCTGAAGCTTTAAACTGCACACAAACGTCTATGAACGAAGACAATTTGAAAAGATGAGTTCTCTTTCAGTCAGTTCACTCGTTGTAGTGCTATCGTTATCATGTTTCCCATAGCGATCATCATGAGATACCAACCAATGAGCTCAGCAGGTTTGTTTGTCCTCTTGTTGATGAAGGTCTCGAAGGCTTCCTTCATGGCATTGACAAACTTCTCATTCTTCATGAAGCAGATGTGGATGATGTGGTCCACCTTGTCCTTGAAGTCCAGCAGCTCCTGTACCATAGTCTTATCCTTCTCAGGGTTAATGACCATCGTACTTCCAAAGGCCTGTGTGATGTTGGTAGAGGTGTCAAGGGTTGCTTTAGGTTATATACAATACAAATTAATGTACTTGAAGGAAGTATCCCCACACCTTCAAAAAGTGAATTAGTAAGAGTAAATTACAGATTCGGGCTACTGATGTTTTCAAGCATACCTTGATGTACTCGATCCAGTGCTGTAGGAGGACTAGCACGCCCCCTCTCACCCGACTGAAGAGCTGATAGAGAAGACACAAGTCCTGGATTCTGTTCTCATCTAGCAGGTGATTCAAGCCTGGAGATGGAAAATAGTAGTTTAGTTTAAGGTATTTAGTGACAGTTTAGTTCATGTTACTAAACAAAAAACAGTCAATATCTTTTTGTTTTTAATATTTGATGTTCTCATCATGTGATAAGTGATATGACAATAGCATCGTTCTTTTTTTTACTCTTAAAATGTCATCCATTGTAAGCAAACTAATACCCCAGTGTGGTAAGTCTGTAGTCTCTGAAATATACCTTTCTGCAGTGTTGCAGTGAGATGTTCACCCAGTAGTTGCTTTTCCACAGTGGCAATGAGAGGTTTTCTGAAAAAAGAACACGGGAGAGGGAGGAAATGAGGAGTCAAATCTCTCTTTTTTCATCCTTTATATTTAGACAGGTAGATCCCGTTAAACCGGTGCCAAGGCAGCAGCAAATCAAAAATGAATGACGTCAAATGTGGAACTGAAAACAGATGACACCAATACTGATGGACTCTTGGAAGACTAACCCCTTCTATTCTAACAAAAAATACTCACTGTGTGCTCTGGTCTAGATACGTGATGACTCTGTCCGCTTCCTCCTCTAAGCGTTTGTTGACGTGATGGAGATAATCTGGGACCTGACGAGATATTCAAGAAGTGATCAGATTAAACCATCAAGCAGCTGCTAAATCATTTGGGATACGAAGTCAAAAGCAACCTATCCTTACAGGGTCAGGCAAACATCTAGTGCCATGTAAAACCACTCCACATATCACATATTTCCTTTACCAGAAGTAACTGTAAGATGACTCAAGACTCTAAATGCTAGCCATGTCCCAGATCGGTTTGTGCTGTATAGCCAAACAATAAATTTTACTGTCAAACATGACGATCATTGGAGTTGGCAAAAGAGCAAGAACAGACCGTGCCAATTTCTATGATCATTGTCAAGTTTTGGCAGTACAATGTCATGTTTGGCTATACAGCACAAACAGATCTGGAACCAGGCTATCAAAATGTGGCCTCCAGTCAGACTCAGAATATTCAAATTTATGATGACATAGGGCTCTGAGGTCTGGAGTACAGTCAGTGGTGTTGCACTGCCCGGGGGTATAAATCACCTCTCTCTCCTGCATCAGCCTCTGTCCCTCAGCGGCATACAGACGATTAGTCTCCTCCAAAAAGCGCTGCTCAAAGGAGTCCTGATAAATCTGTCAGGAGAAGGGAGAACATTGGGTGTCATTAAAGCCATTTCTTAAGTGGGGGAGGTGATAGTACATCACCTCAAATCCCGACGCGGGTGTTGTTGATCGCAAATAACACAGCTGACAAACACCCCATGATGTCTTAGACACAGCAGTGTCGGAGATTTGGTATTTATTAGGATCCACATTAGCTGCTGCAAAAGCATCAGCTACTCTTCCTGGGGTCCACATGAAACATGACATAATACAGAACATTATTAGTCAAGGTTTGAACTGCATACATTTATAACATCACACACAGCCTACAAATCAGTACATACACAATATCTACACTACCGGTCAAAAGTTTTAGAACACCTACTCATTCAAGGGTTTTCTTTATGTTTTAATATTTTCTACATTGTAGAATAATAGTGAAGACATCAAGACTATGAAATAACACATATGAAATCATGTAGTAACCAAAATAGGAATGGAAGAGCTGTCATCAAGGCAAAGGGTGGCTATTTGAAGAATCTCAAATATATTTTGATTTGTTTAACACTTTTTTGGTTACTACATGATTCCATGTGTTATTTCATAGTTTCGATGTCTTCACCATTGTAGAAAAGAGTAAAAAAGAAAAGAAAAACACTTGAATGAGTAGGTGTTCTAAAACTTTTGACCGGTTGTGTAGGTCTAATACATCACAGTCGGAATTGCAATACAAGATATATAAAATGGCCGTGTCTCTTCACAGTCTCTTTGTGCAGTAAGGTGTCCTTTTATCTGTTTTTTTAAACTGGTTATTTTGCTAGCTTGAGTTACCTGGGGTGTCAGAGTTCCATGTAATCATGGCTCTATTTAATACTGTGCATTTCCCAGCCTCTGTTCTGGATCTTGGGACTGTGAAGAGACCTCTGGTTACATGTCTTGTGTTGTACCGATGCCTGTCCGAACTGTGTGCCAACTGCTTGAACAGACAGTTCGGTACCTTCAACACATCAATACCTCTCACAAAGACCAATAGTGATGCAGTCAATCTCTCCTCAACTTTGAGCCAGGAGGGACTGACATGCATGTTACTGACACTTTCAGTCTGTGTTCATCTAAGTGCGATACGTGCTGCTTTGTTCTGGACCAACGTGCTGCTTTGTTCTGGACCAACTGCAATTGTCCTATGTCTTTCTTTGCAGCACATGACCACACAGCTGGGCAGTAGTCCAGTCTGGTCGACACGGATGTCAAGAAGGCAGAGCAATGCCCAATCATGGACAAACCTTTTCCCATTTTAGCAACCATTGAGTGTTTTGACAATGAAAGCTTGCCATCTAGGGTTACACATAGCAGTTTAGTCTCCTCAACTTGCTCAATAGCCACATTATTCAATAATAGATCTAAACGAGGTTTAGCGTTGAGCGAGTGATTTGTCCCAAAAATTATGCTTTTAGTTTTTGAGATATTTAGCACCAGCCTATTGCAAGTTACCCATTCTAAAACTGACTGGAGCTCTATGTTAAGTGTCTCATTTATTTTACGGTTGCAGCCGATGTGCATACTGTTGAGTCGTCAGCATACATAGACACACAGCCTTTATTCAAGGTCAGTGGAAGGTCATTTGTAAAAACAGAAAACAATAATAGCCCTAGCCGGCTGCCCTGCGGTACACCACACTCAATTGAATTTGCATGAGAGGCTTCCATTAACAAAAACCCTGTGTTCTATTAGATAGGTAACTCTCAATCCATAATAAAAGGCAGAGGATGCAAATCCATAACACCAACCTTTTTTCAACAATAGATTATGATCAATAACATCAAAAGCTGCACTGAAGTCTACAAACAGATCCCACATTCTTACTATACATGTCTTTCAGCCAATCATTAGTAATTTGTGTCAGTGCCGAGCATGTTGAGTACCCTTCCCTATAAGCATGCTGAAAGTTGTTCGTTTGTTTTCTGTAAAATAACTTTGTATTTGATCGAACACAATTTTTTCCAAAAGTTTGCTGGTTGGTTGGCTGTTTGAACCATTAAAGAGTGCTCTGCTATTCTTGGGTAGCAAGAATAGCCTCCATTCATTTAAAAAAAAAAACTTTATTTAACTAGGCAAGTCAGTTAAGAACAAATTCTTATTTTCAATGACGGCCTATGAACAGCGGGTTAACTGCCTTGTTCAGGGGCGGAACGACAGATTTTTACCTTGTCAGCTCGGGGATTTGATCTTGCAACCTTTTGGTTAATAGTCCAACGCTCTAACCACTAGGCTACCTGCCGCCCCAGTAGCCTGAGGGCACACACTAGGCTTAAATGGAAGATGTGGCAAACATGAGTCACAATGTATTCCGCAACCAATTTCAGCAAATGTACCATCCAGGTTTTTGGTACCTGGTAGTTTGTCCTTATAGATAGATAAAAACATTATTCTTTTTTTTTTAATAATCACTTCTTCCACACCCACTTTGTGGAACTCAAAACTACAATGATTGTCTTTCATTATTTGGTCCATTATGCATGAATATGAAGGCTCAGAATTTGTTGTGCATGCAAGTGTGCTAATCTTGTCAACAAAAAAGTTAAAGTGATTGGCAATATCAAAGGGATATCATAGTGCAGGATCAACCCCTAGCCACCCTGCACATCTGGAAGAAATGGATAGCTACAAGAAACAGCTTTCATATACCTGTCCAATCCTTTCTGATCTAAACAAATGCTTAGGGGGTAGGGCAGGGGTTCCCAAATGTTTTTGGCCCAGGACCCCATTTTGATATCTGAAAATTCTCATGACCCAAACCATGTGAAAACAATAATGTAATTAACAGCCTATGTTTACTTTTTTATTTTATTTGGGGCTATGGCAGTCAATTTAAAACCATTCTAACAGTAATTCTGATTGTCTTCAACTCACTGTCACATACTTTTAATGTGTGGCTATGACAGTCAATTGCAAATTATTCCGACATAATCTCTCTTATCTCACCACCACTAATGAGATGGATGTGCTTGATGCATGTCGCGTCGGAGTTTCTCAGTCAGGGGCGTGGTCGACAGCGGTCACATCCAACCTGGGTCGATATTTGGTTTTAATGCAGTTGAGAGCACTGAATCCAGCTTCATACAGATATGAGCTGGTGAAAGGTAGCCTACCATGAGTTTTATGGTGCTTTCAAGACAACTGAGAACTCTGAAAAATACGAGGTCAAATCATGACGTCAGTGATCTTCAGGTCATAAAGTCTATAAAAAGAGGCCTGAGTTCCCAACTAGGAATTCTGAGTTGGATGACCATTCAAAATTATTTTTCCCAGTCTTTCTTTCCGAGTTCCCAGTTGTCTTGAACGCACTGAAGTCGGAGATTTCCGAGTTGTTTTGAACGCGACATTCTCAGAGGGAGACGGCAGGGCATTCCCTTTGAGTCAGGAACCAAAACTCCTCTGTAGTGACCCGTGAATGCGTTGTCTGCTGCATTCGAGCACGACAGCTCGATCAACTGTTCGATTTCACTTACCGGCATGTCAACTGAGACAGGATCACAGTCAAATGGATTGGGAAGTAGGTACCAAACTTCTCTTCCAATGAGAAAAATCTTTCCAACACTCCCCCTCTATAACCACCAAACCTCAGTGTGAAATAGAACATTGTCATGCTCTGATCCCATATTTCCACAGTTTTGTGAACACGTGTGCCTGCAGTGGATGTGGTTTGATGTAGTTTACAATCCAAGTTACCTGCTCCCATATACAGTATCTCAGCTCTTTTACCGCCAGTTTTTTTCAGTGTATCATACAATGTCCATATGGCAGAGGGAAACACATTCATAACTTGAGTGCAGAGGCCTGCCCGCCATACTGTAGATGGAGCCCCATCTGTGCAAAAGCCCACCATTCGATCCCAACATCCCCTATGTTGTTTCATGCTCAGGAATCGTGGGACAGAACAATACGTCCTCATGAATAGCATCCCCCGACAAAAGTCAACGCATGGGCATCTTGGCCCTCATGCCCATTTGGAAAGCATAAGCTGGGGAGTTTGAGTCAGTCAGACTTTCCTCTTGATTGCTAGCAATAGCATAAATTCTTTGTTTACCAGTTATCCGATATAGGTAATGGTATTGAGTTTCTGTGCCTCCCCACACATTGTTTTTCACCATATCAATTGCCGCCGATAATATAAAAGTCTCTGCAATAGTGTGCGTAGCGGTCCTAGCCATTCACCATGGGATTGATTTAAGTGTTTCATGAGCTGAAATAAAAGATTCCCAAAATGTTCCATACATACAAAAAGCTTACTTCTCTAAAATATTTGTTTACATCCCTGTTAGTGAGCATTGATTAAACAGCATGGTCATTACACAGGTGCACCTTGTGCTGGGGACAATAAAAGGCCACACAACACAACACCAAAGAAGTCTCAAGTTGAGGGAGTGTGCAATTGACATGCTAACTACAGGGATGTCCACCAGAGCTGTTGCCAGACAATTTACTGTTAATTTCTCTACCACAAGCTGTCTCCAACATCGTTTTAGAGAATTCGGCAGTATGTCCAACCGGCCTCACGACCCCAGACCACGTGTAGCCATACCAGCCCTAGACCTCCATGTACGGATCGTCTGAGACCAGCCACGCAGACAGCTGATGAAACTGAGGAGTATTTCTGTCTGTAATAAAGTGTTTGTGTGTGGAAACTAATCCTGGCTCCCAAGTGGGTGGGCCTATACCCTACCAGGCCCAGCCATGGCTGCGCCCCTGCCCAGTCATATAAAATCCATTGATTAGGGCCTAATTTATTTATTTCAATTGAATGATTTCCTTATATGAACTGTAAGTAAAATTGTTGAAATTGTTGCGTTTATTTCTATTCAGTATATTTTTGGTATATATTTTTTTCCTTCAGGATTTTGGAAATTCTCCTGCGACCCTATTTTCATCAGATGACCCCACATGGGGTCACGACCCCTAGTTTGGAAACCGCTGGGGTAGGGGATAAGGGTTGATTCACCGGGTGAATAGGACAAGATATCCACTGAGTAGGCTTTCCCATGCCCTGTGTGAAGGGGAGGAGCCATACCTGCAGGTCAGAAAGCATGCTCAATAGGCTCCGCAGCAGGCTACGGTCAACGGTCTCGCCGCTGCGCTCCCTCTCGATGAGCAGCAGGATTCCGTCAATGGTCTTGCTCTGGACCTTCATGTCGCTGATAATGTAAAACCTAAACAACTCCAGGCCCATGTCCCTGAAGGGAAGAGGGGTGATATTAATATGAACCAAAGCCAATTACTATTGACAGAACACAGCTAGAAATAGAACAATGTTTTCTACAACATTTTTATTTGAGGAGGAGAAACTCACCAGACTGACGGGAGCATTGAATTTTGTAAAACATAGGTGCGGTCCAAGAACAAAAATATACTTCTAATCATGATCTGTAAAAGAGGAAAGAAATCCTTTATAGGAAATTATTTGAATGAGATTGAATCAAATTACATCCTATCAAAAACAGAGTCCTAGACATACCATTTGTCTGCAGTGATCTTGCCAACACTTGTCTATTTTCTTCAGGAAGAGTGTACTGTCCAGTGCATCCGTGAGCACCGAGTTAAGGATGTAGCAGGTTTCATATGCATAACAACACAAAGCAGCAGCAGTGTCCTTTCAGTACACGTGATTAAAAGGACATGCATTCAATATCAACCTTTATAAGGACATGATTTCAGTTTCTGTAGTTCAAATGACAAAAGCTATCCCCTAGTAAATACTTGAACAAAAAAATTAGATTCATGAAAGCCTACATTGAGTGATCAAGGATTGAGCCGTGTCTAAACATATATTGAACCATCTTTCTAGTACCATCCATTTACACACACAGAAAAGGATATTCTCTGAATTGATCGATTTGTGCCTTGATGTGGTCTTCACACACAACCTGTAGTTGTTTGTAGAGCTTGGCTGATATCTTATGGGAGCAGAGGTTCTCCACAGCCTAAACAACAAACAGAAAGGAGAGTGCTTAAAGAGTTTATTACATTTCAGGGCTAAAACACCGATTATCTATGCATGTAATATCCTACAGAAGACACCGCCACCAAGTAATCTAAACATCACATAACTCAACACAGCTATTAAACAGTGCAGACATATCACGCAAATTATTGTCAAGCTCTTTCGCAAGATACTGGCCTAGAGACATGAAGAAAAAAAGAGCTTGTTTGTTAAGACTGTGTTTAGCTTACTGACTGCGAAATCATAGGTTTGAATAAGAAGTCAAGGTCATAGGGGAGGAGGGCTTCCCATCTGTGGCCAATCATAATAATAACCACAACCACAGAGTAGTGTTCATTAGGGCAGGGAGCATAAAACATTTTGCATTGGTCAATGAAAACAATCACTTCTTATTAGACAAGTCCAGGTTTCATCACCATGTTTCAGTCCATTTTCTTCCGTTTAGTGCTAAATGCCATGTTATTTTTACTCGTCATTGTTATTTGTTAGTCACTGTGTATTTATTCTGTGTCACTATTTCTATTTATTATCTTTAGCTCTGCATTGTTGAAAAACAACCCGTAAGTAAGCATTTCACTGTTAGTCTACAAAGCATGTGACAAATAAAATATTATGTGACCATGACCCAGGGCTGTTCTGAAGGGAAATGAGGCAGGTGCAGCATTTTGAGGTACCTGGTAGAGCTCCTCAAGATTGTACTTGATTGAAATGCTGTTCTGAATGGCCTCGACCGCCTCCTTTAACTTTTGCCAGGTCTCGTGTGTGTAGTTCTCTGGCAATTTGGGCTTTTCTGTGAAGAAAATGAAAGAGACAGGGAAGCAGTTTGAGA
The DNA here is from genome assembly GCF_045679555.1 of Salvelinus alpinus. Classification (NCBI taxonomy): domain Eukaryota; kingdom Metazoa; phylum Chordata; class Actinopteri; order Salmoniformes; family Salmonidae; genus Salvelinus; species Salvelinus alpinus. The sequence continues at coordinate 78,693,772 of NC_092089.1, read as the reverse complement.
ACAGTAATTCTCTGATGTGTCATTCTTTTATCTGTACCACTTTATTTTTAATTTTTATATATACATATAATCAGTCATCTACAATCAACATCTATAAAAAATAACAATATTCAGACAAATGAGCTGCATCATGTCAGGCATTTAAATAGTAGTGTATCATTGTGCATTTTATAACTAAGCAATAAGGCCCAAGGGGGTGTGGCATATGGCCAATATACCACGGCTAAGTGCTGTTCTTACGCGCAACGCAGCGTGCCTGGATACAGCCCTTAGCCGTGGTATATTGGCTATATACCACAACCCCCCGAGGTGCCTTATTGCTATTATAAAGTAGTTACCAGTGTAATTAAAGCAGTAAAAAGACATGTTTTGTCATACCCGTGGTATACGGTCTGATATACCATGGCTGTCACCATTCAGGGCTCGAACCACCCATTTTATAATGACACATATTCAACTGTAAAATATTTTAGGCAAGGCCAAGTAATTAACACAATTTTAAAAGAAACGTTCATTATAACGGACACATTGGATTACAGCATGCAATTCCTTGCATCCATCCATCACTTGAATATCACACTACCTTTGAAGTTCTTGATGACTAGTTTCTTTGCAGCGCCAGGTTTGCTGTTGGAGAAGGTAGTGGAGCCTGCCGTTTTCGTCAGCCCGTTTGCATGGTGCCCAACACCCCCAGCCAAAAAAACTGTTTTCATCTTGTTAGAAGAACACGATGCAGACGACTCCTCGGCCATTTTCACATCCAGTCCAATGAAATCTACTGAATCTTCGAACCTCAACTTCTTCTGAATGTGTTGCGGAGTGGAGGTGCAGGAGGAAGATGAATAATTTGTGGTTTTAGGAGATGAAGAGATTGAATCAATGTCTTCCCTCTCAGAACTGTTTATTTTCCTCTTCTTCGAAGACGTGATACTGCTGTCGTTATTTACATCTGAAGCTGCTGGTCTAGCCTCTTGGGTTGGCGGTGGGGGATTAGGGAAAGGTAAACCTATTGGAAACATGAAAAAATGAATACAAATTGTAATAGCTATAGCCAGTCTACTAATCATAAACCTCCAGATGTGCCGTGGGTCAACAAGTCGCGCTTCCAAGGTTTATCTTGCTATATTCCAACCGAGTCGTACGGTCTTTTACAAGTATCTAGCTAAGAAGCAGACAATAAATTGCAAACTACAGCCCCATTTGGACCAGCTCAATGACTTGGACCCTCTCTCTGTTCTTGTTATTTCTGCTGGCAGAAGAAAGATGGTTGATTACTGCTTCCTATTGCTTGGCCTCTCTTTAATATCCACGTTGTGGAGCGGTAGTTAGTTTTGTCGGCATCCAATAGAGACTTATTTCTATCCGAAATATGTAATGTATCAAGTGTTAAATTGCCATAACACCTGGGAAGTTCAATATCAAAACGTACCTTCTACAAGCGATTCCATGACCTACCGGAAGTGCTTTACCCACATGTTACTGCTGCAAAAGTGGTTTCCACTAGTTAGCACAGCCATAAAATAAAATAAAAATGCATGCTTTTAATCTTAATTTAAGGTTAGAGTTAGGCATACGGTTAGGTTAAAATAATACATTTCAGAAGATAAATTGTAGAAATGGGCGGGGTTTAGGACTTTGTGTTTGTAGTAACTAATGACGACCTGCAAAAGTGGCTATGCTACTTAGCAAGCTTTATTTAGCTGTTCAACTGTCATGTACCGCAAGATGGCGCCAGAGATGGTGTAAATGTAATTCCATATTTACTAGGCAAGTCAACTATGAACAAATTCTTATTTTCAATGACGGCTTAGGAACAGTGGGTTAACTGCCTTGTTCAGGAGCAGAACGACAGATTTTGACTTTGTCAGCTCGGGAATTCGATCTTGCAACCTGTCGGTTACTAGTCTAACGCTCTAACCACTAGGCTACCTGCCTGCTACATGTAGTAAAATCTTCTGGCATGGTCTAATAGTGTGCTTTAATGTACCCAAGTAACCCAACTATGTTTTACTATCTAAAGTTTTTTGGTTTACTGTCTAAAGTTATGGTTTAGAACGTATTTTCAACGTATAGAAAGGACGTAGAAAGGAATAAAGTATAGAAATAAGGGAGGAAGGAAGGACTCATCTTTAAAATATTCGAATGGGGCCTTCGGGTTCGGAGCCTGCCGTATTTCGTTCGAAACTGTCGCATGCATGTCGCAAGTTGACGTCACTTGCTGCCTATAAACTGCGAAACAGGCGTGGGGAGACTATTGAATTGATATATGAAATACATGTTATTGGATTTTTGTTCATCAAAGTCAAACATCAAGCAAAAATAATAGACTTGTCTAGGTAGAGAAGACCACAGTAAACGCGACCAACGAGGATGTTTAAAAAGTAGGTATTACGCATGATTTCCCTAGCTAACTTGCTATCTACATGACCAGGCAGCTAGTTAGCTAACTATAGCCACTTAGCTAGCTAACTATAACATGTTCTTAGTCTTCCAAATAGACTTATCAACTGATAACTCTTGATTAGCTTTCATTTGAATGGAGGGTCAAACTAACATGAATGTGTTTCTATTGTCTCGTTTCAGATTTGATGAGAAGGAAAATGTTTCCAACTGTATTCAGCTGAAGACCTCTGTAATCAAAGGCATCAAAAACCAGCTGTTGGACCAGTTTCCAGACATTGAGTCATGGCTCAACCATATCATGCCAAAAAAGGACCCTGTCAAAATAGTGCGATGGTAAGTCAAGAGGATAATCTTTTCCCCCTTATCAGTGGCCGTGTTTGAGACTGTGTGTACAGTCAATGGTTTCAGATCAGCAAGTCCATGATGCACCTCTCTGATTGAGGGGTTGGGTTAAATGCAGAATCAAATTTATTTATATAGCCCTTCGTACATCAGCTGATATCTCAAAGTGCTGTACAGAAACCCAGCCTAAAACCCCAAACAGCAAGCAATGCAGGTGTAGAAGCACGGAAGACACATTTCAGTTGAATACATTCCATTGGACAACTGACTAGGTATGCCCCTTTCCCAGTGTGGGTAAATGTTGACCGACTGACTGATCAACAAATAATAATTAGTAGTTATTTATGATCATGCAAGGTGATTTTTTTTTGATCAGTCAGTCGCAAGTCAACAGCACTGTCTGCTGCATTGTCGAACAAGTCCATTGTATTTTGAATATTTGTTGGCATCAGTTTTACTAGCCCAAGATGGACTGTGAAGGAGTGTAGGCTAGCCTACTCCTTACCATCCAAGGCCCTTAAGTTATGTCTAGAGGGAAATTGACTCTGGCATCCAAAACAGTCTGATACTCCATATAAATGTGAATGGATTCTCAATTGCAATTTGGTTCAAGAAATACAAGGCCCTCTACTTTCATATCACATCAAAATAATTTAACAAATGCAAAAAAGACTTATTCTACATTTTAACTGTTGCAGCCAACAGTATTTTTTTTACTTTCAACACTTTTCTAGCTTCCTTCTTCCGTAACACACAGGTGTTCGGAGATGCTGGATATCTATTTCGAAACGGTGTCGGGATTGTTGTACACATTGGCCGCGTTGCATGCTTCGGCTGAGAACCCAAGAGGGCTGGGTATAGCCCCCCTTGGGTGAACTAGAGAAGAGTTTGACATGTTGTTTTGTGTTCCGTCATCCAACCTGCAGCCATGAACACATTGAAATCTTGACGGTGAATGGAGAATTGCTCTTCTTCAGACAAAGAGAAGGACCGTTCTACCCAACCCTCCGACTGCTGCATAAGTGTAAGACCTCTGCTCTTTTTGATGTGCAGGTGTCTGATGAATTGCTGTGTTGCAGTGTACTGTTCAGTAAGTTTCTCTGTTCATATTTTACAGACCCCTTTATTCTTCCACACCAACAAGTAGACAAAGGGGCCATCAAGTTTGTCTTAAGTGGAGCCAATATCATGTGTCCTGGATTGACGTCCCCAGGCGCCAAACTCTACCCCTCTGCCTCAGAAACAGTAGTTGTATCCTTCCTATGACCGATTATGCTGATCATTTATGTTCAGTACAACATCTTATTGGGCTGTATTCTCAGTGTCTAATAGTGAAAGTGTTTATTTAGGATCAGGCCCCCTAGCCCCCATCCATGTAATCATATTCATTGTGATCATGATGATGCTTTCAGAAACTGAGGTCCAAGTTCCCGTTGGAAATGGCTTACCACTAGATCGGCCCTCAAGTCGGAGTTCCAAGTGGGAAACTCAGACCAGCATTTTGATACCAGAGTGTATGAGTCACTGACCTTTCAACTCTCTGACCAAAAGATGGTAAAACAAAGCCATTTACAACCTTAATAATGTGTATAATGTTGCAGTTTGACCCATACATCTGGTTTTACACATTTTAACCTTCTGATTTTATGTCGACGTTATGTCAGCTTGTAATGATGTCATACACCAACATTGGTGTTTTAGACACTTCCTGTTAGTATCAAGTGCATGTGAGATGGTGTTTCCTTGACAATTGGTTTCAGGCCATAATGGCGGAGGGCAAGCAACATGCGCTTTGTGTCGGAGTCATGAAGATGTCTGCAGAAGACATGTAAGTATCACATCGTGTGCTTTTTCCTATGTGGGTCTTTCTATAATCTAGGGTACCAGGGAGGATTTCCTACACTGAACAACTTGTTACAGCTGTTGATAAGTCATTGATAATAATCTGTAAAAAATATATTAATGTAATGACATGAAGAATAAGGGGGCATAGCTATATTCAATAAAATTCACGAGTTGATGTTTAACCCTTTATCATGGTTGGTGTCTTGATGGATTTTTCTCAAAATCGAGCAACATGAAACATTACTTTTCTGACCTTGCATTTAAGATGGCGTAAGATGGCGTTATCATGTATTAAGCATTAAATCAGTTAAATTAGACATTGAACTTGGACCCTTTAAGAATCCTGGATCTAGCTGTCAGACAGTTTTTTTTGTATAAAGCTCTCAGAAATGCAGTGCAGCTATTGTGGTGGAAAAACCACTCAGAAGGCAGTCCGATCTCAATATAAAAAGCTTTATTACGAGCATGCGTGCAAGGTAAAACCAATTCGACTCGCTCTTAGATTTCACAGACATTTATACAGACCCAGGATGGGAGGGGGTTAGGAATGCTGTGTTGCACATGTAGCGCTGTATTTTTCATGCCGTGATTACGTCATCTACCTATGTTATATAGGCATTCATGTCAGCTTTGACATCGGTTTTGCACAACAGCGTTAAACTAGACAGATCCGATGCCGACATTTGTAGCTAACATCGGCCGATTCTGATCTGCTTACCAATATATTGTGCATCCCTAGTTATATTACAAAAGGGCAACTTGAAACAGTGCGATTTGAGCATATCAGGGAACAGAGCAACCTTACAGACAAGATGAGGAACAGAATGACCTGTCCCTTCTACAGGTCATATAAAATAACAAATCAAAATGTACTCTTCCACAATCTCCCCTTTTTATGGTATCTCAGCATAACTAGTCCTTGTACTGGAGCTCTGTAAACCAGGGGTTTCAGACTTCCCTGTCTGGGGGGAAATTGCATTTCAGTCATAAGAATGTTCTGTCCCTCTTCTTCCAGATAGGGAGCAGAGGGGACAAACAGGTTAACATTATTGCTCACACTTTGCGTGAGAATCCGTTTGACACAAAGGCACATACAAGTTACCAGCCAATGAAAACATAAAAGGAACAGATGTTTACAGCATTGATAAGCTCACCATCTTCCCAGGAGAAAAGGCTCTCAGAATTGTTCAGTCACAATGGCTGATATAACCGATTCTCCTGCCTTAGATTGTTCTACCATCAGTCTGTCAGCCGCTAGAACCTGATTACTGACACTCATGGACAAGGCCTTAAGATTTTCCCCATGCTAGTATAAAGCAGTGGTAACTATAGCGGTTATTTTTTTCTAAGCATCAACAAGCTAGTATTATTAAAAAGTTCAGGCACCACTGGGTTGACTAGCTCTGCACCTATCAGAGTCCTAGGGAGAAGGGCATACTGGTCATCCATTAACAGGAATGATAGCATCCAAGCAGAAATCAGATGGAACTGGACAGGAGTGAGTGGTGTTTTTCAGGAGTCCAGTAAATAAGTTTCTGCAATAGGATCCATTTCCAGGTAGCAGTTCGTGTCTCATGTTATGGGGCGAAAACAGTTTATGGGTATGCATATCCAAAATTATCTATGAGATTGCAAAACCCAATGCTTCTAACCAAAAGAGTCACCTTAAAACCTAAACTGATACTGTCATTAACATGGTTCTAAAATAATTATGCATTGGTACTTGGATGCGCATTTGGTGTCCAGCTGATTTATTTAAGTGTGCTATTTTCTCACATCTGATCCAGGAAGGAATTTTCAGCTGTTGTGATAGCGCATGTAATGTTTGAGGAATGTCCAGAATATTTGTGACTCATTCATTACACCAGTGAAGACAGTTGTGCCTGGATCCACATTGGCTCTAATATCCCAAGATTGAACTGAGAAAGCCTCAAGGTAATGAGTTCCTTTACATATGTTTTTGCGCCTCGGATTGGACACGGAGTCTACAGGATAGACTATTGCACAACGCCCAGCGCTTTTCCTATTAATTATTCTGGATATATAGTGCATTTGCACCCCTTGACTTTTCACATTTTGTTTCGTTACAGCCTTGTTCTAAAATGTATTAAATAGATTTTCTTCCCTCAATCTACACACAATACCCCATAATGACAAAGCAAAAACAGTTTTTTAGAAATTTTAGCCAAATTATAAAAATATTTTATACATAAGTATTCAGACCCTTTACTCAATGCTTTGTTGAAGCACCTTTGGCAGCGATTACAGCCTTGAGTCTTCTTGGGTATTATGCTACAAGCTTGGCACACCTATATTTGGGGAGTTTCTCACATTCGTCTCTGCAGATTTACTCAAGCTCTATCAGGTTGGATGGGGAGCGTCACTGCACAGCTATTTTCAGGTCTCTCCGGAGTTGTTAGATCGGGTTCAAGTCCAGGTTCTGGCTGGGCCACTCGAGGACATTGATACTTGTCCCGATGCCACTCCTGCGTTGTCTTGGCTGTGTGCTTAGGGTCGTTGTCCTGTTGGAAGGTGAACCTTCGCCCCAGTCTGAGGTCCTGAGCGCTCTGGAGCAGGCTTTCATCAATGATCTCTCTGTACTTTGCTCCATTCATCTTTCCCCTTGATCCTGACTAGTCTCAGTCCCGCCGCTGAAAAACATCCCCAGAGCATGATGCTGCCACCATGTTTCACCATTGGGATGGTGCCAGGTTTCCTCCAGACGTGACACTTTCAGACGTGACGCATTCAGGCCAAAGAGTTCAATCTTGGTTTCATCAGACCAGAGAATCTTGTTTTTCATGGTCTGAGAATCCTTTAGGTGCCTTTTCGCAAACTCCAAGTGGGCTGTCGTGCCTTTTACTGAGGAGTGCTTTCCATCTGGCCACTCTACCATAAAGGCCAGATTGGTGGAGTGCTGTAGAGATGGAAGAACCTTCCAGAAGGACAACCATCTCCACAAAGGAACTCTGGAGCTCTGTCAGTGACCATCGGGTTCTTGGTCACCCAGACCAAGGCCCTTCTCCCCCGATTGCTCAATTTGGCTGGGCGGCCAGCTCTAGGAAGAGTTTTGGTGGTTCCAAACTTCTTCCATTTAAGAATGATGGAGGCCACTGTGTTCTTGCCTCGACACAATCCTGTTTGAGCTCTACAGACAATTCTTTCGACGTCATGGCTTGTTTTTTGCTCTGACATGCACTGTCAACTGTGGGACCTTTTATATAGACAGTTGTGCCCTTCCAAATCATGCCCAATCAATTGAAATTACCACAGGTGGACTCCCAAGTTTTAGAAACATCAAGGATGATCAATGCAAACAGGATGCACCTGAGCTCAATCAAATCTTATAAAAGGGTCTGAATACTTATGTAAATAAGGTATTTATTTTATTTTATAATACATTTGCAAATATGTCTAAACCTGTTTTCGCTTTGTCATTATGGGCTAGTGTGTGTAGATTGAGGGGGGGTTATTCACTAGGCTATGAAATGTTATTTACAGTGCATTCGGAAAGTATTCAGACCTTGACTTATTCCACATTGTTACGTTAGCCTTATTCTAAAATGTATTAATATTAATATGTATTAGAATAAGGCTGTAACGTAACAATGTGGAATAAGTCAAGGTCTGAATACTTTCCGAATGCACTGTAAATAACATTTCATAGCCTAGTGGGCTTATTCACAATATGATCTGGTAATGAAATAACATGAAACAGTGGTGGAAAACTTGACCGTAATAAATGGCTCAAGTAAAAGTTACCCAGTAAAATTCTACTTGAGTTAAAGTATTTGGTTTAAAATATACTTAAGTATCAAAAGTAAAAGTATAAATCATTTAAAAACCAGATGGCACCATTTAGTTTTTAATTTATTTACGGAAAGCCACAGACACACTCCAATATTAGGACGTAATTTACAAACTAAGCATGTGTGTTTAGTGAGTCCGCCAGATCAGAGGCAGTAGGGATGACCAGGGATGTTCGGTTGATAAGTGCGTGAATTTGACTATTTTCCTGTCCTGCTAAGCATTCAAAATGTAACAAGTACTTTTGGCAAATGTATGGAGTAAAATGTACAATATTTTAAGGAATGTAGAAAAGTAAAAGTAGTCAAATATAAATAGTAAAGTACAGATACCCCCCCAAAAAACGTAGGTAAAAATACTTTACACCACTGATGACAAATACATTTTGTTTTCCTTGTTACACCTGCAATTTTAAACAATACAAGGGGCTTGAAAGTAGCCAACTTGAATTTGGAGCTCAGAAATTCAAGTAGACTGCTGGTATAGGCCTACCTTGAAAATCAGACATTCACCTCAATTTGGTGTTTGAAAAGTCCTTGTAATTATTGTAGCCAATTTGTAAGTTCTGCTCCCATATAATTATCAGTTTCATTTTTGATCTGTTTTTGTGAGCGATGTGGCCAGTTTTGTTTCCCGCTGCTTCAATTGAAGGGCGTTGCCCTACTCTGTTGCGGTAAAACCACGTGAGGTTATTGAGGACGACATCTACTTTTGACGCTTTTTTGGGGAAGGGTGGGTTCTATTTTAGGGCCTATAAACAAATGACAATTAGGTGCTTGAAAAAGTCCCTGAATTTGACTTGCCAATGTATGTTTACTCTGCTTAAAGGATGTGTAGTCCAAGGTCTATGTTGTTGTATAGGTGGAGTTATGGGCCACTTTGCATATTTACTTTTATTCCTCTAAAGTACACATGTGGATAACATTTTCTTTCAAACCATTTTGAAATGTTGATCAGTCACACATTGGCCCCCTTATTTATAGAAAGACCCATTTACACCGCAGAAATGTACTTGTATGTGTACCCAGTGCAGGCTGAGGGGAGGACGGCTCATAATAATGGCTGGAACAGAGCAAATGGAATGGCATCAAACATATGGAAACTATTCCGCTCCAGCCATTAACGAGCCCATCCTCCCCAATTAAGGTGCCACCGACCTGTGTGTGTGTATACTACTGTACTTTTGTAAACTTGCCTAATGCTCATTTCACTTCACTTTTTTTGTGAGCAGAGAGAAAGTCAACAAGGGAGTAGGAGTTGAAACTGTTCACTATCTTAATGATGGACTGTGGCACATGAAGACGTATAAGTGAGATGTCTTCACCAACCCCCCTGGACAACGTGAAGCTCTTGACAGTGAGGCTGCCAGTCGATTGTTTACACCAATGGACTTAGCTGTGTAACTAGCTGGAGGCTTTGAACCAATCCCCAATTTAATGCACAAATAAAAACCTGCATTCAAGATATTTTCCCTTCTTTTTCACAGCCTTTACATTTCATGGTGTCGTTGGGATTCACTTGCTACCAGGAGCAAAACATTTGAAATGGATTGTAGATCATAGTACCACGTATATGCTGTTACATGGATTTATGACGTTAAATCAAATAAATAAAAATGGTCACATTCAACATTTCAGGTGTATGAATGAGAAAACAAGTAACCTAGCTGCCACTTGTCCATATTAAATCTACTCCAGGGTGTACAATGACGCTTGATGGGGCATGAATACAGGCGTGTTTTTAAACGTGTGCATTTCTCCGTGAAATGATTCAAAAGGGGTGTGGCAGATTTCAAAAGGCTTCAGAGAAGGGAGCCGAGAGGATACAGTTGTGCTATCGAGGGGAAGCGGACACCTGCTTATTAACAAATTCACACTCCTACATATGGCGGCCCATTTTCGGGTCACAAAGCAGACTTTTTCCCAATTGAGAACCACCTAGCATTGGTTGTTGGATACAGCCGTGGTCCTGTTCTGACAGCATTGGGAAATCAGTAGAGAAGATGTGATCAGGAAATAAGATTTGTCTCCTTGCATGGTCTCTAGACTGAAAAGCAGACTTGGCCTTGGAAAAACCTGTCCCACCTGCTTTCCAATCTCTCAGTAGACATTTAAAGGTTATGGGTATGAAATTAGGGCTTTGACATCACTGAAAACAAAATCCATAGAATACTTATCTAACACATAAAATATAATGGACACAGATATACTGGCGCAAATTAACTGATTACAAAATGAGGGTTACAGTTTCAGCCAATTATCAGATAGTGGGATGTTAAGGAATGGGCCTGACAAGCATTTGCATGTCCTTCAAAAATGATCAGACTTAGCCATATTACATTGTCATTAGTCCCAAAAAGTGTACAAAACATTAGGAACACCTTCCTAATATTTACTTGCACCCAATTTTGCTCTCAGAACAGCTTCAATTCGTCGGGGCATAGACTCTACAAGGGCCATGTTGACTCCGATGCTTCCCACAGTTGTGTCAAGTTGGCTGGATGTCATTTGGGTGGTGGACCATTCTTGATACATACGGGAAACTGTTGAGCGTGAACCAGTATAGTTGCATTTCTTGACACTCAAACCGGTGCGCCTGGCACCTACTACCCCTGTTCAAAGTCATTTAAAATCTTTTGTCTGAATGGCACATACACAATCTATGTCTCAAGACTTAAAAATCCTTTAACCTGTCTCCTCCCCTTCATCTACACTGATAGACGTGGATTTAACAAGTAACATCAATAAGGGATCATAACTTTCACCTGGTCAGTCTCATGGAAAGAGCAGGTCTTCCTAATGTTTTATATACAGTGTCTTCAAAGTATTCACACCCCTTGACTTTTTCCAAAAAATTTTACAGCCTGAATTTAAAATGGATTGAGATTTGTCAATGGCCTACACAGAATACCCCATAATGTCAAAGTGCAATTATGTTTCACATTTTTTACCAATTAAAATTGAAAAGCTGAAATGTCTTAAGTTAAGTATTCAACCCCTTTTCTATGGAGATCCTAAATGAGTTCAGGAGTAAAAATGTGCTTATCAAGTCACATAAGTTACATGGACTCACTGTGCGTAATAAGTGTTGAACATGAATGACTACCTCATCTCTGTTCCCCACACATACAGATAATTGTAAGGTCTCTCATCAAGCAGTGAATCAAACACAGATTCAACCACAAAGACCAGGGAGATTTTCCAATGCATCGCAAAGGGCACCTATTGTTAGATGGATTTTTTTTTAAAGCAGATGTTGAATATCCCTTTGAGCATGGTGAAGTTATTAATTACATTTTGGATGGTGTATCAATACACCGGCACTACAAAGATACAGGCGTTTTTCCTAACTCAGTTGCCGGAGAGGAAGGAAACTGCTCCGGGATTTCACAATGAGGCCAATGATGACTTTAAAACAGCAAAATCCTAGAGGAAAACCTGGTTCAGAATATCCTTGTGGCCCAGCCAGAACCTGGATGAACAACCGGAGAGACCTGAAAATAGCTGTGCAGTGACACTCCCATTCAACCTGTCAGAGCTTGAGGATCTGCAGAGAAGAATGGGAGAAACTCCAAATACAGGTTTGCTAAGCTTGTAGCGTCATACCCAAGAAAACTCAAGGCTGTAATCAATGCCAAAGGTGCTTTAAGAAAGTACTGAGTAAGGGTCTGAATAGTTGTAAATGTGATATTTTTATTTTGTATAATTTGCAAAAATGTCTAAAACCCTGTTTTTGCATCGTCATTATAGGGTATTTAGGAGAAAAAACATTTTAGAAAAAGGCTGTAACGTAACACTGTGGAAAAAGTCAAGGGGTCTGAATACTTAACTGAAAGCACTGTGCGTGTATATCTATTAGCTTATCAATAACAAGGGGTAAGATGAAACTGCTTCACTATGAGATAGGCCTATTTGGCTTTACAGTGCTCAGTATCTGGTTAAGCACTTGTCAGTAAGAACTATGATTTCCCATTATGACTAAATGCAACAACAGTCTCAGCAGAAAAATTAATTTCATTTCATTTTTGGTATTAGGAGGATAAACATGGCTGCCAATGTTTTATTTCATCGGGTGTTTCAAGTGGGTAAAATAGTTACCTCAAAATAAAACTAACAAATCCACCAACAATTTCTATTACATTGGTGGCAACCAATCATGTGTAGCAAACTGTTTAGAGACATACTTCAAGATTATTTAAAAATGTTCACTCCATGTGGCCTTATAAACCCAGCAAAAAAAGAAATGTCCCTTTTTCAAGACGCTGTCTTTCAAAGATAATTTATAAAATTCCAAATAACTTCAGATCTTCATTGTAAAGGGCTTAAACACTTTCTCATGCTTTCTTTTCTACAATTAATGAACATGCACTTGTGGAACGGTCGTTAAGACACTAACAGCTTACAGACGGTAGGCAAATAAGGTCACAGTTATGAAAACTTAGGACACTAAAGATGCCTTTCTACTGACTCTGAAAAACACCAAAAGAAAGATGCCCAGGGTCCCTGCTCATCCGTGTGAATGTGCCTTAGGCATGCTGCAAGGAGGCATGAGGACTGCAGATGTGGCCAGGGCAATAAATTGCAATGTGAGACGCCTAAGACAGCGCTACAGGGAGACAGGACGGACAGCTGATGGTCCTCGCAGTGGCAGACCACGTGTAACACCTGCACAGGATCGGTAGATCCAGACATCACACCTGCGGGACAGGTATAGGATGGCAACAACAACTGCCCGAGTTACACCAGGGAACGCACAATCCCTCGATCAGTGCTCAGACTGTCTGCAATATGCTGAGAGAGGCTGGACTGAGGGCTTGTAGGCCTGTTGTAAGGCAGGTCCTCACCAGACATCACCGGGAACAACATCGCCTATGTGCACAAACCCACCATCGCTGGACCAGACAGAACTGGCAAAAAGTGCTCTTCACTGACGAGTCGCGGTTTTGTCTCACCAGGGGCGATGGTTGGATTCGGGTTTATCGTCGAAAGAATGAGTGTTACACTGAGGCCTGTACTCTGGAACGGGATTGATTTGGAGGTGGAGGGTCCGTCGTGGTCTGGGGCGGTGTGGCACAGCATCATCGGACTGAGCTTGTTATCATTGCAGGAAATCTCAACGCTGTGCGTTACAGGGAAGACATCCTCCTCACTCATGTGGTACCCTTCCTGCAGGCTCATCCTGCATGACCCTCCAGAATGTCAATGCCACCAGCCATACTGCTCGTTCTGTGCATGATTTCCTGCAAGACAGGAATGTCAGTATTCTGCCATGGCCAGCGAAGAGCCCGGAACTCAATCCCATTGAGCACACCTGGGACCTGTTGGATCGGAGGGTGAGGGCTAGGGCCATTCCCCTCAGAAATGTCCGGGAACTTGCAGGTGCCTTGGTGGAAGAGTGGGGTAACATCTCACAGCAAGAACTGGCAAATCTGGTACAGTCCATGAGGAGGAGATGCACTGCAGTACTTAATGCAGCTGGTGGCCACACCAGATACTGACTGTTACTTTTGACCCCCCTTTGTTCAGGGACACATTATTCCATTTCTGTTAGTCACATGTCTGTGGAACTTGTTCAGTTTATGTCTCAGTTGTTGAATCTTATGTTCATACAAATATTTACACATGTTAAGTTTGCTGAAAATAAACGTAGTTGACAGTGAGGACGTTTATTTTTTTGCTGAGTTTATTAGCCTAAAATAAAAATCAGCCACAAATACCAATAAAAATGTCAATTGTCTTAACAAAAATTATCTATACTATAGATTACAGGAATGTCAAACTCATTCCATGGAGGGCTTAGTGTTAAACCATGCAAGGGGAGTTCCTTACTAATTAGTGACCTTGATTCATCAATCAAGTACAGGTTTGCAGCAAAAACCCGCAGACACTTGGCCCCCTGTGGAATGTGTGACACATTTGCTCTACAAATTTGTGATTTCTTAATCTGTTCATTCCTTTTCCACAATGGTATTATGTGCGGAGTGCAAATTCAAAAGGTATAAAAGACTAAGAATAATGATTTGCCTCCTTCAAGTACTTGCCACCCTCCCTCATGCTCACAAACTGAATAAGAAAACTGTCTTTATTCACCAGGCAGGACTTGACAGCAGCAGTCTGGTTAATGCCATGTCTGCCCCAAAGTGGGACGCCTTGCACTTTAGTCATTGTCGGAGCCCTCAGGGGGCAGGAATATCAAGGAATCATGAAAGTTGTGCCCATACGGGCGTAGTCTGTAAACTCCAAACATCATGACCTGCATCTGGTTTGGTGACATTCCGCTGAAGGTGATGGCTAAGTCAGAGCAGCAGCCCTCCACCACGTCCAAGTTTTTTTTGTCCATGCTGTCTTGGATGAGTGAACCCACACTCTTACTGTTGAACAGCCTCTTGCCCTGGATGTCCTCGCCATTCTCTGCAAAGACCCCGGTGTACTTCAGACATATAGCTAATTGTTTCTCCTCGCTCAGCTTCCACAGGGCTCTGCCTCGCTCCGGACACTTGTCCTCGTCCTTGAACACATTCACCAGCCTCTTGAGTGCCTCATAGCTCAGCACGATGCCGCTCTGGTACTCCACGTACTCCAGTTCACCCGATTTCATGGCATGGCCAATGTAGAAGGGCTCGTTGGGGTCCTTTGCCAGAACGAGGTACTTGAGGTTCTCGATGATGGCGAAGGTGGTGGACCGCGCCACGAAGAACCAGCGCAGGTCGCCGGCATTGTCATATGCGTGCTTCAGGGCCTTGCGCAGCTTGGCCCACTCGTCCTGTTCGTTAAGGTCCACCGCTTCCAGAGCTTTGGCTGACTCAGAGCTGTAGAATACGGCGTTGTCGCAGTGTTTACCCCAGGTGTCCTTGGCTGTGGACCAATACACCAGGACAGAAGGCTGAACCATGATGACGCAATAGACTCGCACTCTCTGGCTCAGCTCCATCATCTGGGAATCAGACAGGCTCTGTAGCTCGTCCTTGGTGGGAGCCTTGATGTGGTGGTGGTGGTGGTGGTCCTCTGGGCTGGACTGCATGCCTGGTGTAAAGCTCCCCAACAGGGACAACAACAGGCAGAATGTGCCTCCCAGGGCTATCCCCTTCATAAAGGAGCTGCCTTCCGACAACATGTTTGTCAACAGCACACGCTGAAAGTAGGAACAAACCATTAATTCACCATATTACTAATCAAACTGGATACTCATGACCGTTAAAGAACACGCTAGTTACATACCTAACAAGTGACTGTCATTTCATGTTATTCGAGTGTGTTGCTAGCTAACTGTTACTGTTAGTAAGCTAACTTTTTGCTGTTAGCATTAGCAAGGACATGACTCAACTGTCAGTGCAAACTTATAAAACTATTTAATGGCTGGCTGGCTACCCTAGTTATAACTTGACAAGCAGGTTACAAGTAATGAAGCAAGGCGAATAGCTAGTTAGCTTGATTTCTAGCGAACGTTACAGATAGCTAGCTAGATTAGCTAGTCACAAAAATGCACATCTCATTAAGAGAAACGTTTCAACCCCCCCCAAAAAAAATAAGAAAGAAAGAAAACACTTACCTAAAAACGACTGCAGCTGACAGAGAATTCCCTCCTTTCCTTTTTAGTTTCCACTCCTGTCGAAGGAGGTTTCCGTATGCTGATATACCTCAGGGTTGCAAGCTAGCTGTTGGATTTACAAACACAACGAACTTCCGGGTTCTTCTCCTTTGCTATCATGGCGTTCGCACATCTTGTTTGTGAATGCCGCCACCTACTGTGTACAATCACTTTACATTTGTGATACAAAAAATAAAATGGGGGGGGGGGAATTGCACACCAACCAACCATACACCTATATACCGCTATTTCATAAAGAATCTCAAAACATCTTATAACTCTTCTTGCAGTAAAATCTCATACACCCAGGTACTTCACTGCAGCTGCCACCCACACTCATTAAAAAAAACACTACCCCATTCCACTACTTTGACTCTATTTTCTCCTGAACCATGCCTATGGCCTGGAAGGATGGGGCACCCCCACTCAACACACCCTGTAACTCTTCAGAAGTCAAATCTCGTTTACCCAAATACTTCTCTGCAGCTGCGACCGCCAACATCTATTTTCTGTGATTTATGTTCCATTTCTGCGATACAGTTGATAACCATTGGTATGAAAGCTAAGAAGCCAACCTTACTGAAGCTCAAAACACTCAATGGCCTCTCCCACTGTACTGACACAAATCTACTACTCACCGGGATCACAGTTGCCAGGTCAAGCAAATATTTCTAGCCCAATGACCACTCAAGACCTGCCCAAAAGGCTTGAAAACTAGCCCAATAAAAAAATTTCACAGCAAGAGAGGAGGCCATATTTTTACATTATCATACATTATCATACATTATCGAGCCAACTAAGAAGGAATATCATAGTAACTTGTAACGACGTTAGAAGCAAAATGTAGGTTTCCTCAAAATAATAATTATTGCAAGATATGACGTGACGTAATAAAGGAATTTGAATATGTGTCAAGAGAAAAGATAATTGCTCTCATTAAACTCACCAGATCATTTGCACAAGGGGGTATGGTATATGGCCAATATACCAAGGGCTGTTCTTAAGCATGACGCAACTCGGAGTGCCTGGATATAGCTGTTAGCCGTGTTGGCCATATACCGCAAACCCCGGGGGTGCCTTATTGCTAATATAAACTGGTTAGCAACGTAATTACAACAGTAAAAAGTAATATTTTGTCATACCCCTGGTATATGGTCTGTTATAAACTGGGTGGTTCGAACCCTGAATGCTGATTGGCTGACAGCCGTCGTATATCAGACCATATACCACGGATATGACAAAACATTTATTTTTACTGCTCTAATTACGTTGGTAACCAGTTTATAATAGTAATAAGGTCCCTCAGGGGTTTGTGAGATATGGCCAATATACTAAGGCTAAGGGCTGTACATAGGCACTTTGCGTTGCATCGTGACTAATAACAGCCCTTAGCCGTGGTATATTGGCCATATACCTCACCCCCTCGGGCATTATTGCTTAAATATACCACGGCAATCAGCATTCAGGGCTCGAACCAGGTTTATAATTGTAAATAAATCCTCTTTGCACATGTGCATAACTGTAGATACACCCGACAGATCTCAATCTATGAGCAAGAAAAACTTGGATGAACTGAATTTTTTTTAATGTTAGGCTATTTTCTGGCAATTTTGCTGTTATTATGTGCCAAATGTTAAGACTACAAATGGCCCATTTGCGAGATTGATGTATCATTCCAATAGGTATAGGCTACAGACTAAAATCTTGGTTTATGATTGTAATTAAGTTTTGCCATGGTTTGCTTTGATAAAAGCAGGTATACTATAGCCCCTGATAGGCAGGCATACATCTCATTTCAGATAGTCTACAGTAGCCTAGACAAGATGTAGGCAAGATGTGAACTGAACGATTTAGCAGCTTGCTTAGTTCAAATTAAAATACTAATTTATTCAACATGAATAGCGAGTTGATGAAGAGGTAAGAAGTGCTTGTGTTTATCAATAGCCTGCTGGAATAGGTTACTGAGAATGGGGTAATAATTTCAATCACTGAATTAAATATTAATAATATGTATATGAACTGAATATACTTGTCAACAACAGCCAGTGTTTACTTTTTAGAATTTGTTTTACCTGTAGCCTAATCTGACAACTGTTACCGTCAATCTGATGCGCTCTATCAACTGATCTGCAATTGCGATAGCTTTGAAAATTTCAAATTTAATTAACTAAACATGTCCATTAGTAATTGCATAGTAACACAATGCTACAACAACAATAAACTGAAGTTATAGGCTATATTTATTAAATTAGTTTGCCAGCTCCAGGTAGGCTACACAAGTGCCACAAATTGATTTGCAATGACTACAGTGATATCGTAATTTCAACATATCTATTGTATCAAATGGTAGCCTACAAGGACATACACATTAAGGCTACTTGATGGCCAACAGAGGGAAATGTATAATTCTTCACATTTAGCCTAATGTCAGTCTCATTGAGGCCTTTTCCCCATAAAAAGAACCACGCGAGGGAGTACCATAACTTCAAATTTCCATTCGGGCAGCCCCCGAGACCGAATAACTGAACATGCATAAAGCACTTCGCTTGATACCGTTTTCTTTGAAATTAAGCAGTCGACATTAGAATGCAGTTTAAACCACCTCCGAGCGAATTTATGTAATGCGCTCTAGTGCGCCCAACGTCTTTTTCCAGTGCTTTGTCTCCATTATTTCTTGATGTGCATCAGTTCTAGTGTATTCATGTTTTATAGAAGATGGGTTGGAAATAGGTGTCTCCATAATGACAATATACCCTACCTACAACTGGTAAAAAGTTATATATATATATAATATATATATATAGATAGATATTTAAGATAAATGGCATGGCGGCCGGGGTGCAATTTAGAAGTAGCCCAAAAACCCGCGACAAATACATTTTCACCCGCTACATCGTTTTCAAAGTAGCCCAAACGCAGGTAAACCGCGAACAAGGAAACACTGACTGGGATCATCTCAGGGTTCTTCACCCACTTCCGGGTTCGGAAGTCATGTGACTCACTTATAATTGACTGTTCATCTCTGTGGCGGTGTGATAAAAAGCTTAAGATGATGTCTTATGTCAACTTAAACTGTGTTGAATATATACAATTCCAGTTATGTTGATGCAAACCAGATTCAAAGCCATGGTACAAACTTACATGGATGACATAACTCGTCATATAACATTTTATTTTATATAGCCTTACATTGAAATTAGACTTTGACACATCATACATGGTTTTTATTTTGAAATTGAGCACCACAATATTGTATGGAGGAAGTTCTTCTTGCTTTCATCACAATTTTTTCAGCAAAATGTTTCACCTAAGAATGAGCAGATGAGATGATGTACACCAGGGGCCTGTTGCACAAAACTAGGATAAGGGATTAAGCCAGGATATCTTGGTGATCCTGGCTCAATTGATCCGTAATCCGGTTGCACTAAAGATGGATAGGGGGCAGGAGGATATGTTATGGTATAAATTACCATGGAGATGTATTCTGTGGAGCTAGCCTGCTCCAGACCAGGCTAAATTCCAGGATCTATTTAATCTCATCCCTAATGTCAGTCAGCAGTCACCACAAATGGAAACCAATAGTTATTTCACTGCTCACTATACATTGTTATCACATATAACTAGACCCACTGTTATTATTTAAACGTTTGTGATCATTAATTTCAATGATTTTGGATAAAAAATGATTTTTAGATGATGTTGCTATCATTAGATAATTTACAGTTTCCCATAGACTATAAGGCTATATATAAAATGATAGAATATTAGGGCCACAGAGGGGAAAAAAACACAAGTCATAATATTGTAACCAGTTGTTTTAAAGGAGGACAGTTGTTAAAATGACAGATGTGGGGCATTTCGTGAAATTGTACTTCAGTATGGTTTCATAAACAAAGACATGCTGATGTGCCAGAATATTAAGTATCACATTGTCATAAGTATCAAAACTGTAAAAACAATATGTAGCTTTTCTGCAGAAAGAACCAGCCTCATAAATTTATGACTTTATCCTTTTTCTTCAGTGTGGCCCTAGTACTCTGTCATATAAACAAATACACATTCCATATGAATATAAAAACACAATGTGTAACATTATGTTCCTTTATTGAATAAGGACAAAACAAAGCAGGTAAACCATCAGCTCCTTTCGAAACTGAAGTCACAGTGACTCTACAAGATGGAAAGCACAGAATCCAAGCATATTATACAAAATGATACATACACATTCAAAGGTCTGTATATAACACACCCTGCATGTCTGCACACTAAAATAAATGCAGGACAAATCCATACACATCAACTGAACAGACAAATGAATGGATGCAGTAGCCTCCCTGCAGCCTTGTATTACACACAGTATACCGCACAAACATCATAAGAGGCCAAATTCGTCAAAAAACGAACCCAAAAAAACCCAAATTCCTCTGCCACCGCAGGACATATTTAACCAAAATTGAAAGCACACATACTAACTAAAATAATTCAACACATATTGGTCCCTCAGCAGCCGACCACTGTCGTCATCAGGGAAGATTGCCGGATTGTCCCAGTCCATGGCTGGTGGCACTCTGGGGGCCCTCTCCTTCCTCAGGCAGGCCACATTGTGGAGGACAGCACAAGCCACAGTAATATCACATGCCCTAACAGGGCTGACCCTTAATTTGTGAAGGCAGTGAAAGCGTGCCTTCAGGAGGCCAAAGGTCATTTCAACTCTGGCCCTGGTCCTGGCATGGGCATGGTTGTAGGCCTGCTGTGCTTCCTGGGGGTCTGTGAAAGGTGTCAGGAGAAAAGGCTGGCAGCCATACCCCCTGTCTCCCAGCAACACACCAGAGAATTCACCTGTCAACACAAAATCTCATCATTACTACCTCATAAACACAGTGATATTCTTGACACAGCCATGATGGTTATAAATAGGGGTTGTGTGGCTTACCTTGTGATAGGCACTGATAGATTTCAGAGGCCCGAAAGATTCTGGAGTCATGGACTGAGCCAGGCCATTTTGCCACAACATTGCTGATCACACAGTCAGCATTGCAGACCATCTGAAATCATAAGATGAGGAATATTACACCAATCAATGCACATCACTGGCAATGCAGAGTGTTCGTCAATGGACAATATCAAAAAGTTATGTTCACCTGAACATTAATGCTGTGAAAGGATTTCCTATTCACAAAATCGGCCTCATGGGCACCTGAGGGGGCTTGTATCCTTATGTGTGTGCAGTCCACTGCACCAATGACATTGGGGAAACCTGTCACACAAAGTAATGAGTATCCTACTATGTGTTAACAGTTGTCCTGTAATTTGTAGATCCTCTTACCTGCAATCCTATAGAACTCCTCTTTGATGTCACAGAGTCTTCTGTGGCCAGGGAAGGAGATGAAGACATCTGCTAATGCTTTGATAGCCAGACACACACTCCTTATTGTGCGGCAAATTGTGGCCTTGTTCAGCTGTTCTGCATCCCCCACTGAGTACAGGAAGGCTCCACTAGCAAAAAAGCGCAAGGCCACACAAACCATTTGCTCCACACTCAGTGCATGGCTCCGTGCAGTGCGGTGCTTAATCCTGGGACCCAGTAGTCTGCATAGATACCTGATGCCATCTGCAGAAAACCTGTATCTTTCATATAGATGGTCATCAGGGAAGGCCAGTGGGTCCAACCGGTCCCTGAAGACCCTTTCTCGCCTGAAGGCTCTCCTCAGCACAAGTGCTTCTTCATCCACCACATCTCGCACGAATGGGCATGCCATTGTCAGAGCAGAAAGGAACACACAATTTTGGGCCTTCATATAGGCTAGTGGCCACACCTGGTGCTGGGGGGGTGGGCAAAAGAGGGCGATGCCTTATAACGATGACTTGGTTGTACTGATTGCTGGGAAAATAAAAAAAACCTTAGAAAGATGCCACCGTCCTGTGTGCTCACAATAAGAGCTCATATGTCATGGCTCACTTGACTTTACGAGAATATACCTAATTTTTATTTTGAGCTGTGTCATCTTCTTGGAGCTGGGGGAGGAAAGAAAAATAATGATTAATACATTTGTGTTACAGTTAGCATACAGTGTACATTGAAGGCATATCTCACCTCCCTCTCAAGTTTTTTTATTTCAAGGTCCAGTTTCCTAATTGTCCTCTTTTTTATTTCGGACTCCAGTGCAAGATTTTCCATCTTTTTCTTCTTGTACTGAATGTCTATGTCTGCCAGTTCTATTTGGCGCCGGAGGTGGTTGCCATACAACTTTCTGATAGCTTATGAGCTCTGTGAACACAATACAATTAGCGCAGCTGGAATTTGGCAGGATGTGGTGTCCTTTTATTAATACGCACTATGTTGCCAGGCTGGTTTTCCCACTGTATAGCATCTGGGTCCTGTAAAAGAAATTAGATTTTTTGATTTTGATGAGGACTCCTCACCATTGTAGAGTAAATAGTACTTTCACAGTCTTAACATGATACCTCATGCCTTCTGGAATCCAGAGAGATGGTCTCCTCCTCATCATCGTCTCCATCATGTGCTGTTGCTGCTGCACTGGGGCCTTCACCCTATCACATTTAATCGGATTCATATTGAAGCTAGTAGACAAGACATGCCAGGCCTACAGTATGCCTTTGATGGAGTACTCACTGGATCAGCATCGTCTGGTGCTTGTGCTGGTGGCTCTAACAGGAACACAGTGCTGCCAGACACTGCAAGGCAATAGGTAAACCAAAGTCAGACAGTCCAAATTGATTCAATATGAATGTGGTTGTATCCCATGTAGAGATGGAAGGACATACCTTGAATGAAGCGGGTGGCATCTTGGGAGGAACCTATGCTCGTCTCTTTCCCCCCAGGGATCCCCTCTAAGACGGGCCTGCCTTTATTTAGCTCCAAGGCCATGTCCTCTGCTGGGGTAAGGTCAGCCTTTGGTGACCCACCACCCGTGCCTTGTCTGTGGGTATTCTTTTTCACTGCTAAAACAGTACAGACAATGTGTGAGCAGGCACCTTCTGGGTACAATATATGCTTGTGCTTTGTTAAATATTAGTCAGGGACCATACCATTCTGCAGAATGTTCTTGTATTTGATTTTGACCTGCTGCCATGTCCGTTTTGGCCCGTTCATGTTTAATCTACACACACACACACACACATTTAATGGAGTCACACTGCAAAAAATTACTTGGTATTTTTGTCTTGTTTTCAGTAAAAATATCAAAAAATTTATCATAGCTTTATACAGTGTGATGGAGTTACTTTACACAATTTCACTCATATCTGCAGTGCATTTCAATTAAAAATTTAACCGTTTCATAATTACAGTACAACTGCATTTTTGGAGATGTGAATTAAATATTTGAATTGTAATTGTGATGTTTCAGCGGAGCGGTGAGTGTGTAATTGTGCACTACTTACGCATTCAGGCGGTCTGCAATACTTTGCCACGCTTTTTCTCTTTGCTTTATCACTGTGGCGGTGTTGCCTTTCTTCTTAATTATATCTTTTACCTCCTCGTATGCCTCCATGAGGATTTGTGCTTCCGACGGGGAAAAGTACGCGGCTCTAGTTGCCATGGTAAATCAGTTAATCTGTGATCTGTGGCGGGGTCTATTTGAGTGAGCCGTGAGCGCGCACCTATCCAGGATTGGTTTCACCTGGCTTAATGAATCCGTGTCTGCTCATCCTGGCTTGGTCTTTGTGCAACCAATTAAGCCTGGACGCACATGTTTTGGCTTCATTGAGCTCAGCTGAGTCATTTATCCCGGATGTCTTAATTCTACTTTTGTGCAACAGGCCCCAGGTGTGTCAAACTCATTCCATGGAGGGCCTAGTGTCTGCAGGTTTTTGTTTTTTCCTTTCAATTAAGCCCTAGACAACCAGGTGTGGGGAGTTCCTTACTAATCAGTGACCTTAATTCATCAATGAAGTACAAGGGGGGAGCTAAAACCCACAGCCACTCGGCCCCCAAGGAGATTGACACCTGTGATGTTTTGCGAGACACCAGATTGTTTTCAACAGCAATTTCAGAAACCTGTGCAGACACGCTTATGATAACCTTATCAATCACTTACAACAGTCTGGGCCTTTTGATCATACTCCTATTTCCTGTATATTAGAAACCTTTCATTTTGACAAAGAGACCGTTAAAACCCAGAGCAATGACACACCACCCTATGTCATTCTTTGTGCCCTTTTGAACTTTAATGTTCTATTTTCTACGGATCACAAGGTTATGTATGATCAAGGTTATGTGTGAAATGTAAATGATTGGATAGTTTAGCAAATACATATATAACAATATTTATTTATTTATGTACAACATTCAAATGACTTCCCATATAAACTGACATTAGAAAAGCAGGGCACACAATTATCTTTGCCAGTAATTGGGTGTTGCTTCATGTTAGGATAATGAGAAATGGCTGAAGACTACCGAGTGAGCGATTTCCCTGACGCTTGCCTAATGATGGTCTCTAAACACAAAATGATGTAGACAGCTGTTACTTAAAGGGGTACAAATGCTTGTCTCTTTAGTGGAACCCTGTAAGGTATGCCCATTGTACCTTTAGTTATAGGTACATAATTGTACCCTCGCAGTTCATACCATTAAGAGCCAATAGTATACTTTAGGGCAGTGGTTCTCAACTTGGGGTACTAAAATGCAGATGAGAGGGTACTTCAGGAGTACTCCAGCCAGAGTAAAATGCATTTGGTGGTACAGTAACCAAAAAAGTTTGGGAACCACTGCCTCAGGGGATGAAACATGGTTGTTGCATTCAATGGCTTTCAGTCCTGTAGCCTTCACCAAGTGCCTAAGTTAATATTTTATCATAGAAATTAAACTTTTTATGACAATACATTACATATATCATAAATCCATACTTTGACAGTCTACTTTTATCCCAACACAGTGGTCTGAAATCAGTAAGTTACATTATGCTGGCTTGCAAAGTGATATTCATTCCTGTTTGAAGTGAGGAAATCCCAAAATGTGAACTTTTAATCACCCATAACCTGCATTTAGCATGACTGCCACAGTAGGAATATTTTTAAATGAGACTACCTAAACCATTTAAACAGGAACAACTATCTTAGTAACAGGTGCAATAATTACTAATAGATTAGGTTAGTAATTTAAAAATAATGTTTTTTGTCTTTGTGTAACATAAGATCAATCTATCAATCAATGTACATGCAAAAACACACAATGTGCATCTAAAAACAAACATGTTGAAAAACAAAAAAAACAACTAGCAATACAGCATGCTGGGAAATATGCTAATGAAGGGTGTGGTTTTGCACCCTAACCATACCCTTTTTTCTGAGAGTGTAAGACAAAGGGTAAGACAAATAAAATAAACAAAGAGACCACAACATATTTCTAAAGAGTCTCTGTGCTTAAAAGGGGCCTTGATCAGAACAGTGATACATGTTATTCCACCATGTTGTCTGGGATAGGATGAACAACCCATTAGAACAAGAAAATGGTTTCAGTCACATATAAAGCATTTGAGGATGCTGACTGGCCACTGATTGCTATTGGAGAAAAAACATTTGTAGTGCCCTCTGAACAAGCAGAGATAGGCCCCAGTTGCTTTGACAGAGTCCCCTGAATTGTGTCTATGACGATGGGCCCATCACGTCAAAACCATTAAGACTGAGACTGGGTGACATGACGATGTATCGATCCCGTAGTGATGGATGGTCGAGTAAGATATAAAAGTGAAGTTCCCAGTCAAGGTAAAGTACTGCAGTCCAGAGCCACCTAAGCTATTGTCATCATGCTGTCCTTAGCACTGTTCTACATTTTAGCTGTTATTTGCACTGCTCTACCACTGTATCCAGACACAAGCTTGGAACCCCAAGAAGGTAGGCAAGAGAATCTGTGGTGTCTTTGAATTCTTTTGATCTGACCATGTCTATGATGTTCTATTTTAGGACATGTCTAGCTGAACCTTCCTTATGAGACATACTGTAAGATGTCTCATCTTTTCTTGGTGTCATTTATAGTGTTTATATTTCTGGTATTCATTCTTAGATCCCTATGCATAATGTTGTGAGGGCAATGTTGAACTCTGAAAGTCTCAGTTCATTATCGACAACCATGTCAAAAGTTTGGACACAGTTACTCATTCAAGGGTTTTTCTTTATTTTTAGATCAAAACTATGAAATAACACATCTAGAATCATGTAGTAACCAAAAAATCAAAATATATTTTCTATTTGAGATTCTTCAAAGTAGCCACCTTTTGCCTTGATGACAGCTTTGCACACTCTTGGCATTCTCTCAACCAGCTTCTTCAAGAATGCTTTTCCAACAGTCTTGAAGGAGTTCCCACATATGCTGAACACTTGTTAGCTGCTTTTCTCAATTCAAATCAAATTTTATTTGTCACATACACATGGTTAGCAGATGTTAATGCGAGTGTAGCGAAATGCTTGTGCTTCTAGTTCCGACAATGCAGTAATAACCAACAAGTAATCTAACCTAACAATTCCACAACTACTACCTTATACACACAAGTGTAAAGGGATAAAGAATATGTACATAAAGATAAATGAATACGGTATAGGCAAGATGCAGCAATTCGACCATGAAGGCCTGATTCATGCAGTCTCCTCTGAACAGTTGATGTTGAGATGTGTCTGTTACTTGAACTCTGTGAAGCATTTATTTGGCCTGCAATCTGAGGTGCAGTTGATTGCCGATTTCTGAGGCTGGTAACTCTAATGAACTTATCCTCTGCAGCAGAGGTGACTCCGGGTCTTCCTTTCCTGTGGTGGTCCTCATGAGAGCAAGTTTCATCATAGCACTTGATGGTTTTTGCGACTGCACTTGAATAAACTTTCAAAGTTCTTGAAATTTTCTGGATTGACTGACCTTCATGTCTTAAAGTAATGATGGACTGTTGTTTCTCTTTGCTTATTTGAGCTGTTCTTGCCATAATATGGACTTGGTCTTTTACCAAATAGGGCTATCTTCTGTATACCTCCCCTACCTTGTAACAACACAACTGATTGGCTCAAACACATTAAGAAGGAAAGACATTCCACAAATTAACTTTTAACAAGGCACACCTGTTAATTGAAATGCATTCCAGGTGACTACCTCATGAAGCTGGTTGAGAGAATGCCAAGAGTGTGCAAAGCTGTCATCAAGGCTGTCACGCACTGACCGTAGATTGCTTTGTATGTTTCTATTTTTAGTTTGGTCAGGGTGTGATGTGGGTGGGTATTCTATGTTGTAGGTCTAGGTTTTCTGTTTCTATGTGTTTGGCCTGGTATGGTTCTCAATCAGAGGCAGCTGTCTATCGTTATCTCTGATTGAGAGCCATACTTAGGTAGCCTGTTTTCCCACTTGTGTTTGTGGGTGGTTATTTTCTGGTTAGTGTTTGTTGCCCCTGTCAGAACTGTTCGTTGGTCGTTTTTTTGTTTGTGTAGTCATTTTTGATTAAAAGTATTATGGATACGTACCACGCTGCACTTTGGTCCTCCTCTCCTTCTCCCGACGACTTTCGTTACAAAGGCAAAGGGTGGCTATAAGAAGACTTTCAAATATAAAATATATTTTGATTTGTTTAACACTTTTTTGTTTACTACATGATTTCATGTGTGTTATTTCATAGTTTTGATGTCTTCACTATTATTCTACAATAAAGAAAAACCCTTGAATGAGTAGGTGTTCTAAAACTTTTGACCGGTAGTATAGGTCTAACACATCAGTCGGAATTGCAATACAAGATATATATAAAATGGCCGTGTCTCTTCACAGTCTCTTTGTGCAGTAAGGTGTCCTTTTATCTGTTTTTTTAAACTGGTTATTTTGCTAGCTTGAGTTACCTGGGGTGTCAGAGTTCCATGTAATCATGGCTCTATTTAATATTGTGCATTTCCCAGCCTCTGTTCTGGAACTTGGGACTGTGAAGAGACCTCTGGTTACATGTCTTGTGTTGTACCGATGACTGACCGAACTGTGTGCCAACTGCTTGAACAGACAGCTCGGTACCTTCAACACATCAATACCTCTCACAAAGACCAATAGTGATGCAGTCAATCTCTCCTCAACTTTGAGCCAGGAGGGACTGACATGCATGTTACTGACACTTTCCTTCTCTGTTCATCTAAGTGCGATATGTTCTGGACCAACTGCAATTGTCCTATGTCTTTCTTTGCAGCACATGACCACACAGCTGGGCATTAGTCCAGTCTGGTCGACACGGATGTCAAGAAGGCAGAGCAATGCCCAATCATGGACAAACCTTTTCCCATTTTAGCAACCATTGAGTGTTTTGACAATGAAAGCTTGCTATCTAGGGTTACACACAGCAGTTTAGTCTCCTCAACTTGCTCAATAGCCACATTATTCAATAATAGATCTAAACGAGGTTTAGCGTTGAGCGAGTGATTTGTCCCAAAAATTATGCTTTTAGTTTTTGAGATATTTAGCACCAGCCTATTGCAAGTTACCCATTCTAAAACTGACTGGAGCTCTATGTTAAGTGTCTCATTTATTTTACGGTTGCAGCCGATGTGCATACTGTTGAGTCGTCAGCATACATAGACACACAGCCTTTATTCAAGGTCAGTGGAAGGTCATTTGTAAAAACAGAAAACAATAATAGCCCTAGCCGGCTGCCCTGCGGTACACCACACTCAATTGAATTTGCATGAGAGGCTTCCATTAACAAAAAGCTAGTCACCCATATAACGTGATGAGGTCTATCTTTACTGGGTTTATTTTCTCAATTTTCCTTCAGGAGCTAAAGATTCTGTGCAGAAGGATACATTTGTCAACATGGTAAGTGTGCTAGACATTTCTATTGACTGTGTGATACAAAATAACCCTCTGGTGAACCTGTTCTATTCTATTAGATTCTATATGGATCAATGTGTAATAAAATATATTCTGTGTGTTTTTTTAGGTTGATGATCTGAAGGTGGTGGTGTTGAAGCTCGCTGCAGCCGACAAGCTTCGCTCTCAGGGCTTCCTTCGATCTGAGCAGACCTTGCCGAAAACTAACAAGAGAGGTGAGTAAAAACAACGTTATCCTGGACCGACTCTGACCGACTCTGTCGCAACACCTTTCCTTATGTGTTCCTTATGCTCATAGTAAGAGCAGGTGTTTGCTGAGGACAATTGAAAGCACAGTATCACGTCAACAACTTAAGAAAATACCATATATATGCTGGCATATTTACAATGGAATAAAGTGTTTGGTAAGGATGTTTAACTAAGGACTGTCTCGTCGAAGGTGAGATGGAGTAACTACCCATTGGGCACACACTGGTTGAAGCAATGTTGTTTATTGAACTAACGTGGAATAGACGTTGAAATAACGTCTGTGCCCGGTGGGTATAGCCTGGCAGGATACAAACAGTAGATGATGTAACATGATAGGACTCATGAAGGCAGAATTGATGCACAGAATCTTGACATGTGTCTATCTTTGTCGCTTTCTTCCCTGGATAGCATGCTTCTGGAAATACTGTGTGACAAACTAGAAGCTGTGCGGTGAAGGAGAATAAGAGACGTTTCGACGATGCCTGGACAATAACACCTTATCTTGCCACCCTCGCCCCAAGCTGTGTCCCTTATTACATATTAAACGTACATCCCCAACACAATGTTTATACTTATAACCCTAGACTAAATTATTTATGAAAATATATTTTTTAATCCGGTTGAAAAGGGCCTTGCGTTGAGACTGGCTGACAATAAAATGAAATATATCGTGTGGATTGAACGGAACAACTTTGTTTTTGAGAGACCAACACTGTGTAAGATTGCATATCAATTTCTATACAAATACACAACGTACATGCCTCGAACCAATGCTTGGAAGCAGAATGAAGTCAACAACATTAAACACTAAAATTAGACGTCAACTATATTTCAGTTGACTAATTTAGAAATGCACAGTAAATACACATTTTGTGTAATCATACCACATAAATCACTGACTGCATATACTGTATATGGGATGCTTTGAAATGATCAGCAAACACACTCACACACACACACACACACACACACACACACACACACACACACACACACACACACACACACACACACACACACACACACACACACACACACACACACACACACACACACACACACACACACACACACACACACACACACTTATTTACATGCTAATTGACTGTAGTCTTGTTGGTGAGAGCTTAATATTCTGAGTGGTAATGGTAACCATCAACAATAGGTTTTGTATCACTAGTTTCAATCACACATAAACATAATTAGAATACACTCATATATTCTTATAGTATGGGTGTACAGGTCATAAACAACATGTAAGAAATATATATTTACACTATGGACAAAGAAACTCACTAAATTAGATAAACAGTCAAATTGTACACTTGGCCTATTTAGTGTGGCATATAATGAAATTTGCCAGTATAATTACATGAAATAAATAGTCTGTACTTGTCTTCATACATAGACCTTAGTTACTGTAGCAGCCTACTATTACACACTCTGTAAAACATATGGCATTGTCGTTCATCTTGTGCATGCCCTATAGTGCTAAATTAACATAATGCACATTAAGCAGGAGGGGGTCTCTTTGTGAACTTTGATTTCTAGAATGCCTATCTGCATCCTCATGCAGGAATTTATAAATGTTGATTTTTAAACAGTTGACATGAGATATTTCAATAATGATTGCTGGCCCCTCCCAAAATTCCTTCATGTTTTATGAATGGGTTACCATTTCCATGGTAACAATAAAAGAGGAAATGTTGTGTAATAGTTGTGTAATGGTTGTGTAATTGTTGGCTAAAGATTGGTTATAGGTTTACAGCCTCTTATTGGCTACGTCCAGGTAAGCCTTCTCGATCTCAATGTTGGCAGGGCAGGTCTGACTGAACTCCTCCCTCTCGTAGGCATTGTTCAGGTACCTCCATACACCAGTGAACTGGACCGGGATGTCAAAGTCACAGTACTTCTTGGCAGCAATCTATCAAATAAAACCAAACCAAATAAAACCAAACCAAAACAGTTGAATTGTGAGACACTATAAACAATAATAGTCATATTACACTATTAAAGTAATGGAGAATATGTGCGGAGAATGTTCCCAATGGTTCAAAATGGAGTTATACTTCGCCTAGGATTTTTAAAAGTTTATTTAAATTGAACCTTTATTTAACTAAGCAAGTCAGTTAAGAACAAATTCTTATTTACAATGACTGCCTACCAGGGAACAGTGAGTTAACTGCCTTGTTCAGATTTTTACACTGTCAGCTCGGAGATTCGATCTAGCAACCTTTCAGTTACTGGCCCAACGCTCTAACCACTAGGCTACCTGCCACCCCAAAATTATTAGAAAGTAAGGATTAGAAAGTAAGGATGGGCCCTGTCATTGCATATGTTGTGTACTATAGTCATAAGATATGCCTAATACCAGAAAATAATCAAATTAATATTTCAAACCGTTTATGTCATATGCCTATTTGTCTCACCTTGATGACATGCAGCTTGGGCAGCAGGTTGCAGTCTGCCAGGGTGAGATGGTTGCCATCCAGGAACTTCCTCTTGGAGACAAGGATGTTTTCTCTGGAGTTTTGGTTAATCTCTTCAGGGACGGGGGAGGTCAGGTAGAGATCCAGACGCTTGAACTCCCGCAGCAGCGCCTTCTCATGGACTATGAATTTCGAGAGACACAGGCATATATGTCAGACAGGTCTGGAGCTTTGGAGATATTCCTTATGGATAAAATTCCTTATGGCCCTAAAATTCACATCAAACCAGCATTTCATTAAGGCATACGCCATTGCCAGTGTGCTTTAATAACTGAATCATGGGCATTGTTGGAATTCCATTAGTATATTTAATTGTCATATTTTCCATTGCCTCATAAGACATGGTCTAATCTAAAACATGAATGTGGACTGACTGAAACTTTACTTACAAGTACTGTTGGCTGGGCTATTCTTGATGAAAGCAGAAAACTTGGCGAAAATGTCAGCGCCCACGTCAAAGGACTCTTTGCTGAGTGGGCTAAGGTGTGGATACCTGAAGGGAGTGGGACGAGAGGAGTATGAGTTTGTTTGAAGAAGGTTAGTGCCATTCACTTTTTCTTTAATATAATAATACTTTACCTGGGAGGGGCCAATGTCTGTTCCAGAAACTCCTCGATCTTGATAAAGTCCGTCTTGAGGGTGCCGTTGTACAGGAGGAACGGAGGGTTGGTCCCAGGTGCCAAATCCTTCAGCTCTGCTGGTTTTCTAGAGTGTACCAGGGCAGGGTTGGGTGGAGAGGTGGGCAAAGGGCAGGAAAAAAGAAAGGGAGTAGACATGGTCATATATGGGTTCATTCCAGCTTTATATCAATAGATACCATGCTTAATCATTCATTGACACAGTCACAACGAACACAAAGGTTATCAAGCCATGATTCTAGCAATCTATGATTCAGTAAGTAAAACACTCTGGCATGGGAGTGGCTACTCAATCACTCAATTATCAGCATCCTTTCAACGTTTCCTGATCCTATTTGCTCACTGGTAATGGGCCTGAGAAATTCACACAAGAAAGGGGATAGATTAAGAAAAGGTGTTTGTTCAATTCTACACAGAGCTCTTTCTCCTTTCTGCAAATGTTTTAGCCTTTCAAGCCGCGCCCTCTATCACCTCTCTGTATCACACCCCATTAAACAGTTTGGTTTCTGAAAAACATCCTTGTTCTTGCTGAACTCTGTATAGAGCCCTGTGTGAGGGGACCTTTAAACAGATGAACATGAATTGGAAGGGCGGGAGGCCAGGGAGGCGGGGGCTTACTTCCTCATGTCGACGGTTGTCACGGTGAACTTGACTCCTTTTAGCCACAGGACCATGAAGAGCCTCTGGCAGAAGGGGCAGTTGCCCATGTTCTCTCCATCGTGGCCAGCCTGAAAGACAAGCAGCATTATTTTTTGAGTTTAGGTTTAGTTATAGCCTGTTGCCAAATCTGTTTGTGCTGTCTTGCCAACTCCTAGGGTCATTGTCACACCAAACAATGACCATAGTAGTTGGCAAAACAATATTAACACATCTGGGACGAGGCTAGTTTAGTGGTAGTTTATTTCACAGACAGTAATATACGATAACTCCTCAAACACAGAAGACTCATGGTCACACATAAGATAGGGAGCCCTATTCAAATTCCAATGGTTGATGTTGACATTGTCCATGTTATCCACAACAGTAAGTCCTGATCTCCTGCCTTATCATGCAATTCATATTAATCTCATGACCAAAGACACAAATACACACACTTGTAGTGTTGGGACTGGCTGGGTTATTTTAGGAACTGCTACTTGAGAGGAAAAGCAGGCATTGAGTTGGAGATGAAGCTTACAGAAATTGACATGGGCTCTCCTCAGTGCCCACCTATTGCACAGAGTCTGATAGGGTAGTGTGTGTGTGTGTGTGTGTGTGTGTGTGTGCATGTGCTTCAAATATGTACCATTATGTACTGTACGTAGATACAGTCCATATCTACTTATTTGCAGTCTTATTTCAGTTTTGAGAATGTGCATATGTGTGTTAGAGGATGTGTGTGTGTCAGTGTGTGTGTGTGTGTGTGTGTGTGTGTGTGCCTGCCTCAGCGGGGGGCCAGGCGTTCCTAGTGTGCTGCCTGCTCCTCCAGGGCATGTGGTGATAAGGTGGCCTCCAGTGTCTGGTGTCATTACACAGTGATAAAGGCCACCCTCACTCTCACTGACCCACACACACACCCACCCACACCCACACCCACACCCACACACACACACACACACCCACACACACACACACACACACACACACACACACACACACACACACACACACACACACACACACACACACACACACACACACACACACACACACACACACACACACACACACACACACACACACACACACACTACCCTCTCAGAGTGCTGTTAAGTGAACATGAAATCTTTGTGTTTACCCATCCCGAACACAACACTACAAGCATTGAGCCATTCTGTGAAATAGAGGCTATGGCTGAAGTGGCTGAAGCTTTACATTACATCTTGTACATTTCATTAGCTTTCACATGAAACAATTTTGCGGTATGTTTTTCCTGTATTACAATCATCACACCATTTACATCTTTTCACATATTGTTGAAATTATATTCATAGACTGTATGTTAGAATTAATACAAATTATTATTTTCTTATTCTAAACTAAAGGACGAACACAATACTGACCTTTATGAAGAGTTCAATAGTCGGGTCTTTGTCGGAGTTCTGTCGCTGAGCCATTCTTTTCAAAAGCTGTGCTGTGTTGTGCAAAGTTCAGAAATGCTTCTCCAACAAGTGTCCTCAGGTCTCAGCAAAACAAACCTGTTAACTCTGAAGACTCCAAGTCCACGGAAGTAAAACGTCACTCTTCCCTTGAGTCTTCTATATATCTCCGTGCTCTAGTGTGCTGGTTTATATATGGATCTTAGGAGGCAGTGTAAGACCCTTGTAGCTGGGACGTTTTGTTTTGTGGGCTCCTTGAGGCTATCACTCTGAACACACTTTAAACGTAGGAGGAGGGGGAGGGCCCTGAGGATGGGCGTGGTCCTCTCTCATATAAACACAGTGCCAAGCTCTCTCTATGAGGAGAGCCTAAAATAGGTCCTAGTACTTGTCAGTTAATAATGGTTAATCAAACAATGTAGAAATATAGTTTCACCATGTGACACAAAACCATCATATCCCCCTATAATGCCAACCGTAGCACCATATTGAACACAGTGTTTTCATGATCTGTCACACTAATAACAGTGTACATTTTGAAGTTTTTGTCTCTCCCTATACAAAGCATGTACTGTGTTGGAATACACTGGGAACCAGTAACACCTTATTTGGAAATGTTTTGATAACTGGTACTGTATGTCAACAAAGACAATGTGTTGTGCTCATGAGTTAACTCTCACTAGATTCTTTGTTTTCACATAGATTTTCTGAGGAGGATATTTTGTGACGAGACGCATGAGACACAAATAAACATGACATATTTTTTATGCTGAGTTAGGATTTCTGAAAAAAAATAAAATTGCCCAAAATGTCCCATAACCTTTACACGGTTAGTTGCCTAAATATAAAACTAACATCTACCAACATCAACACAGCTGTATTCCCTCCCTGGAAAAATGTGGGATAAAGCGTTTATTCAATTACATTTAGAATATGTCAGGAATGCATGATACCTGGCCAGGCAGTAGATACTGGCCAGCATGATTTTAGTGAAACCACATGGGTGTTTGTGGGAAATGTTGGTGCTTGGTGAGTCACAGGTCAGGGTCATTGCGTCATGATGGGAGAACCCCCAGCCTACATCCCCTGGGTGAGGGCATGGAGCAGATGAGTGGCAGGAACTGTAAGGAAACGGAAAGGGTTTAACAAAAATCCGTAAATAGCCACAAGCTTATGATCTAAGGAAGATGATTTGGTCGAGTCCTTAGCCCATCGAATAAAGCAATGATCTACTGATTATCTGTGAGGACATAGGTACATTTGAATGAGCCAGTCAGCACTTTATCAACGATCATCCATTATAATGCAGTTATAAACATGTACAAACTTCTTTATGTCTGATTGTCAGTGTCACGCCCTGACCATAGTTTGCTTTGTATGTTTATATGTTTTGTTTGGTCAGGGTGTGATCTGAGTGGGCATTCTATGTTGTATGTCTAGTTTGTCTGTTTCTGTGTTTGGCCTGATATGGTTCTCAATCAGAGGCAGGTGTTAGTCGTTGTCTCTGATTGGGAACCATATTTAGGTAGCCTGTTTTTTCATTGTGGGTTGTGGGTGATTGTCTATGTGTAGTGTTTTTGTGTCAGCACTATTATTCATTAGCTTCACGTTAGTTGTTTGTTATTTTTGTATAGTTTCGTTAAGTGTTCTCTGTGTTAATAAATATCAAGAGGAACACTTACCACGCTGCATATTGGTCCTCCGATCCTTCAAACTTCTCCTCCTCAGATGAGGAGGACGACGAGCGTGACAGTCAATCATAATGACGAAATGACAGCCATTTCGAGTCAATTGAAAATACTTTAAAATGGCCCATACAAGTTTATAACAAATAAAGCATTAAAACTGCAGACTTTATATCGACATTATATTGTAGAGGTGAATTCAGTACAGGTGCATCAAAGCTTGAACCGAGAGACTGAGAAACAGTTCAACATCAACAGTGAAGAGGAGACTCCGGGATGCTGCCTTCTAGGCAGTTCCTCTGTCCAGTGTCTGTGTTCTTTTGCCCATCTTAATCTTTTATTTTTATTGGTTAGTCTGAGATATGGCTTTTTCTTTGCAACTCTGCCTAGAAGGCCAGCATCCCGAAGCAGCCTCTTCACTGTTGACGTTGAGACTGGTGTTTTGCGGGTACTACTTAATGAAGCTGCCAGTTGAGGACTTGTGAGGCGTCTGTTTCTCAAACTAAACACTCTAATGTACTTGTCCTCTTGCTCAGTTGTACACCGGGGCCTCACACTCCTCTTTCTATTCTGGTTAGAGCCAGTTTGCTCTGTTCTGTGACAGGAGTAGTACACAGCCTTGTACGAGATCTTCATTTTTCTTTTCTTTAAAAATGTTTTTTTTACCCCCTTTTTCTCCCCAATTTCATGGTATCCAATTGGTAGTAGTTACAGTCTTGTCTCATCGCTGCAACTTACATACAGACTCGGGAGAGGCGAAGGTCGGGAGCCATGCGTCCTCCGAAACACAACCCAACCTTGCCGCACTGCTTCTTGACACAACGCACATCCAATCCGGAAGCCAGCCGCACAAATGTGTCCGAGGAAACACCGTACACCTGGCGACCTGGTCAGCGTGCACTGCGCTCGGCCCGCCACAGGAGTCGCTAGTGTGCGACGAGACAAGGATATCCCTGCCGGCCAAACCCTCCCTAACCCGGACGACGCTGAGCCAATTGTGCGTCGCCCCATGGACCTCCCCGGTCGCGGCCGGCTGCGACAGAGCCTGGGCTCGAACCCAGAATCTCTGGTGGCACAGCTAGCACTGCGATGCAGTGCCTTAGATCACTGCGCCACCCGGAAGGCGAGCTTCAGTTTCTTGGCAATTTCTCGCATGGAATAGCCTTCATTTCTCAGAACAAGAATAGACTGACGAGTTTCAGAAGAAAGGTCTTTGTTTCAGGCCATTTTGAGCCTGTAATTGAACCCACAAATGCTGATTCTCCAGATACTCAACTAGTCTAAAGAAGGCCAGTTTTATTGCTTCTTTAATCAGAACAACAGTTTCCAGCTGTGCTAACATAATTGCAAAAGGGTTTTCTATTGATCAATTAGCCTTTCAAAATGATAAACTTGGATTAGCTAACACAATGTGCAATTGGAACACAGGAGTGATGGTTGCTGATAATGGGCCTCTGTACGCCTATGTAGATATTCCATGAAAAATCTGCCGTTTCCAGCTACAATAGTCATTTACAAC
The DNA here is from genome assembly GCF_045679555.1 of Salvelinus alpinus. Taxonomy (NCBI): domain Eukaryota; kingdom Metazoa; phylum Chordata; class Actinopteri; order Salmoniformes; family Salmonidae; genus Salvelinus; species Salvelinus alpinus. The sequence goes on along the minus strand of NC_092089.1, from coordinate 78,656,328 downwards.
ATTAACAATGTCTACACTGTATTTCTGATCAATTTGATGTTATTTTAATGGACAAAAAACGTCCTTTTCTTTCAAAAACAAGGACATTTTGAAGTGACCCCAAACTTTTGAACGGTAGTGTACCTTATACCATCTGTTGCACCTTGCCTATGCTGCTCGGCCATCGCTCATCCATATATTTATATCTACATATTCTTATTCCATCCCTTTAGATTTGTGTGTATTAGGTAGTTGTTGGGGAATTGTAAGATTACTTGTGAGATATTACTGCAATGTAGGAACTGCTAACCATGTGTATGTGACCAATAAAATTGGTTTTGATTTGATTTAATTTGAGTGTCCCGAGTTTATATTTACTATGTTACATCTAGTCTATGACACCAGGCTGCTATTAACGTAGTTCAAAGTATTTGGTCCCATATTCATAGCATACAATCTACAAATTTGTTGGATGCATTTGAATGAATTGTGAATATTTATGAGTGAGAAAGTTACAGACGCACAAATAGCATACCCCACAAGACGTTGTAACCTCTCACCATTACAATAACAGGGGAGGTTAGCCTTTTGAAGGGTATGATATTTATGCCTCTGTAACGTTCTCATTCATCCTTTCTTTAAAAGTGCATTTAAAGTTTGATTTGATTTAGTCCTATTGTTTAACTTCGATTTTTGGTTGAGATGGAGACGTGAATCAAACATATAAATTATTAATTTGTAGACAAACTGAAATTAAAGTCAGACTAAGTCAGTGGCACAAAATATACATCTCCTTCCAACGTTGATATTTGGTTGCGTTGACAACCAAACACAATTCAACATCACTTTTGCAATACAGTAAATAGCCTATTAACTTGTCAACAAAGTAACAAAGGATCTCCAACTAAACCAAAAATAAACATTCATGCATAGGATTAAGCTAGTGGCTCAGATGGATCTATCCAAGCAGTAGATCTACTTTAAATGTTAATATTTGCTTGTGTTGTAAACCTAACACAATTCAATATGACTTTTTTAAAACAGTAAATAGCCTAAAGTTAAGACTATCTTACAAACTAATGTAACAGTCTTTATTCAACCTGAAAATGAGTAACTCATCCATGACCACATTTTGAGGTTAATGTAACTATAAATGTTTTCTTATGTAATCATAGAAAGCGTGTATGTTCAAGATGGCATGTAAAGGTCGCAGGTCTGTGGGGATCTTCACAATATAAATATCTGTGCAGACTCTTGAACAGCATTGATCAATCGCGCAATGTACTGTTAATGTAATATCAAATACAATCCAGGTCATTTGGTTGTGTTATTAGATTCAGCACAGTAATAACACATTAACTTGTTGTATAAATACAAAATATCTGACATTGTATTCCCATTTGAACTTTGTTGTGCTTTTAAATGGTTGAAAGTGTTGTGATAATACATTTACAGTAGGTGACAACTAAACCAAAAATCTTACATGGTTTTTCCATTGGAATTTGGTTGTTCTTTTGGATGGTGGAAAGCATAGTGATATCACATTGGGATGTCAACTGACTTTTGACTGTCTTTTTAAATGGGTGAATAAAGATTGAAATCTCATCAACGTCTCAATCAGAAATTACCCACATTTTCACGTTTGAAGTAGTTGGAGTTGGATATCACGGCCCTCATCTCTTACACACGCTCTTCTCACCCCTCCCAGTACTCCCATTAAGTAGTGATGTCCGGTATTTTACAGTCTACCCAGCTCCACAATACAATCAAAGAAAAAAGGGTTTCCGAAGAACCCTTTTAGGTTCTAGATAGCACCTTTTTTTCTAAGTGTGTAGTAGACATAGTGGGAGTTCCCTAGAGGACTTAATCATCGAATTGACACTCCTTGGGAGGTGTTCTGGATTTCAGTGGTATGTATGCAGGATCACTTGTCATGTTAAAAGAACTCAATCATAAAGTGGTAAGGGAAAGGGTGGAAATGTGGGATGAGTAGGGTTTCTCAATAGGATCAGCAGTGATGTGTATCTACCCAAGCCCTTATGAATTCCATTTGAATTACTGGATCAGTCCATTACAGTAGGAATGTCCAAGAGTGTGACTCCTCTTGGTCTTGTTTGACCTCTAGAGACATGGAGGGAGTTTGTGTTTGGGAGGGTTGATAATTAAACACTTGAGTGCCATTCAGAAATGTGATGACCTACACCATAAACAACTAGCTATCTGCTCTTATCCAAGACAGTCAACTCTCACTGATAACACTGTGCCATTCCTCACTCCACTTGGTGCAATGGTGAACCTACATACTGAGTTTCCTAGTTATATTCATCAATGTTTGGTTACTATGACAACTGCGCTGAGTGGTGCTGATAGCTCAGTTGAAACAAGGTAGGTTTGGTTACCATGCGGGTCACATCTATTGAACATACAGGTATGCATTTAAGTCGCTTTGAATAGACCTGTCTACTAAAAGACAATATTTATTAATGAGTTTTGCAGGAACACAACTGTTATTCAATATATTACTTATTATTTACTTTCATCCCTTTTTACTTTTAGACAGCTGACACGCAACTTTTCTTCAGGTAATGTACTTTTCCTAGTTCATCTTTTTATTTCACCAGCAAAAGAAAAGGGGAAACAGCAGGTAAGTCACAAACATATGGAGCAATGAAATCAGTATTAACAAAAACATTGTAAGAATGACCTGTGAGATCTGAAGTGTTACTGAAAATGCAGAGCTAGCTGGAAATGTGTTACTTGCCATTGACCTCCCTCTTCCCTTTCCTCAGAGCAAAGGAAAAGGAAAGGCCTATATCAGGAAGATAGATGAGCCATATCTCTATTACAGTTTTCCCCAAATGTTTACACACTAAAACTGGCCCATGAGGCACACTGACACAAACCTGTAACTCATTTAGCAGAACCAGACACCAAATCTGCAGTACTACTGGCACATGTTTTGCCTTACCCTCAGATTGCAATTCTATAACAAACACTTCGCAAAACACAACACACAAACTCAAATCTCATGTGTGCAAATGAAAAGCAACACTGTTCAACAAGCTAAGCTCAAATACCGATTGATCACTTTCTCTCTTCACATGTGCAAACACTAATTGCTTAAATGTTCACTTTGCAATCAGACGTTTGGTATGGATAAAAAGGCCACCGGGGAGTACTCCTGTGTTTGGAGAACAAAGCACAGTAAAGACTGTAGATTCCAATACATACTGTAAGGGGAATCAAAGTCAATGTTTCATGTATGAAATTGGGAGCTATACTATTTTGTAACATGTTTACCTTGTGTACTGTATTACTGTAGTGTTTATTGTACTGTATGCTATTTTGTTTTTGTAGAACTGAAAGACGACCATCACGTGGTGGTAGAACACGTCTATTTACAGATGAACAGGAGGCTGCCATTGTGAAATCCAACAACAGATTATTGAAAACCCTGCAATCTTCCATAACATCAGAGTGATCTTATCAACCATAGCCCGATTCCTTAAGAAACCCCATTCCGTAAAATTGATCTAACATAAAGTACAGTACTACAAATACAGTAGCATATGCAAAATATATTTACTGTATGTTTGCATTTTTACTGTATGTGTGCTTACAGTATGCTGTTTGACATGTATTGATAAATGTTGAAATATAAAACCACATTTATTGCATTTGTGTTCCTTTCTTGTTTGAGTACAGACAAACAATATACAGTATTACAACAAAATCTTAGTCTTTACACTGAAATAGGTTCTGATAGTAGTGTTTTGAATATGTCTCATTAGTGTGATCTCGGTTGCCACTAAGTTAGATTCATTTGACGTGTGTATGTGTGTCTCATTTGTACGCAGAGTTACGTTTAGAGCAAGGAGAACATGATTTTGATTGCTGTGTTTCATTTTACAAGATGTCTTTGGAGTTGGGGAAATTGGCTAACTGTTTTGTGTTTTGTGCTTAGAGTTTTGAGTACCTGAGATGTAGTTTCAGCAAACGTGTTAACAATTGGGAAAAACTGTGAACACACAGCAGCTGGAAATAAAAACGACCGCTTTGGGTTCGTTCCAAATAGCACCCTATTACCTATATAATGCACTACTTTTGACCAGGACCCATTAAAAGTAGTGCACTATGAAGGGATTAGGGTGCCATTTGGGATGTAGTTAACCTCTTTATCTCTTTGAACAAGACCCTCCATGTTGACCAGTGGGGGGTCCCCCCTCTGCTGGGGGTCTTGATTCGGTCACTACCCACACAGGGTCAAGACACGTTATCACACTAAACAAACAAGGTATTCCTGTGAACCCAATATCTGTGTCTTGAGTTCAGTTATCTTCACCTCGATAACTTTGTCTCTGTGGGGAGTTCTTATAAACAGTATGGTTCTAACACCTTGGATGGTAGGTGGTAAACACACAAAGGGGAGCATGGACAAAAATTAATGCACACACACACATACACACAAGCACATGCATGCACACACACACACACAAACAGTCGTATAAACGCACGTGCGAACACACACCTATGGACATCCCCCCCTCATCGATCACTTACCTAACCTGCTGCTTCCCCTATGAACACCCCCACCACACCCCCCAACATAACTCACCTTACCTACTGCACCCCCTATGGACACTCCCCCTCAACGATAACGTACCTTACCTGCTGCTTCCCCTATGGACATCCCCACCACACCCCCCAACATAACTCATATGGCTCCCTCAGCACTACATGCTCTGTAGAGAGGAAGCGTCCACAAGACACTGGCCGCATCCCAAATGGCACCCTGTTCGCAATGTAATGCTTTACTTTTGACTAGGGCCAATAGGGCTTTAGCCAAAGTGATGCACTTTATAGGGAATCGGGTGCCATTTGGGACGCAACCTGACGCAGCATTCCTTGATTTATTTCCTGGACATCCCTGGCAAAAAACAGTTGTTAGACAAGAGTCAGGGTTAGAGCACCCTGTCCTCCTAAATGACAAAAATGTATTTAGGCCAGGACACTCCTGAAAAAGAGAATTCAAATCTCAATGAGCCCTTCCTGGTTAAATAAAGGTTAAATAAAAACAACATAAATACATTTGAATAGTCATTAGAATTCAAAAAATATTACAATTCTTGTTAAATTCTCCATATATCACTGAGAATGGCCATCCCGATGATCTGTTTCAGCACACATATCCCTGAGAATGGCAATCACGACGATCTGTTTTAGCACACATATCACTGAGAATGGCCATCACGACGATCTGTTTCAACACACATATCACTGAGAATGGCCATCACGACGATCTGTTTCAACACACATATCCCTGAGAATGGCAATCACGACAATCTGTTTCAACACACATATCCCTGAGAATGGCCATCACGATGATCTGTTTCAACACACATATCACTGAGAATGGCCATCACGATGATCTGTTTCAACACACACATCACTGAGAATGGCCATCACGACGATCTGTTTCAACACACATATCACTGAGAATGGCCATCCCGATGATCTGTTTCAACACACACATCACTGAGAATGGCCATCACGACGATCTGTTTCAACACACATATCACTGAGAATGGCCATCCCGATGATCTGTTTCAACACACATACCACTGAGAATGGCCATCACGACGATCTGTTTCAACACACATATCACTGAGAATGGCCATCACGACGATCTGTTTCAACACACATATCACTGAGAATGGCCACCCCGATGATCTGTTTCAACACACATATCACTGAGAATGGCCATCCCGATGATCTGTTTCAACACACATATCACTGAGAATGGCCATCACGACGATCTGTTTCAACACACATATCACTGAGAATGGCCATCACGACGATCTGTTTCAACACACATATCACTGAGAATGGCCATCATGACGATCTGTTTCAACACACATATCACTGAGAATGGCCATCATGACGATCTGTTTCAACACACATATCACTGAGAATGGCCATCCCGACGATCTGTTTCAACACACATATCACTGAGAATGGCCATCCCGATGATCTGTTTCAACACACATATCACTGAGAATGGCCATCACGACGATCTGTTTCAACACACATGTCAAAGGGAATCTAGAATGATAGTAATAGTCATTTTTTGTTGTTAAATAAGAATGACATTGACATCCATTTGAGATAATAGCAGTGATTTATTTGTGTTGTCCTGGTTACATCTTTATCGACGAATGAAAGACACATCATCATGACAACAAACAGATGTTACATGATGATTTGTTTGGACAAGATAGACAGCCAGTCCACACGAGGGGTGACCACCACTGACCAGTGTTGCCTCTGTCTGGGGCTTGCCGTTGTCACTCTACCGCTACATTATATTTGATCCTTACAGGGATCAACATCTGTGTACGGGTGTGAGCTATGAGCTGCCCTAAGAATAGCTTATTGTGAGGGAGAGCCTGGTACTGCCCTACTGGGGCTCTGTGGAGCTGCCTGCCACTGGGGAACACAAAACAGATCCAGCCAGGAAGAGTCATAGAGGGGTCAGGAAGAAGAAATAGAATGACTAGAAATTATATTCCATCTAGTCATTCTATTTCTATGGCCCAGGATATCGTGACAATGGGATGAGGGCAGATCGAACCATAGAATAAGAATGACTAGAACGAATAATACCCATTTAAGTCAACGTTTTGTCCTTTCTAGGGGATTCTATTTCTATGGATCCAACTCTATTATGAACTCTGTTCTCCTATGTGTTTTTCTAGGTCTATGTAGCATACTACAACACTGCTCAGGAGAGATACTCCCAGTGTTTGGGACACAACCCTCTTGTAACCATGGCTGGGTGACCATGAGGACAATGACACAGGACACACATTGTGTAATGTGTCAAACTGTTTGTTTGCTCTTGCAGATTAAGCTATGGTTAAGAAGCATGTTCAATTAAAGGAGATTCTCAATTTAAAGTGCTTTTTAGTCCAGGATAGGCATAATCTGTTTCTGGGAAACCAGCCAAGAGGGTTTAGGAGAGGTCATGTAATTTCATTGTTAAAAGATGATGACTTAGGAACAGAAAACTCATTCTGTGTTAGGTCGGTTCTTCGATTTGTATGGCAAATTATTTTCTACTAACTCTATTTAGTCTGGGTTCAAGTGTATCAAGTCCTATACAGCTTCTTGGCTGTGACGTCATCCTTTATTTCTGACATATGTTTCATAAACTCTGAACAGCTTGTCAAGTAATAAAAAGATGATTAAAACCACTCCTGGGAGATTACATTTGACATGGTGTTTGACCAGCGTCATATTGTACTGTTGGCATTTGGCTGAGATTGCATGCCTGTTAAATGTAGAATAAATTACAGTACAGTATTTCTGCATAATAATCCCCATCCACGCTTTATAGGGCCTATTTGTTAGAACAATTTTTATGTGAAATTGATGCTAAATTTCTTTAGAGGTGGTGATAGGACATTTTGATCAACAGCAGGACACCAGGTTGATGCGTGAGGTCTAAGTCTCTTCTCTATGCAAACCATCTGTTCATTTTCAGTCCTGAGAAACCACACTGCTCATGCCTGTGATGGGAACACCCTGTCTATCAAGTGTCCCTCCAGGTCCTCTGTATCCGTCCTGTCAGCATTCTACAGACGCCGTGTCCCAAGCAAGAACTTGTGTCCCCCCGCAAACACAAACATAACCAAGGACAACACTGAATGCACTTCCTCTTTTGCTATCCAGGTAAAGTACAATACTGTACCACTCAGAGTTGTCCTCTATCCAGGTAAAGTACAGTACCGTACATGTACCACTCAAAGTTGTCCTCTATCCAGGTAAAGTACAGTACCGTACATGTACCACTCAGAGTTGTCCTCTATCCAGGTAAAGTATAGTACCGTACATGTACCACTCAGAGTTGTCCTCTATCCAGGTAAAGTACAGTACCGTACATGTACCACTCAGAGTTGTCCTCTATCCAGGTAAAGTACAGTACCGTACATGTACCACTCAGAGTTGTCCTCTATCCAGGTAAAGTACAGTAATGTACCACTCAGAGTTGTCCTCTATCCAGGTAAAGTACAGTAATGTACCACTCAGAGTTGTCCTCTATCCAGGTAAAGTACAGTAATGTACCACTCAGAGTTGTCCTCTATCCAGGTAAAGTACAGTACCGTACATGTACCACTCAGAGTTGTCCTCTATTAATGAAAGCAAAACAGAAGCAGTTATCAGCAGTTGGCTCCAAAAGTTGACAAGTCTATGAAAATGTTGCTCTTCACCTAAATAATATTAATCACATACTGTCAAGAATAACTCCAACAGTGATTTAATAAGTTGTGGGTTTGAACTTGGGTCTCTGGTATGCCTCAAGACTGTGTTAGTCTGCTCTGGGAGCTAATGAAAGTCCTTAGGTCTCAGGCAAGGTTACTCCTGAGACGTAATGACTTGAATGTTATGTTATCTTGTCCCTGCTGAAAGTGGTGTCAGAGTGTCAGGACCAGCGTTCTTGTCAGATATCTGTCATCAGTCCAGTGTTTGGTCGGGAACCTCACCAGCAAGTACCTCATTGTGCCCTACAAGCCTCGGTGAGACTAGTCCACAGGGTAATATAAACGGTCATAAACTGTGGTTGTGAATTTAGGAGACAAAATATCTAAGAAAGTATTCCTGGACACATCAGCTATATCAGGAAATGTATCATCAGACTTAGAATGACATTTGTCTGTTTCTATTTAACTGAATAAAATACAATATTATTATCAAATTCTATTGAAATATATTATACAGTCACTTTGTCAGTGATGATACTGCTGTTTTAATCTTTCATAGCACCACCGTACTAAGTTGGTGTGTGAAAGCAAGACACTGAAGCTGGTGTGTAAGAACGACACTGTCCTGGCTATCAATTCGGCTACGTTTGGCCACCTGCTGCATGGGAGTCTCAACTGTCCTCAGGAATCTGCACCACAGCCTGACATGGGTCTGAAACCAGACAGTCATTGGTCTGATAAAGGGAACTAAAGTGTCATCTAGTGGTCAAATACTAGGATGAAAATAATGTGCATATCAATAGTGTGTTAGTGTGTTAATACTATGTCACTTACTACACATGGCTAACACACAAGTAGGCATGAAGTATATGGATATACCCTCAACCTATGCATGTTTTCAACCTTTATAGCCTACTGTATATCAGAGTCAAACCAGGGTCAAATACCTATCTCATATATTTTTGCTTGATTAAGCTTGGAGTTTGTACTTTTGGTCAGTGGTGGAAAGAGTACCCAACTGTCATACTTGAGTAAAGGTAAAGATACCTTGATAGAAAATGAGTCAAGTAAAAGTGAAAGTCACTCAGTAAAATACTACTTGAGTAAAAGTTCATTTTGCAGGGCTCTGGCAGTGCTCCTCCTTGCACAAAGGCGGAGGTAGCGGTCCTGCTGCTGGGTTGTTGCCCTCCTACGGCCTCCTCCACGTCTCCTGATGTACTGGCCTGTCTCCTGGTAGCGCCTCCATGCTCTGGACACTACGCTGACAGACACAGCAAACCTTCTTGCCACAGCTCGCATTGATGTGCCATCCTGGATGAGCTGCACTACCTGAGCCACTTGTGTGGGTTGTAGACTCCGTCTCATGCTACCACTAGAGTGAAAGCACCGCCAGCATTCAAAAGTGACCAAAACATCAGCCAGGAAGCATAGGAACTGAGAAGTGGTCTGTGGTCACCACCTGCAGAACCACTCCTTTATTGGGGGTGTCTTGCTAATTGCCTATAATTTCCACCTTTTGTCAATTCCATTTGTACAACAGCATGTGAAATTTATTGTCAATCAGTGTTGCTTCCTAAGTGGACAGTTTGATTTCACAGAAGTGTGATTGACTTGGAGTTACATTGTGTTGTTTAAGTGTTCCCTTAATTTTTTTGAGCAGTGTATATTTTCCTGGTGACCTCAACATTTACTGGTTAGCAACTACATGCCCTCTTAAGAGGAAGCTTCTAAATGTGACTAATGCCTGTAATATGACCCAGGTTATCACTCAACCAACTAGAGTGCATTCCAATAATGTTGGATCTGTGACATCCACTTGTATTGATCATATCTTCACTAATGCTGCAGAGTTCTGCCCCAAAGCAATATCAGTTACCATTAGCTGTAGTGACCATAACATTGTGGCAATAACAAGGAAAGCCAAAGTGCCAAAGGTTGGGCCTAAAGTAATTCATAAGAGATCATACAAAATGTTTTCTTAGGACTCTTAAGGTGAAGATGTAAAACATTTATGCTGTTCTGATGTGTATGAGGAAGTAAATCTAGATGCATCACTGGAAGTATTTGTAAAATGATTCATGCCAATTGTTGACAAGCATGCACCTGTTAAGAAATGAACTGTGAGAACTATTAGAGCCCTCTGGGTTGATGATTATTCATGTTTATGGTTCAATGAAATGATGCAAAAGAGGTGGCAAACAAGTCAGGCTACTCAGCTGATTGGTTGACATACTGTAAATTTAGATATTTTGTTACTAAACTTAACAAAAAGAAGAAGAAACTATATTACCAAACCAAGACAAATTACATATAGCACAATGGAAAAATACTTTGGAATACCTTAAATGATATCATAGGCAGAAAACCCAATTCATCTCCATCGTTCATTTAAGTTGATGGGTCATTTATAACAAAACCTTTTGATATTGGCAATCATTTATGACTATTTCACTAGTAAAGTGGAAAAACTAAGAGGAGAAATGACAACATTGAATAGTGAACCATCATATTTTTGTATAAAATATCTAATAATTAAGGAGAAGGATTGCTGTTATGAATTTGGTCAAGTTAGTGTGGTAGAGGTGGTAAAACTATTGTTATCCATCAATAATGATAAGCCACCAGGTACAGACAACCTTGATGGGAAACTATTGAGAATGCCATCCCTATTTGCTATATCTTTAACCAAAGCCTAAAGGAGTGTGTGTGTCCACAGGCGTGGAAGGAAGCTAAAGTAATTCCACTGCCTAAAAATAGTAAAGATGATGCCGTAGCATCATCCATGTTGGTGCTGCATTTTGATAGTAGTAAAGAGTAGCTAGATAGCTAGTCCAATGGCTAGTATGGAACTCTAACCTCATCTGACTGAGTCCTACTATGAAACCACAGACGGCGTGGATGGCGAGACACCGTGATGACAATGTGCTGCCTGCTGCTCCCGGCTCTCCCCTTGACCACCTCCTCCCTCCGCTGACCTCTCAAGTTATGAACTTTCTCAACCTTCAGTCTCTTGACTGTCGATCAACTTTTTAATGTAATGAATAGCACTATATAAGTTGAATAAATTAGTATTATTATTACAGTTTTCCCCAAATGTTTACACACTAAAACTGGCCCATGAGGCACACTGACACAAACCTGTAGAATTTAGTAGAACCAGACACCAAATCTGCTGTCACGATCTTTCAAGATCGAACCCAGAAGCAGACCAGGACAAGGAGCGTAGGAAGAAGGTGAGTATTTATTTACAGTGAAATGTGAAAAGGTAGATATATCCAGATGGCGTAACGGGCAGCGGTGGTGAGTAGATGAGAGGAAATAGGTGAATCCAATGTAGTAGCAGAATCCTCTGTCAACCAGGCGGGAATGGAGTGAATGATCCAGGTGAGTAACTGAAGACAAAACAAACGGAGGTAAGTTCAAGGCAAGCAATACGTAAATGAAAACAACAAAACAAATTCTATCCAACTGGAGTCTGGTACTCAGGCACAACATACTATTCATGGCTAACGATCCGGCAGGGAATGGAAGTCAGGTCAGAGCTTTTGAAGGGTAGAGATGATGATCAGGACAGGTGTGCAGATTACTGACGGGAAACAGGTGCGGGTGAAACCAATCTCCCAATGAGCTAATTCGCCCGGCAACCAGACAGGGTGCGTTCCAGGACACCTGAAACACACTCCAGGACAGACACACAGGCAAACCCAGACTCAGGAAGCGGGATTCGTGACAGTACCCCCCCTCCGACGAACGCCACCGGGCGGACTACCTGGAGCGCCAGGATGGAGGCGGTAGAAGTCACGAATCAGGTCGTCATCCAGAATCTGTCGCGGAGGAATCCAACTCCTCTCCTCTGGACCATATCCTTCCCAGTCCACTAGAAACTGGTACCCTCGACCCCGCCGTCTGGAGTCCATGATGCGGCGCACCGTGTAGACAGGACCACCTCCGATCATCCGAGGAGGAGGAGGACGAGGAGGAGGAGGCAACAGAGGACTGAGGTGAACCGGCTTGAGACAGGAGACATGAAAAGTGGGATGCACTCTAAGTGTTGCAGGCAACTTGAGTCGAACCACCACAGGATTTATGATTCTCTCCACTACAAACGGACCAATGAACTTAGGTGACAACTTCCTTGACTCCGTCCGTAGAGGAAGATCCCGTGTAGCCAACCAAACCTTATCTCCAACCGTATAAGCTGGGGCAGGAATACGGCGACGGTTCGCCTGTATCTGATACCGGTCAGAAACTCTAAGGAGAGCCTTCCTGGCCCGATGCCAGGTCCGGTGGCAACGACGAATATGGGTCTGGACAGAAGGAACCGAGAGATCCCTCTCCTGAGAAGGAAACAAAGGAGGTTGGTATCCGTAAAGGCATTGGAAGGGGGACATCCCAGTGGCAGATGAAGGAAGGGTATTATGGGCATACTCAACCCAGGGTAATTGAGATGACCAAGAGGTGGGATCAGAGGAGACAAGACAACGCAGCGTGGACTCCATCTTCTGGTTGGCTCTCTCCGCTTGACCATTAGATTGTGGGTGAAATCCAGAAGTGAGACTGACTGTAGCTCCAATGGCCAAACAGAAGGACTTCCAGACAGCAGAGGTAAACTGAGGACCACGGTCAGACACAATGTCACTGGGCAATCCGTGAACCCTGAAAACCTCCCTGACCAGGATCTCGGACGTCTCCGTAGCCGATGGAAGCTTGGAGAGAGGAACAAAATGAGCAAACTTGCTGAATCTGTCCACAATGGTCAGAATGACCGTGTTCCCAACAGAAGGGGGCAATCCCGTGACAAAATCCAGGGCCAGATGCGACCAAGGTCGCCGAGGAATAGGTAGGGGATGAAGAAGCCCAGAGCTGGGCCGATTGGTACTCTTGTTCTGGGCACAAACAGGACATGCGGCAACAAACCTCCGGGTATCTTCTCCCATGGCAGGCCACCAAAAACGTCTGCGCAGTAGTGCCATAGTCCGAGCAACGCCAGGGTGACAAGCTATCTTGCTGGCGTGGGACCACTGAAGGACAGCAGAACGGACCGACTCGGGTACGAACAACCGACCGGGTGGACCGTTACCGGGGCCGGGCTGCGTCCGAAGGGCCGCCATCACATCCTCCTCTATCCTCCATGTAACGGCTCCCACGACAACATTCTGGGGAAGAATCGTCTCAGTCTTGACCCCACTCTCCTCCGTCTTAGAGAACATCCGGGACAGGGCGTCCGCCTTCCCGTTCTTAGACCCAGGTCGGAATGTCAGGGAAAAATTGAAACGTCCAAAAAACAAGGCCCACCTAGCCTGACGGGCGTTGAGACGTTTAGCCGATTGTACGTAAGCCAGATTCTTGTGGTCAGTCCAGACCACAAACGGTTGCTCCGCTCCCTCCAACCAGTGCCGCCACTCCTCCAAGGCAAGCTTCACAGCGAGAAGCTCCCGGTTACCCACATCGTAGTTTCTTTCAGCTGGAGAAAGACGACCAGAGTAGAAAGCGCAGGGATGGAGTTTACCGTCAGTGGAGCTACGCTGGGACAGGATGGCGCCCACACCCACATCAGAAGCATCCACTTCCACAACGAACTGACGGGAAGTGTCAGGTTGAGAGAGAATCGGGGCGTTGGTGAATCGGCTCTTCAAGTCCAGAAATGCTCAGTCTGCCTCAGGAGTCCAACAGAACTTTCTGGTGCAAGACGTCAGGGCAGTTAAAGGTGCAGCCACCCGGCTGTAGTCACGGATAAACCTCCGATAAAAATTCGCAAACCCCAGGAATCTCTGGAGCTGCAATCTTGTACCGGGCTGGACCCAATCCCGAACCGCCCGAACCTTCTCTTGGTCCATCTTGATCTCTCCCCTGGATATGATGTACCCGAGGAAGGACGTTGTATGGGCGTGAAAATCACACTTCTCCGCCTTCACGAACAGACGGTTCTCCAATAACCGGTGCAGGACCTGCTTGACATGCAGAACGTGGCTAGAAAGCTCCTTTGAGAAGATGAGGATATCATCCAGGTAAACGAACACAAAAATCCCAATCATATCTCTCAAAACGTCATTCACCATACTTTGGAACACCGCCGGAGCGTTGGTCAGTCCAAACGGCATCACCTGGTACTCAAAATGTCCCATCGGAGTATTGAACCCAGTCAACCACTCGTCCCCCTCCTTGATCCGAACCAAATGATAAGCATTACGTAAATCAAGCTTCGTAAAAACCGTAGCACCCTGTAAGGAATCGAAAGCCGAGCTCATCAAGGGCAGGGGATACTTGTTCTTAACCGTAATCTCATTCAAACCCCGATAATCAATACACGGTCGAAGAGAACCATCCTTCTTGCTCACAAAAAAAAATCCTGCTCCCAAAGGTGATGACGATGGCCGAATGAGACCTGTAGCTAGAGACTCCTTGATGTAGGTCTCCAAGGCCTCACGTTCCGGTCGAGAGATACTGTATAACCGTCCCTTGGGAAAGGCAGATCCAGGAAACAGATTAATCGCACAATCATAAGGTCGGTGGGGAGGAAGAGACAGAGCCTTCTGTTTACTGAATACCTCACCCAACTCGTGATATGTTTCTGGAACCAGGGACAAATCAGGAGGAGCAGAGTCACTGACCTGACTGGAAACAGCAGGAGAACAGGCAGTCCTAAGGCAGTTAGCATGACACTCAATGCTCCAACTAGTTACCTTCCCTGTCACCCAATCAAACGAGGGATTGTGTTCCTTCAGCCAGGGGTAACCAAGAACCAGAGGAACATGGGGCGAGGACAAAATGAAGAAAGAGATAAACTCTGAATGATTTCCCGACACCAACATCTTAACCGGTTCAGTCCTCATAGTGATCCGTGCCAGACTACTGCCGTTCAGAGTGGTTGCTTCAATGGCTTCCGGCAATTGCTCCTTGGAAAGCCCCAGCTGTTCCACCAAGTCGGCATCCATACAGTTGCCATCGGCACCTGAATCGATAAAAGCGTTCAGGTCAAAACTCTGATCCTTATTCATAAGGGTCGCAGGAAAACGGGGTCTGACAAGATCCTTGAGAGATTGAAACTGGCTCGCTAAAATTCCTCCCAAATTTAGCGAGCCGGGCAGTTTAACGGGCGCTGTGGACAAGCGGAGTTGTAATGTCCCGATCTACCACAGTAGAAAGAGCTATTGGTCTCACGTCTACTTTGGCGCTCCTCCTTAGTTAGCCCGTGTCGCCCCACTTGCATTGGTTCAGAATCTGGTGGCAAGACTCCTCCACTAATCCCTTGTGGATAATAACGATCAATACGTCCTGGTTCACCTCCTGAACCGAATGGTAACCGAGTTACAGATTGATTGGATAGACCCCACTGCTTCTCCCTCCTTCTCTCTCGGACTCTATTATCAACCCGAATAGATAAAGCGACCAAGCTGTCTAAGTCACTAGGCTCTGGATAAGAAATCAGCTCATCCTTAAGTTCATCTGACAACCCCTTGTAAAAAACCGCTTGTAGTGACTCCTCATTCCAACCACTCTCCACAGCCAATGTCCTGAACTCAATCATAAAATCTGCCACACTGCGATCTCCTTGGCGAAGAGAGAACAAACGTTTAGCTGCGTCCTTACCTCGGACTGGATGATCAAAAAGCTTCCTCATCTCTCCCGTGAACTCCTGATATGAAGCCGTGCAGGTTCCCTGTCGTTCCCAAACGGCTGAAGCCCATTCCAGAGCTCTTCCACGCAACAGTTCAATAATAAAGGCTATCCTAGCCTTGTCAGTGGCGTAAGAATGGGGCTGTAGATCAAACACTAACCCACACTGCATAAGAAACGAACGGCATTTTCCCAAATCCCCTTCATATTTATCAGGCGTCGGTACCTTGGGTTCACGAAATGGAACCGCTTCAGACACGGCAGGTGAGATGGGTGAAACCGGTAGTGAATGAATCACCTGCAAACTGAGCTGATCCTGGACTTGTGTCAAGCTAGCAGATAAATTCTGGATCGAACTCGCTATCTCCTGTAGCGCCGTATTGTGTTGTCCCAATTTCTTCTCCTGCAGGGTAATGGCATGGCAAACGGAGTCCAGGTCCGCTGGGTTCATTACTGGCCGGATCGTTCTGTCACGATCTTTCAAGATCAAACCCAGAAGCAGACCAGGACAAGGAGCGTAGGAAGAAGGTGAGTATTTATTTACAGTGAAATGTGAAAAGGTAGATATATCCAGATGGCGTAACGGGCAGCGGTGGTGAGTAGATGAGAGGAAATAGGTGAATCCAATGTAGTAGCAGAATCCTCTGTCAACCAGGCGGGAATGGAGTGAATGATCCAGGTGAGTAACTGAAGACAAAACAAACGGAGGTAAGTTCAAGGCAAGCAATACGTAAATGAAAACAACAAAACAAATTCTATCCAACTGGAGTCTGGTACTCAGGCACAACATACTATTCATGGCTAACGATCCGGCAGGGAATGGAAGTCAGGTCAGAGCTTTTGAAGGGTAGAGATGATGATCAGGACAGGTGTGCAGATTACTGACGGGAAACAGGTGCGGGTGAAACCAATCTCCCAATGAGCTAATTCGCCCGGCAACCAGACAGGGTGCGTTCCAGGACACCTGAAACACACTCCAGGACAGACACACAGGCAAACCCAGACTCAGGAAGCGGGATTCGTGACATCTGCAGTACTACTGGCACATGTTTTGCTTTACACTCAGATTGCAATTCTATAACAAACACTTGGCAAAACACAACACACAATTCGCTACCTTTGGCACAACCTTCACAACTAAAATATATTGTGTGTAAATGAAAAGCAACACTGTTCAACAAGCTAAGATCAAATACCAATTGATCACTTTCTCTCTTCACATGTGCAAACACTAATTGCTTAAATGTTCACTTTGCAATCAGACCGCTGGTATGGATAAAAAGGCCACCGGGGAGTACTCCTGTGTTTGGAGAACAAAGGAAGCAAACTTGGCAGAGAGAGAGAGGTGGAGGTGGACAAAGAACAAGGAGAGTAATCGCTGATGAAATTTGGGTGACTATGGTAGACCATGTTGTCAACCATGGTTTGACCATGCAAGAGGCTGGGCAAAGAGTGCTGCCCAATCTGAGCCGCTTCACCGTAGCGTCCATCATCCGGACGTTCCAAAATGAGAATTGGTATGTTCTGCAGACATTGGACCTCTCTACTACTTTTACTACCTGACAGTAGTACAACATCAAGCTCAGTAAAGACTGTAGATTCCAATACATACTGTAAGGGGAAACAAAGTCAATGTATCATGTATTACTGTATGTATGAAATTGGGAAATATACTACTTTGTTTATTTTGTATACTGTATTACTGTAGTGTTTACTGTATTGTATGCTATTTTGTTTTTGTAGAACTGAAAGACGACCATCACGTGGTGGTAGAACACGTCTATTTACAGATGAACAGGAGGCTGCCATTGTGCAAATGGTAGTTGAAAATAATGCCATAACACTGCGGAAATCCAACAACAGATTATTGAAAACACTGAAAACATCAGAGTGAGCTTATCAACAATAGCGTGCATCCTTAAGAAACACCATCTTCGGATGAAGCAAATCTACAGAGTCCCATTTGAAAGGAATTCCCAAAGAGTGAAGGATAAACTGTACGAATATGTGCAAGTAAGCAATGTAGTGGTATTACACTCCTGAAACATTAGAGACTCATTGATGTTGCCAGTGAACTTTACTATACAGCAATTACAGTATTTACTGTCATTTCAGAGAATCGTGGAGTTGGATGCAAGTCCTGTCCCCCAGGAACTCATATTCATAAGTGAGGCTGGATTCAATTAAGCATCATTGGTCAACGCGCCATCATTGAGGTATTGTCACGCCCTGACCGCAGAGAGCCTTTTAATTTCTCGATTTTGTTAGGTCAGGGTGTGATTTGGGTGGGCATTCTATGTTCTATATTTCTTTGTTTTTGGCCGAGTGTGGTTCCCAATCAGAGGCAGCTGTCTATCGTTGTCTCTGATTGGGAATCATACTTAGGCAGCCTGTTTTGCCACCTTAGTTGTGGGATGTTGTCTTCGTTTAATGCATGTATAGCCTTACGGAGCTTCACGTTCGTTTTTGTTGTTTATTGTTTTGTTGGCGACATTTAAAAAATAAAGAAAAATGTACACTTACCACGCTGCACCTTGGTCCGGTCATTTTCAAGATGACGCTCGTGACAGAACATCCCACCACAAGTGGACCAAGCAGCGTGGCCAGGAGGGGCAGACAGAGTGGAGGACATCATGGACCTGTGAGGAGGTGATGTCAGGACACGAGAGCCTGCCGTGGAAGCAGGCAGAGGCAGCGAGGAAGGCGGAAGCAGAGAGAAAAGGGGACCAGCGTTACACAGGGTCACGGCTGGCAAGGAAGACCGGGAAGCCAATCCCAATTATTTTTTTGGGGGGGGGGGGGTGGCACACGGGTAGGTTGGCGGAGCTAACTCCCCGTGCTCACGGTAGGGAGCGTGGTACTGGTCAGGCACCGTGTTATGCGGTGAAGCACACCGTTTCTCCAGTGCGCATTCACAGCCCGGTGCACTCTGAGCCAGCTCTCCGCATGTGTCGTGCTAGAGGGGGCATCCAGTCAGGACGGATTGTGCCAGCACAGCGCTCCTGGTCTCCGGTGCGCCTCTTCGGCCCAGGGTATCCTGCGCCGGCTCTGCGCACTGTGTCTCCGGTGCGCCGTCACAGCCCAGTGCGTCCTGTGCCTGCGCTCCGCACGTGCCGGGCCAAAGTGGGCATTCAGCCAGGGCGAGTGGTGCCAGCTTTAAGCACCAGATCTCCAGTGCTCCCCCACAGCCCGGTTTGACCTGTGCTTGCTCCACGGACCAGGCCTCCAGTATGTCTCCCCAGCCTGGTGAGTCCTTGGCCTGCTCCACGGGCCAGTCCGGGGCCTGCAGCGACAGTTCCCAGTCCAGAGCTTCCGGCGACAGTTCCCAGTCCAGAGCTTCCGGCGACAGTTCCCAGTCCAGAGCTTCCGGCGACAGTTCCCAGTCCAGTCCAGAGCTTCCGGCGACGTTTCACAGTCCGGAACCTCCAACGACGGGCCACAGTCCGGAACCTCCAACGACAGGCCACAGTCCGGAACCTCCAACGACGGGCCACAGTCCGGAACCTCCAACGACGGGCCACACTCCGGAATCTCCAATGACGGTCTACAGTCCGGAACCTCCAACAACGGTCTACAGTCCGGAGCCTCCAGCGACAGTCCCCAGTCCGGAGCCTCCAGCGACGGTCCCCAATCTGGAGCCTGCAGCGAGGGTCCCCAGTCCGGGGTCGGCGACGAGGGTCCCCGCACCAGAGGCGCCACCAAAGTGGGGGGAGCCAGAGGTGGAGCGGGGTCTGCGTCCCGCACCGGAGCCGCCACCAAGATAGATGCTCACCCGGACCCTCCCCTATAGTGTCAGGTTTGCGGCCGGAGTCCGCACCTTTGGGGGGGGGGGGGGGGGTACTCACCACGCTGCACCTTGGTCCGGTCATTTTCAAGACGATGGTCGTGACTGGTATCTGGCCAGCGCGGGGGAAAAGTCACCATATGCGCAGCTATGAGCCACAATGGGGTCCTCCACTGCCATGCCACCCTTGGACCATACACACTGCCCATCTCCTTAATTTCCTGAACACTTTACATGACAATCTTTTTCAGCCAGTGCAGAGAGGGCCAGGCGATCCTGAGCAGCAAATGTATGTTCTAATTTGGGACGTGAGTTTCGCTACTGCTTCCATGACCATCCCAGGTTTACAATTCTCTATCTCACACCATATTCACCATTTCTCATTCCCATTGATTTGTTTTCCGCATGGGGGTGGAAGGTGTATGATCGCACACCCCATGAACGTATGGCCGTTCTCCAGGCAATGGGGAGGCCTGTGGTGACATTCCGGTCCTTTCAGGGGTGGATGCATCATGCCAGAAGATATTTCCCCCGCTGTCTGGCCAAGGAGAATATCGCCTGTGATGTTGATGAAAATCTGTTGCTGGGCCAAAACAACAGATATGACTGATTTTGTTTTTGCAATGGAGTATTTGTTTCCCGACTTATGATTTTACTGTATTTTGACAGTTTCTTTATCTATTCTGTACAATTGATCTAACATACAGTACAGTAGTACAAATAGGCCTATTTTTATTCCTTTGCATATGCAAAATATATTTGCTGTATGTTTGCATTTTTACTGTATGTGTGCTTACAGCATGCTGTTTGACATGTATTGATAAATGTTGAAATATAAAACGTACATTTTTGTAATTGTGTTACTTTCTTGTTTGAGTACACACAAACAACATACAGTATAACAACAAAATCTTAGTCTTTACACTGAAATAGGTTCTGATAGTAGTGTTTTGAATGTCCCATTAGTGTGATCTTCGTTATCACAAAGTTAGATTAATTTGATGTATGTTTTATTTTGAGCAGGGAGTACATGGTTTTGATTGTTGTGTTTCATTTTGCAAGTTGTCTGTGGGATTTGGGGAAATTGGCTAACTGTTTTGAGTACCTGAGATGTAGTTTCAGCAAACGTGTGTTAACAATTGTGAAACTGTAAAGCACCCTTTGCTGGCTCTAACAGCCGCCCAATCAGTTTGCTGCCTGCTCTTAGTAAACTGATGGCGGGAATTGTGTTTGACCAAATACAATGCTATTTTTCAGAGAACAAGTTAACTACTGACTTTCAGCATGCATATAGAGAAGGGCACTCAACTTGTACTGCACTGACTCAGATGACTGATGATTGGTTAAAAGAGATGGATTTCAGTGCAGCCTTTGATGTTATTGATAATGTTGCATATAAAGGGTGTGACCATTGAGCAAGCTGAGGAAGCTAAATTCCTAGGTACAACACTGGATGGTCAATTATCATGGTCAAGTCATATTGACAAAGTTGTGAAGATGGGGAGGGGTATGGCTGTTATAAAAAGATGATCTGCGTTTTAACACAAAGATCTAGATATTCAGTCTCTGGTATCATCCCATCTTGATTACTGTCCTGTAATATGCTAGCAAAGCTGCAGTTGGCTTAAAACGGAGCAGTACACTTTGCCCTTAATTGCACATACAGAACTAACATCGACAACATGCATGCCAGTCTTTCTGGGTTGAGGGTTGACCAGAGATGAATTGCTTCTCCTAGTTTTTATGAGAAGTATTACTGTAATGAAAATTCCAGATTGTCTGCATAATCAAATAACATTCCTCTCAGACACCAATACATACCCCACAAGACATGCCACCAGGAGTCTCTTCACAGTTCTCAAGTCCAAAACGAATTCACGGCAAAGCACAGTATACAGAGCCATGATTGCATGGAACTGCCTTACAGTGGCAATTTCAGCATGTAAATCTTGGTGGGGCAAATATTGGATGCATGCCAGCAAAGCCACTACATAACACAACACCAGCGGTGGAAAAAGTCCCCAATTGTCATACTTGAGTAAAAGTAAAGATACCTCAATAGAAAAAGTGAAAGACACCCAGTAAAATACTACTTGAGTTAAAATCTAAAAGTATTTGGTTTTAAGTATACTTTAGTATCAAAGTAAATTTTATCGCTAAAATGTACTTAATTATCAAAAGTAAAAGTATAAATGATTTCAAATTTCTTATATTTAGCAAACCAGACGCACCATTGTCTTGTTTTTTACAGTTACGGATAGCCAGGGGAACACTCCGACACTTAGACATAATTTACAAATGAAGCATGTGTGTTTAATGAGTCCGCCAGATCAGAGACAGTAGGGATGACTAGGGATGTTCTGTTGATAAGTGCGTGAATTGAACCATTTTCCTCTGCTGCGAAGCATAAAACATTTAACAAGTACTTTTGGGTGTCAGGGAAAATGTATGGAGCAAAAAGTACAGTATTTTCTTCAGGAATGTAGTGAAGTAAATGTAAAAGTTGTCAAAAATAGAAATAGTAAAGTACAGATACCCCAAAAAACTACTTAAGTAGTACTTTAAAATATTTTTATTTAAGTACTTTACACTGTCGTGGAAAATTGCAAGATTATGTTATAATGCTTGTATTGCATTGTAATGGTTGTTTTATTCGACAGAATAGAGTATTGTGTGTGTGTTCCACTAAGGATGGGCCTCTATGAGATAGCACTGACAGAGGAGATTTACGATAAAACCTAAAGAGCATTCCAGAGAACATGAGCTAATGGTTCTGTTCTATGTCGTACCAGGAAGAGACTGTTCCTTTTTGGAGTAAGGGGGCCAGACACTGGTCTTTACAATGGAAACTGTTGACACAGCAGTAACTGTCTGCTATGTTTTATAGATATATTTCATACAAATCTTAAAAACTTTTTGTCAATATGGGGGCGCTGTTTTCACTTTGTAAAAAATCGTGCCCAAATTAAACTGCCTCGTACTCTATTCTAGATCGTACAATATGCATATTATTATTACTATTGGATAGGAAACACTCTCAAGTTTCTAAAACCGTTTGAATTATATCTGTGAGTAAAACAGAACTCATTTTGCAGCAAACTTCCTGACAGGAAGTGAAAAATCTGAAATCGAGGCTCTGTTCCAGGGCCTTCCTATTCATTTGCTTGAAATCTATGGATATACATGCACTTCATACGCCTTCCACTAGATGTCAACAGGCAGTGGGAGGTGGAATGGGGTGTCTAGCTTGATCTGAGGTTGAACAAGAGCTCTTGGAATGACGTGACCACTATTTCCTTTTTCTTCGAAGGCGCGGGAAGGACATCAGCATTGGCTTCTGAAAAGCGTTCGGTATAGACGGATAATATCTCCGGCTTTGACTTTATTTGATACATGTGATAATATCATCGTAAAGTATGTTTTTTCAATATAGTTTTATCAGATTATTCAACGTTTATCGGGAGTTTTGGAGTTTTCCGTTCTCTGCGTTAGGTGAAGATGGACATCTTCGCGCCACTTGGCTAGCTAAGGTTGCTAATTCGACAGGAGAAGAGGACATTCTAAATCCAAATAACGATTTATTCTGGACAAAGGACTCCTTGTACAAGATTCTGATGGAAGCTCAGCAAAAGTAAGAACCATTTATGATGTTATTTCGTATTTCTGTGGAAAATATTTAGTCGTATTTTCCTTCCTTTTTGCGGGCGCTGTCTCGCTATAACGTAAGCTGTTTGTTATGGTAAAGTTATTTTAAAAAATCTAACACGGCGATTGCATTAAGAACTAGTGTATCTTTCATTTGCTGTCCAACATGTCATGTTTTGTCATTGATTATCATGTCTTGTCCCTGTGCTTCCCTTCTATTCGTTTCCCTCTGCTGGTCTTATTAGGTTCTTTCCCTCTTTCTATCCCTCTCTCTCCCCCTCCCTCTCTCCCTCTCTCGCTCTCTCTCTCTATCGTTCCGTTCCTGCTCCCAGCTGTTCCTCATTCTCCTAACTACCTCATTTACTCTTTCACACCTGTCCCCTATTTTGCCCTCTGATTAGAGTCCCTATTTCTCCCTCTGTTTTCCGCTTCTGTCCTTGTCGGATCCTTGTTTGATGTTTGCTGTTCTGTGTCCTTGTTCCGCCCTGTCGTGTTTTTGCCTTCTTCAGATGCTGCGTGTGAGCAGGTGTCTATGTCAGCTACGGCCTGTGCCTTCCCGAAGCGACCTGCAGTCTGTGGTCGCGTCTCCAGTCGTTCCTCTCTACTGACGAGAGGATTTCAGTTTTCCTGTTTTGGATTTACCTAAGATAATATCCAGGAGTATCGTTTTGGTTTAAGACTGGAATAAAGACTCTGTTTCTATTAAGTCGCTTTTGGGTCCTCATTCACCAGCATAACAGAAGGATCCGACCAAGAATGGACCCAGCGACTACGGATTCTCGCAACACTGCCGTCGAGTTCCAGGGAGCAATGCTCGGCAGACACGAGCAGGAATTGTCTGCTGCTCGTCATGCCGTTGAGACCCTGGCCGCTCAGGTCTCCGACCTCTCAGGACAGTTTCAGAGTCTTCGTCTCGTGCCACCAGCTACTTCCTGGTCTTCCGAGTCTCCGGAACCTAGGGTTAATAACCCACCATGTTACTCTGGGCAGCCCACTGAGTGTCGCTCCTTTCTCACCCAGTGTGATATTGTGTTCTCTCTCCAGCCCAACACATACTCAAGAGAGAGAGCTCGGATCGCTTACGTCATATCACTCCTTACTGGTCGGGCTCGGGAGTGGGGCACAGCTATCTGGGAGGCAAGGGCTGAGTGTTCTAACGATTATCAGAACTTTAAAGAGGAGATGATACGGGTTTTTGATCGTTCAGTTTTTGGGAAGGAGGCTTCCAGGGCCCTGGCTTCCCTATGTCAAGGTGATCGATCCATAACGGATTACTCTATAGAGTTTCGCACTCTTGCTGCCTCCAGTGACTGGAACGAGCCGGCGTTGCTCGCTCGTTTTCTGGAGGGACTCCACGCTGAGGTTAAGGATGAGATTCTCTCCCGGGAGGTTCCTTCCAGCGTGGACTCTTTGATTGCACTCGCCATCCGCATAGAACGACGGGTAGATCTTCGTCACCGAGCTCGTGGAAGAGAGCTCGCGTTAACGGTGTTCCCCCTCTCCGCATCTCAACCATCTCCTCCCACCGGCTCAGAGACTGAGCCCATGCAGCTGGGAGGTATTCGCATCTCGACTAAGGAGAGGGAACGGAGAATCACCAACCGCCTTTGCCTCTATTGCGGTTCTGCTGGACATTTTGTCATGTCATGTCCAGTAAAAGCCAGAGCTCATCAGTAAGCGGAGGGCTACTGGTGAGCGCTACTACTCAGGTCTCTCCATCAAGATCCTGTACTACCTTGTCGGTCCATCTACGCTGGACCGGTTCGGCTGCTTCCTGCAGTGCCTTGATAGACTCTGGGGCTGAGGGTTGTTTTATGGACGAAGCATGGGCTCGGAAACATGACATTCCTCTCAGACAGTTAGGAAAGCCCACGCCCATGTTCGCCTTAGATGGTAGTCTTCTCCCCAGTATCAGATGTGAGACACTACCTTTAACCCTCACAGTATCTGGTAACCACAGTGAGACCATTTCCTTTTTGATTTTTCGTTCACCTTTTACACCTGTTGTTTTGGGTCATCCCTGGCTAGTATGTCATAATCCTTCTATTAATTGGTCTAGTAATTCTATCCTATCCTGGAACGTTTCTTGTCATGTGAAGTGTTTAATGTCTGCTATCCCTCCTGTTTCTTCTGTCCCCTCTTCTCAGGAGGAACCTGGTGATTTGACAGGAGTGCCGGAGGAATATCATGATCTGCGCACGGTCTTCAGTCGGTCCAGAGCCAACTCTCTTCCTCCTCACCGGTCGTATGATTGTTGTATTGATCTCCTTCCGGGGACCACTCCCCCTCGGGGTAGACTATACTCTCTGTCGGCTCCCGAACGTAAGGCTCTCGAGGATTATCTGTCTGTTTCTCTCGACGCCGGTACCGTGGTGCCTTCTTCCTCTCCCGCCGGAGCGGGGTTTTTTTTTGTTAAGAAGAAGGACGGTACTCTGCGCCCCTGCGTGGATTATCGAGGGCTGAATGACATAACGGTTAAGAATCGTTATCCGCTTCCCCTTATGTCGTCAGCCTTCGAGATTCTGCAGGGAGCCAGGTTCTTTACTAAGTTGGACCTTCGTAACGCTTACCATCTCGTGCGCATCAGAGAGGGGGACGAGTGGAAAACGGCGTTTAACACTCCGTTAGGGCATTTTGAATACCGGGTTCTGCCGTTCGGTCTCGCTAATGCTCCAGCTGTCTTTCAGGCATTAGTTAATGATGTACTGAGAGACATGCTGAACATCTTTGTTTTCGTTTACCTTGACGATATCCTGATTTTTTCACCGTCACTCGAGATTCATGTTCAGCACGTTCGACGTGTACTCCAGCGCCTTTTAGAGAATTGTCTCTACGTGAAGGCTGAGAAGTGCGCCTTTCATGTCTCCTCTGTCACATTTCTCGGTTCTGTTATTTCCGCTGAAGGCATTCAGATGGATCCCGCTAAGGTCCAGGCTGTCAGCGATTGGCCCGTTCCTAAGTCACGTGTCGAGTTGCAGCGCTTTCTCGGTTTCGCTAATTTCTATCGGCGTTTCATTCGTAATTTCGGTCAAGTGGCTGCCCCTCTCACAGCTCTGACTTCTGTCAAGACGTGCTTTAAGTGGTCCGGTTCCGCCCAGGGAGCTTTTGATCTCCTCAAGAAGCGTTTTACATCCGCTCCTATCCTTGTTACTCCTGACGTCACTAAACAATTCATTGTCGAGGTTGACGCTTCAGAGGTGGGCGTGGGAGCCATTCTGTCCCAGCGCTTCCATTCTGACGATAAGGTCCATCCTTGCGCTTATTTTTCTCATCGCCTGTCGCCATCGGAACGCAACTATGATGTGGGTAACCGCGAACTGCTCGCCATCCGCTTAGCCATAGGCGAATGGCGACAGTGGTTGGAGGGGGCGACCGTCCCTTTTGTCGTTTGGACTGACCATAAGAACCTTGAGTACATCCGTTCTGCCAAACGACTTAATGCACGTCAAGCTCGTTGGGCGTTGTTTTTCGCTCGTTTCGAGTTCGTGATTTCTTATCGCCCGGGAAATAAGAACACCAAGCCTGATGCCTTATCCCGTCTCTTTAGTTCTTCTGTGGCTTCTACCGACCCCGAGGGGATTCTCCCTGAAGGGCGTGTTGTCGGGTTGACTGTCTGGGGAATTGAGAGACAGGTAAAGCAAGCACTCACTCACACTGCGTCGCCGCGCGCTTGTCCTAGTAACCTTCTGTTCGTTCCTGTCTCTACTCGTCTGGCTGTTCTTCAGTGGGCTCACTCTGCCAAGTTAGCTGGCCACCCCGGCGTTCGGGGTACGCTTGCTTCTATTCGCCAGCGGTTTTGGTGGCCTACTCAGGAGCGTGACACGCGCCGTTTCGTGGCTGCTTGTTCGGACTGCGCGCAGACTAAGTCAGGTAACTCTCCTCCTGCCGGTCGTCTCAGACCGCTTCCCATTCCTTCTCGACCATGGTCTCACATCGCCTTAGACTTTATTACCGGTCTGCCTTCGTCTGCGGGGAAGACTGTGATTCTTACGGTTGTCGATAGGTTCTCTAAGGCGGCACATTTCATTCCCCTCGCTAAGCTTCCTTCCGCTAAGGAGACGGCACAAATCATCATTGAGAATGTGTTCAGAATTCATGGCCTCCCGTTAGACGCCGTTTCAGACAGAGGCCCGCAATTCACGTCACAGTTTTGGAGGGAGTTCTGTCGTTTGATTGGTGCTTCCGTCAGTCTCTCTTCCGGGTTTCATCCCCAGTCTAACGGTCAAGCAGAAAGGGCCAATCAGTCGATTGGTCGCATATTACGCAGCCTTTCCTTTCGAAACCCTGCGTCTTGGGCAGAACAGCTCCCCTGGGCAGAATACGCTCACAACTCGCTTCCTTCGTCTGCTACCGGGCTATCTCCGTTTCAGAGTAGTCTTGGGTACCAGCCTCCTCTGTTCTCGTCCCAGCTCGCCGAGTCCAGCGTTCCCTCCGCTCAGGCTTTTGTCCAACGTTGTGAGCGCACCTGGAGGAGGGTCAGGTCTGCACTTTGCCGTTACAGGGCGCAGACTGTGAGAGCCGCCAATAAACGTAGGATTAAGAGTCCTAGGTATTGTCGCGGTCAGAGAGTGTGGCTTTCCACTCGTAACCTTCCCCTTACGACAGCTTCTCGCAAGTTGACTCCGCGGTTCATTGGTCCGTTCCGTGTCTCTCAGGTCGTCAATCCTGTCGCTGTGCGACTGCTTCTTCCGCGACATCTTCGTCGCGTCCACCCTGTCTTCCATGTCTCCTGTGTCAAGCCTTTTCTTCGCGCCCCCGTTCGTCTTCCCTCCCCCCCCCCCCGTCCTTGTCGAGGGCGCACCTATTTACAAGGTACGGAAGATCATGGACATGCGTTCTCGGGGACGTGGTCACCAGTACTTAGTGGATTGGGAGGGTTACGGTCCTGAGGAGAGGAGTTGGGTTCCATCTCGGGACGTGCTGGACCGTTCGTTGATTGATGATTTCCTCCGTTGCCGCCAGGGTTCCTCCTCGAGTGCGCCAGGAGGCGCTCGGTGAGTGGGGGGGTACTGTCATGTTTTGTCATTGATTATCATGTCTTGTCCCTGTGCTTCCCTTCTATTCGTTTCCCTCTGCTGGTCTTATTAGGTTCTTTCCCTCTTTCTATCCCTCTCTCTCCCCCTCCCTCTCTCCCTCTCTCGCTCTCTCTCTCTATCGTTCCGTTCCTGCTCCCAGCTGTTCCTCATTCTTCTAACTACCTCATTTACTCTTTCACACCTGTCCCCTATTTTGCCCTCTGATTAGAGTCCCTATTTCTCCCTCTGTTTTCCGCTTCTGTCCTTGTCGGATCCTTGTTTGATGTTTGCTGTTCTGTGTCCTTGTTCCGCCCTGTCGTGTTTTTGCCTTCTTCAGATGCTGCGTGTGAGCAGGTGTCTATGTCAGCTACGGCCTGTGCCTTCCCGAAGCGACCTGCAGTCTGTGGTCGCGTCTCCAGTCGTTCCTCTCTACTGACGAGAGGATTTCAGTTTTCCTGTTTTGGATTTACCTAAGATAATATCCAGGAGTATCGTTTTTGTTTAAGACTGGAATAAAGACTCTGTTTCTATTAAGTCGCTTTTGGGTCCTCATTCACCAGCATAACACAACATGTATTTTTTTGTAAAGTTTATGATGAGTTATTTGGTCAGATTAGGTGAGTGTCAGAAATATATCCGGAGATTCTGGGAAAAAGTTGCTACATTTTCACAATGTATAACCACGGTTTTCAGCTCAAAATATGCACATTTTCGAACAGAACATAAGTGTATTGTATAACCTGATGTTATAGGACTGTCATCTGATGAAGTTGGTCAAGGTTAGTGATTAATTTTTTTTTGCGATCGCTATCTTTGCGGTGAATGAATGCGGTTGTGTGTTTGGCTATTGTGGTAAGCTAATATAATGCTATATTGTGTTTTCGCTGTAAAACACTTAAAAAATCTGAAATATTGGCTGGATTCACAAGATGTTTATCTTTCATTTGCTGTACACCATGTATTTTTCATAAATGTTTTATGATGAGTATTTAGGTATTTCACGTTGCTCTCTGTAATTATTCTTGCTGCTTCGGTGCTATTTGTGATTGTAGCTGCAATGTAAAACTATGATTTATACCTCAAATATGCACATTTTCGAACAAAACATAGATTTATTGTATAACATGTTATAAGACTGTCATCTGATGAAGTTGTTTCTTGATTAGTGACTAATTATATCTCTATTTGGTCGGTTTTGTGATAGCTACCTATGCGGTAAAAAGAATTGTGAAAATATGCGGTTGAGTCTTTTGCTATTGTGGTTAGCTAATAGAAATACATATTGTGTTTTCGCTGTAAAACATTTTAAAAATCGGAAACGATGGCTGGATTCACAAGATGTGTATCTTTCATTTGCTGTATTGGACTTGTGATTTCATGATATTTATATGCTAGTATTTACTTGTGGCGCTATGCTAGGCTATGCTAGTCAGCTTTTTTACTGATGAGGATGCTCCCGGATCAGGGATGGTGATGAAGTAGAGGTTAACCTTTATGAACTGTTCCTAAGATCTGTGGTTCGTCAGTGTAAGTTGAGAGGGGTGTATCTTGGCTATAAAATATCTTTGTACTTTTCTGTAGTCACTTCTCAAAGGTTCATTAGAAATAGTGAATTGTTGAAAGTCAAATGCTATTGCAAAGCTCTTATTAAAAAAGATGTAGTTTAAGTATAACTCTGACTGGTGTATAGTTTGTAACTCTCCTCATTTGGTAAAGCAGAAATATGCCACCACAACACCACAACACTAAACAATACATTAATTGCACTATAATGGTGACAAACGGTGCCCACAAACTGATAGGGCCTACATAAAGCTGTCCCAAAAGCAAAGCTTTCTTTTGAGCAATCCTTACCACTGCTACACCTGGCTATCAGCGGAGCTTCGTCTGGCAGCGAAACAGTTCATTCAGCCTCATTTACTGCCTTTAAAAAAAACAAAGCTGAAATGGTGACTTGCTTAAACAAATGTGTTTTTTACTGACAATTGAGATGTACAAACTATGGCATAAGGGGACGACTAGCGGATAAGAGGCAATTTTTTTTAAACATTGTTTGCAAACTGATATCTGACAAATATTAATGCCAAAATAACATGCAAAACCAGCAACAACCCCCAAAAAACAGGTGGGACTCAAAAACAGGTGGGGCTCAGCACCACCTGCCCTGAATGACGTGTTGCCACCACTCCCATCTCCAATTACTCAAGCAAACAGCAAAATTACCTTTAAAAAAAGATTCAACAACATATCATGAAACAGCGGGGACTGTGAGGACACACACACACACAGACACACTTTAACACACACACTTTAACACACAAACACATACACACTTTAAAACACAAACACCCACACACACAGAGACACACTCTAACACACACATTATTTTTTAATTGTATTATTTTAGTTGTATTGTTTGTATATCATTGTATTTTAAATGTGTGTGACTGTCCTTGTCTATCAGTGTATCCGTGTTTTGTTACTGGTACACCTGCCCCAGCATCATCAGGCCTCAAAACGTGTTTCATACCAACTCTCTTGAAATCTTTACTGGGTATGTCTATTTTTTGCTGTGTGCATGTAGGCTGGTTTCTCATAAGCAGGGCTTTTTGTACTGTATATAGTATGCCTTGTTTTACTTTAATGATCAGCAGGCACCAATCGTTAGCCTGGTCCCAGATCTGTTTGTGCTGTATAGCTGTAGGAGATGGAAAGACAGCATAAACAGATCTGGGACCAGGCTAACCAAATGTAACTCTCTTGATTGTATAGCTGTCAACATAGGCTTTGTCTTCTATGTATTCCTCATTGAACAATATCCTGCTAGTTCTTCCATTTATTCCTCATGGAATAATATCATGTTACTTCTTCTATCTATTTCTCATTGAACAATATCCTTCTAGTTCTTCTATCTATTCCTCATTGAACAATATCATGATAGTTCTTCTATTTATTCCCCATTGAACAATATCATGATAGTTCTTCTATTTATTCCTCATTGAACAATATCATGATAGTTCTTCTATTTATTCCTCATTGAACAATATCATGCTAGTTCTTCTATTTATTCCTCATTGAACAATATCATGCTAGTTCTTCTATCTATTCCTCATTGAACAATGTCATGCTAGTTTCACCCAAGACTAGTATCATCCCTCCATCCACAGGTCTTCCAGAGAGAGTGTTTACATTTTACATTTACATTTAAGTCATTTAGCAGACGCTCTTATCCAGAGCGACTTACAAGTTGGTGCATTCACCTTATGATGTCCAGTGGAACAACCACTATACAATAGTGCATCTAACTCTAAGGGGGGAGGGGGGGGGGGTTAGAAGGATTACTTTATCCTATCCTAGGTATTCCTTAAAGAGGTGGTGTTTCAGGTGTCTCCGGAAGGTGGTGATTGACTCCGCTGACCTGGCGTCGTGAGGGAGTTTGTTCCACCATTGGGGTGCCAGAGCAGCGAACAGTTTTGACTGGGCTGAGCGGGAACTGTACTTCCTCAGAGGTAGGGAGGCGAGCAGGCCAGAGGTGGATGAACGCAGTGCCCTTGTTTGGGTGTAGGGCCTGATCAGAGCCTGAAGGTACGGAGGTGCCGTTCCCCTCACAGCTCCGTAGGCAAGCACCATGGTCTTGTAGCGGATGCGAGCTTCAACTGGAAGCCAGTGGAGAGAGCGGAGGAGCGGGGTGACGTGAGAGAACTTGGGAAGGTTGAACACCAGACGGGCTGCGGCGTTCTGGATGAGTTGTAGGGGTTTAATCGCACAGGCAGGGAGCCCAGCCAACAGCGAGTTGCAGTAATCCAGACGGGAGATGACAAGTGCCTGGATTAGGACCTGCGCCGCTTCCTGTGTGAGGCAGGGTCGTACTCTGCGAATGTTGTAGAGCATGAACCTACAGGAACGGGTCACCGCCTTGATGTTGGTTGAGAACGACAGGGTGTTGTCTACTAGTGTTCCTCTACTTTGTCTCAGGGATCTGCCCCGGTCTAGTCTTCCTGCTCTGTCTGTTCGGCCTGCGCTCCACCGTGGTGAGGGACGTCAAGGACTTGGTGACAGAGCTGGGGGATAAAGGCCTGCAGTGTCTGAATATCTACAGGGATTTATTGTATGGTATTATATTCTAAAAGGCCTGCAATACCTGAGAATCCACGGGGAAGCTGGTGGGAATAGACAGCAACAACACATTAATCATGGACTGAAAATGAACATTTAGTACCAATTATTTTCTTGTCATTTCATGTGATCTACCTTTCCTTAATATACGTAGTATACAGGGTTGGGGAGTAACTGATTACATGTAATCAGTTACATATAATCTGTTTACAAAAAACGAATCAGTTACGTTACCAGTGACAATATTGTAATCAGATTACAGATACTTTTGAAAAACTAGAGGATTACTTTTAAATTCAGAAAGGATTTTTCCGATATTTACTTTTTCATGATGAAA
Source organism: Salvelinus alpinus (assembly GCF_045679555.1). Taxonomy (NCBI): domain Eukaryota; kingdom Metazoa; phylum Chordata; class Actinopteri; order Salmoniformes; family Salmonidae; genus Salvelinus; species Salvelinus alpinus. Next base: position 78,623,574 of record NC_092089.1, on the reverse strand, counting down.
CCTTTCTGTTTTCTCAATGACATTCAATTCAGCATGGAAAAAATGAGCACGTTTAAGTTTGTTGATGAATCCTTCTTGTCTTCTTCTAATGCTTCTGAAGGGGAAAGGAATTCAAAAGTAACTGAAAGTAATCACATTACATTACTGAGTTTGTGGAATCCAAAAGTTACGTTATTGATTACAATTTGATAGGTAACTAGTAATTGTAACAGATAACATTCAGAAAGTAACCTACCCAACCCTGGTAGTATATGATATGGTGACCTAACATCATTATATTGAGATGAGTGGAGTGAACCATACGCACAATAACATGACATCATGGTTTTAGTTGGTGAGTTCTTTCAACTTATTGCTTTGTTTTGGGAAATTACAGAACAATTTCAGTTGCACTGAGTCAAATCAAATGTTTGTTTGATTTTGACTATTAAATTACTTAAACTGTAAAGAGGACTCTCTCTCCCTCTACCACGCCTGCTGTCTCGAACTTTAAATGACCCTGCTGGTAATCTATGAATGTTTTGAAGAACAATCTGGCCTTAATGGCCATGTTCTATCTCCACTTGGCACAGCCAGAAGAGGACTGGCCACCCCTCAGAGCCTGGTTCCTCTCTAGGTGTATTCCTAGGTTTCTGCCTTTCTAATGAGTTTTTCCTAGCCACTGTGCTTCTACATCTGCATTGCTTGTTGTTTGGGGTTTTAGGATGGGATTCTGTATAACCACTTTGTGACAACTGCTAACGTAAAAAGGGCTTTATAAATACATTTGATTTGATCTTAATGTAGCCTACACTAAACTGTCCATCAAGCATTTATTAATAATTTGGTGGGTGCTTATATTTGTCCTATTTCACAATTAGAAATGTTTTTTTTTGCATATCCCAACTCCCCCTGTAACACCCTTGGATAATGGGGTCACGGCCAGCGACCCTGAAGCAATTAGCATTCAGTGTCTTGCTCAAGGGCACATCAACAGTTTTTTTCACCTTGTCGGCTCTGGGATTTAAATTAGCAACCTTTTGATAACTGGCCCAACACTCTAACCGCTAGGATTCCTGCCGCATAGGTTCAACTGTCTCAAACACATTATTGATAATGTTAGTCCAGGTAAGAGATTAGAAGACAGATTTTTTTATAAATGGATCAGAGAGCTTTGTCAACCTAGTCCCTAATTAGGTACTGTATTAGCCTAATAAAGTGAACAGGAGCTAAAGGGTTCTTATGGACTCATTCCTTATAGTATGATCAATTTGAAACCAATTATATTCTATACCTTTCATCGTACCCACACACGCACATATAGCCCAAAGGCCGGCAGATGGCTATATTGAGCTGGTATTAATGCTTTCATTTTACCGTCCAAACGCATTGAATGCAGCCGGCAAACACTCGTATCCCCGTGGACCGATTCAACCTAAAACATTCTCCACGCGGACTGTAAAAGCGTCGATTTCCTCCTTAACTAGATTTAATGTCTGAAAATATGAATACTTTCTTCCTGAAACTCAATTTTCCACCACCTGGATGCAATATGCAACATTTAGTTGTGGAAAATGGTGTTTCATAAATAAAGTACGCATATTTTCCCCCTTCTTGCCATTAAATCTAGTTATGGAGGAAATCGATGCATTTGCAGCCTGAATGGAGAATGTTTTAGGTACAAACCGGTCCACGGGGTATGATTGTATTTTCGGCTGCATACAATGCATTGGACGGTATGATGGAAAAGACTCAATCAATATCTCCATCTGCCGGCCTTTGGGCTAACACACACACACAGTTTGATGCTGGAGCAGGCCTTATGATTCTGATAATATAAGTCCAGACTGTTCTGATGTAGCCTGTGTATAGGAATTCATATTTTTTTCCTTCCCATATTATGACCCCGTCCTTCTCGTTTAATATGTATGCGCAAATGATGCGCAGCGTAGAAGTTCTCATTAGCGAAATCTGACACTGGCTGTAACCACACGTCGCAAGTCCGGGGTTTTCGTAGCAGCTGGATGGCTAGCTGTCTAGCCTGGCATCTGGAAGCTGTGACATTGAAGAGGAGGGAAGACAGCATTGAAGAAAAGGTGCCACATCGAGGATTTACTAGCGATCTAATTACACTATTATCAAAGCTAGCTATGCTACCGGCATTTTGATGAACACAGCTACCGTTAGTTAACTACCACGCATATTTTGTGTGACCGCGAACGTGAGTTGCGTCTGAAAACAAACTTCCAGGACCAAACTAACATTTTCTCATGACAGCAATATCAACATAGCATGACTACTACTAGCCTAGGCCCTAGCACTCCCCCGCCGGTTAAACGTCCCGGTAGACAGCTGTCACCCGGAACATTCCTTGGGTAAAACGTCTGGACGGTCCGTGTATATACCAATAGTTACCACCCGTAGCTAAATATATATTGGTGAGAATGGATTCCTCCTCGAGCTTCGGGAGTGACGAGCAGTGCTTGGCAATATCCTTTTGAAAGTCTGCCATTTTTTTGTTTTGCTTTTTTAAAACTAGGTAGCTGTTAGCATGCTAACATAGCTATAGGTTTTTAGTTCGCTAAGTTATCCAGCTAAATTAACTGTTTAGGTTTGGTTGCATTTGATATTTTTAATAATATTGTCTTGCAGGTCAAACATTTTGTTGTTTACTCTGAATATTTCAGCTGATTAGTGTTTTTCTCAATCTGACACTGAAATAATGATCCATGCTTTACTAGCAGGGTTGATTTAATACTAATGTCTTTCCAAGAAAGCCTTTGGTCAACTGACCAAGACCATACGGAGAGCACACATTACACCGGTTTTTAATTCTCTGTTTGTTTTCTGTGTGTTTTAGAATAGATTTGGAAAGTTTTAGAATTTATTTAGAAACTATTATTTTATTAGTCTTTAAATCACTTCACGATCGTGCACCCCAATACATGACAGACATGCTTTTAAGGAATGTACCCAGTAGGTCCCCCAGTTCCTCTGGCACTGGCCTTTTAACTATCCCAAATCCTAGGACCAAGAGGCAGACTTTAGTTACTATGCCCTCAGCCTCTGGAACAGCCTGCCAGAGAACCTGAGCTTTTAAACTGTGAAATTGTTGTCATTTTTTAAAATAGATCTTTAACCCATTTTTATCTTTGTTTTTCAACAGGGTGCTCTTAGTCTTTTAGTCATTCAGTTATTTTAGATAATTAATGTTTTGTATATATGATTTTATTACATTTCAGCTTTTTTAAATTTATTTTTTACCATGGATTAGTCTCTACAGTCCTTGTTCTCTGCTTTTACTGTTTGAACTTCCATGGTTGTTATAGATAGATTGCTTGTCTCGTGGCCTTTTTGTTTTTATTAATTTACCTGTGAAGTGCATTGCGTTGCATCCATGTCTGAAATGTGCTATATAATTAAAGTTTGATTTGTTAACCCACTAAGCCTAGTTAGCTAGCTAGGAATATTCTGTCCGTAGAATTATAATACAAAATAGAATTGAATAGGATCTCTATGGCTCTGTCCAGCTGTGCATGCCTTGGAATCGCAACAGCCTACAAACTCTACTTGCTTTTTGGTTCAGTTTCCAAAACAATGTAACCAAATAACCAGTTACTTGGTCCATACAGTATATGGTCATGATGACTTACTGTTTGTAGGTTGTGCAACTGCACTAACGAGCTTAACAATTTTTTCTCTCAATAATACCACATAAGCCTTATACACGTCTTCCATTGTTATTAACGTATAGCTCCATTTTAAGTATTTCACAACAACCTTGAATAGACAACAGTCTGGAATAGCTAGTGTGGTTAAATATTTGTTGACCAAATCATAGCAAATATTCTGGTCACTCAGCCTATTTGTAGTTTCATCTTCAAGTTCTAGCCTGCCCTAGTGTGTGTCCCAGCCCTCTCATCATTGCTGCTGGTTCCTTAATAGTGATGCTCAAACTGTAAGAGGACAGGAGGTAAGGCTTTCCGGTCAGAAGGAGCCCAGGCTACTGTCACTGATTGAGTTCTCTGGGGAGTTTATGTAAGTACTAACATAAGAGAACTCAGTGTCTGAAAATGTATGTTCATTCATATCTGCCTTTCTCACCCATACTGGGTCATAATGATGAGTTGTACTCAAGTGGTCAGGTTTATTTCTGTCAAGCAGTGGTGTACAATTTGAGATGAAACATTGCATTGCAAAACCTTTTCCTGTCCGACTGCTACTTGCAAGACATTTTTGCTTGTGTGGACCATCTGTACAAGACTATGCAGAAAGACCATACCAATGTTTGCCATGGTGTTCTGTAGTCTACCTTGAATTACAAGGTTCCGCAGTGCCCTGGCTGTGTCCTGATGGGATTTCACTGCCAAATGCATGCAGGCCAATTATTACAAACCTCAGATCGCCTAGTGGTTTTCATGTCAGAATCTCATGTTGACGCAGTCAGCTGCCAAAGTGGCTTTTTCTGCAATCAGATGTTTTTATATATTGTTTTGATATCTGGGCACGGACCCCCTGCAGTACCTCCCCACTTTGAGAAGCACGGGTTAACAGCACCACTCTAGGCTTTATCTGACAGCCAGCAGATGAGGAGATTCTCAGTCATCAGCTCTGAACATGGTTGCTTGTTTGATGTTTTTGTTTAGTGCGTGATAATACTCAGGACCATTTCAGCTGGTGTGTGTGTGCAGTATAGAGACAGAGGTTAGCCCCAGTGCCAGCCATCACGCTGCCTATTATGTCTGTATCCCACCACCACTCTAATGAGACTCACATGAGAGCGCACACAAACTCCGTGGTCGACTACCTAAATGCATTAGAACTATGTACACACTGAGCCAAGGCACTTAACCCCCCACAAAAACAGTGTGGCAGCCCCCTGCTCCAACCTCTATGTATCTAACAGCCCCCTGCTCCAACCTCTGTATCTAACAGCCCCCTGCTCCAACCTCTATGTATCTAACAGCCCCCTGCTCCAACCTCTGTATCTAACAGCCCCCTGCTCCAACCTGTATATGTACGTTGCATTCTGAAAATATTCAGACCCCTTGACTTTTTCAGCATTTTGTTATGTTACAGCCTTATTCAAAAATCTATTAAATGTCTTTTCCCCTCAATCTACACACACTATCCCATAATGACAAAGCAAAAACATTTCTTTTTTGTTGCAAATTGATAAAAAAAGAATAACTATCACATTTATATAAGTATTCAGACCCTTTACTCCGTACTTTGTTGAAGTACCTTTGGCAGTGATCACAGCCTTGTCTTCTTGGGTATGATGCTACAAGCTTGGAACACCTGTATTTGGGTAAGTTTCTCCCATTCTTCTCTACAGATCCTCTCAAGCTCTGTCAGGTTGGATGGGGAGCATCACTGCACAGCTATTTTCAGGTCTCTCTAGAGATGTTCGATTGGGTTCAAGTCCGGGCTCTGGCTGGGCCACTCGGACATTCAGAGACTTGTCCCGATGCCACTCCTGCGTTGTCTTGGCTGTGTGCTTAGGGTCGTTGTCCTGTTGGAAGGTGAACCTTCGCCCCAGTCTGACGTCCTGAGCGCTCTGGAGCAGGTTTTCATTAAGGATCTCTCTGTACTTTGCTCCGTTCATCTTTCCCTCGATCCTGACTAGTCTATTAGCCCCTGCTGCAGAAAAACATCCTCACATCATGATGCTGCCACTACCATGCTTCACCATAGGGATGGGGCCAGGTTTCCTCCAGACGTGACGCTTGGCATTGAGGCCAAAGAGTTTAATCTTGGTTTCATCAGACCAGAGAATGTTGTTTCTCATGGTCTGAGAGTCCTTTAGGTGCCTTTTGGCAAACTCCAAGCGTGCTGTCATGTGCCTTTTGAGGAGTGGCTTCCATCTGGCCACTCTACCATAAAGGCCTGATTGGTGCTGCAGAGATGGTTGTCCTTCTGGATGGTTCTCCCATCTCCACAGAGGAACTCCGGAGCTCTGTCAGAGCCAGCTGTTGGAAGAGTTTTGGTGGTTCCAAACTTCTTCCATTTAAGAATGAGGTAGTCCACTGTGTTCTTGGGGACATTCAATGCGGAAGACATTTTTTTGGTACGCTTCCCCAGATCTGTGCTTCGACACAATCCTGTCTCAGAGTTCCACGGACAATCCTTCGACCTCATTGCATGGTATTTGCTCTGATATGCACTGGCAACTGTGGGACCTTATATAGACAGGTGTGTGCCTTTCCAAATCATGTCCAATCAATTGAATGTACCACAGGGGGATTCTAATGAAGCTGTAAAAACATCTCTAGGATGATCAATGGAACAGGATGCACTTGAGCTCAATTTTGAATCTCATAGCAAAGGGTCTGAATACTTATGTAAATAAATCATGTATTTCTGTTTTTTTTAAATGAGAAAAAACGGTTTTCGATGTGTCATTATGGGGTATAGTGTTTAGATTGAGAAAAAATATTGAATCAATTTTAAAATAAGGCTGTAATGTAACAAAATGTGGAATAAGTCAAGGGGTCTGAATACTTTCCGAATGCACTGTATGTGTGTCTTTCGGAGGTTGGGATGAAGAGGAAGTCACATTTCGGTTGGACATTGTGTACAATTGGTGAATAAAGTGAACTTAATCTAAGCCCTGCTCTAGTCTGAGTAGTAGGCCTATGCTATGCTCTCATAGGCTGAGATTTATTATTTATTTATCTAGGCAGGTCAGTTAAGAACAAATTCTTATTTACAATGACAGCCTACCCCGGTCAATCTCGGACGACGCTGTGCCAATTGTGCGCCGCCCTATGGGACTCGCAATCACGGCCGGATGTGATACAGCCTTGATTCGAACCAGGGACTGTAGGGTTGCCTCTTGGACTGAGATGCAGTGCCTTAGACCGCTCATAAATTAGTGATTACCAGGAGAGGTACCAGGAGGGGAAGATGTCAGGCATGTGTACTTCCAATGGCAAATGAGTTTTCAATTATGTTATGTCACTCTAGAGCTGGGACGATAAACTGAAAACTATCGACACGATCACTTATTGCAGGCATTTTGTTTATCGTTCATTATGATAACGTTAAGTAGTCTATACTAGCCTATAAGTTTTGAAATTAAATAAGTTATGGGTGATCGTTAATGGGACAATTGATGGCTACAACCATCAAACTAGTAGTAGCTTAAAGGATAATAAAAAACTGTGGTAGACATCCATGTTATGATCGTATCGTTCTATTTATCGTTATCGCATCAATTCATGGAATTTATCGCAATATGGATTTTTGTTCATATCGCCCAGTTCTGTCACACATTGAATTGATCGTTTTTTGCTGGGAAAATGGAGGGACAGAGCTTGCCATGGTATTAGTAGGCCTAGGCCTACTTGTTGATGATAGATGGAGCCTATTAGGCCTATATATAATGACAAGGGACATTTTAGGGGTGTTTTGGAAGAGAAGTTGGGTATACTACTTACGGTGCCATCTACAGCTAACGTAAACTCGTACATCGCCTTGGTCCGTACAATTGCCCTTATTTTAGCGCTCCAAAAACGTAATACTTCCAGATCAACTGTAATGTCAATACCATTGTAAAGCACAATTTATCCCCTTTCCAACAGAATCAATTACATGACCTAAACGCTGCCCGTTTCTACATAATTCAAGCAGGCAATGAGCCCCGTCGGGTCTTTTTAAAAATGGCGGGTGGGGAAGCGAAACTAATGCGTGATAGTGAGAAGGAGAGATGTTGTGTGGGAAAATTGCTTTTTTTCACTCGATCTGTCCAACTTATCACCTTATCGCCTCTAAAATGTAAATAAAACACTATAAAGAGTTTATATAATGTGTGAGAACATACCTATTTGAAGGTTTGTGTCGAATTTGAATCGGGTTTTTAGGGCGGTGATAAAGTGATCTTAGAAGTAAACAGTGGCTTTGAGAATGATGATCGCATGCAATAATGACGCAAAAAATGATTAGGTATCCCCCTTAGCCCCGTCACTGTCCATTTCTTGTTTTTAAACTATGAGAGAAGTGCTACACCTGGTGGAGAGAGATTGGAAGACAGAAATAGTTGCTTTATGCGTGCTGTACGTTACGACATGACACGTCACGATGTAACGGAGGGTCCGTTTTTTCAACTTTTCTCCAATACTATAGAGCCATTACCATGTCAATCAACGCTTGAATAGAAACCTAGTTCACACCCCCGATTTTGAAGTCAACACAGTCGCTACAGTCCCATTAGTTTTCTTTGTAGCCTCATTTGACTGTTGCTTTTGCGCACATTTGTACGGAATGGGGTGAGTTTACGCTAGCCTATTTGGAACAGAGTGTCCTGACCTGACACATTCAGACAAGCAGCCAGGGTTGCATCATGTTCCACTTCTCCACAGTAATCACATATCTTGTTAAGAGTTGAAAGGACATGTTCTGACGCCCTGCCTGCTGCTGTACAGTCATTGGTAGGGAGTGAGACTTGACCTACATTAACCCTCATCACAGCTCAGACAGACGCTCCATTTGATTTGGATAAAAGCTTAGGCCTTGTGATCATTTCATATGAGGCTCTCATTTATTTGAATGTCTTGCATGGATTTCGGTTGGAATCGACTTCAGTTCACTGATGCTTTGGCTGTTGCATTGCAATCATCAGGGAGAGAAATATGACCCTACATTAACCCACACATCACAGCTCTGAAGCTCTAACATAAATACCTCATCATTTACTTTTCATTGCGCTTGCTTTTGAATATCTTGCATCATGAAACGGCAACTGTTTGGGCTAAGTTACATAAGTTCTGTTTACGTTTATTTTTGTTGCACTTAAATGTTTTAGGGAAGTCTGTAAAATCACTATGACAACACCTCTCTTGCTCACTATACTGCATGAGGTTTTATGCAAATGAGATGAAATTAAACTTCCTATCTGAAGACCAACCATGTAGGGTGCTGTATTCAAAGATAATTTCCTCCTCTCCCTCCAGGTTAGGTGTTTTGGCTAACCCTGATACTGTTGTGTCCTGTCCAGTACATCAGTTGTCCATACCCATCAACAGTCATTTTCAGATTGTGCGAGGTAAGTGACCACTAGGTCTAAATTCACCTTTTAAATTCCATGTATGCCTACCATTTAGTTTTTGATGTAACTAGGCTAAATGTTTGGGAAGTGTTATTGAATGGTACCATTGTTTGCAGTGCATGCTAAGGAAATGTTTTTGAACTGCTGATTGTGATGCAGAGCCCCTCTCTTCTAAAGCCTGCAGGCATTTAAACTTGACATTCCTTAACGCCCTACCATGGTAGCAGTATTAACTCAAGGTTATTGCTTGTCGTAGTGGAACAAGTCCAAGGTGCGTTCTTTACGATGGCCAGACATTTGAAAGTCAACAGCTAGTAGCAAGAGCCTATTGACACCTGTTGTCATAACATATTCCCTCTTCCCCACAGACCTTTGAGCCTCACGTTTACAACTCTTTAACTTTCTCTTTTTAACTGCTTTATTTCAGAGGTCGAAGAAGCGCTGCTCATTGACTTGCCATCAAAAGGTAAGTAAGACTTTTCTCCTCAACCTTCCGTTTTTTTAAATGGTCATCCACCTTGATAGGTATTATTTCTAGTGGAGGTTTGCTATAAGCAATTCAGCATCATTGTGTTGTTGTTTCTACCTTATTATAGGAGCTTATGTGCAACATCAGTGTTGTGGCAACAGTACTACAATAAAAACATGACAATCGGTTGTAACAGAGCTCTTCATCCAATTTGGTTACATTTTTAGTGCATGCCATTCATGTCCTGAGCTCCATGCCTGGTTGTCTCTGCAGATTTATTTAGTTGCAAAAGTTGGTCATGAGTTGCCTGTGGCGATGGGACAACCTGCACTCTGTTGAAATAGCTCACTGTTGGCAAATCACTGTCTACCTCATTTTGTGCGGAGTTGGTAGAAATGCAAGTGGACATGGGTAGTGTCTCCATGGTTGTGGTGAGCGAGTAAATGGTATATTTGTATAGGCTAAGTTGTGGTAAATGTAACAACGTATCCTGTCATGTGTTGTCTGCCTGCCCCTCCTGCCCTGTCACTCTATACCCAGCAATAATTGCCCCTTAGGAATAAATTGTGTATTGAATTGAATGAGTCTGTGGTAGCCATAAGGGGAGTCAATGGTGGATGTGTGTTTCTCCCTGCCCCTCCAGCTTGCATTAGGATACGGGTCAGAGGGGAGAAAGCCCTGGAGCTGATTCTGGAGCTCCAGGATGATGAGCGCAGCCAGTCCTTCTTCTCCCAGTTGAAGAGAGCCAAGCAGCAAGGTGAGCCAGTCGTTCTCTCGCCCTCGCTCTTTCTCTCTTTTTCTCTTTCTCTTTTCATTCTGTCTTTCGCGCTCTCAGTCTCTCGCTGTCTCGCGCTCTCAGTCTCTCGCTGTCTCGCGCTCTCAGTCTCTCGCTGTCTCGCGCTCTCAGTCTCTCGCTGTCTCGCGCTCTCAGTCTCTCGCTGTCTCGCGCTCTCAGTCTCTCGCTGTCTCGCGCTCTCAGTCTCTCGCTGTCTCGCGCTTTCAGTCTCTCGCTGTCTCGCGCTCTCGCTGTCTCGCGCTCTCAGTCTCTCGCTGTCTCGCGCTCTCTGTCTCTCTCGCTCTCTGTCTCTCGCGCTCTCTGTCTCTCGCGCTCTCCGTCTCTCGCTGTCTCGCGCTCTCCGTCTCTCGCTGTCTCGCGCTCTCCGTCTCTCGCTGTCTCGCGCTCTGTCTCTCGCTGTCTCGCGCTCTGTCTCTCGCTGTCTCGCGCTCTGTCTCTCGCTGTCTCGCGCTCTGTCTCTCGCTGTCTCGCGCTCTCTGTCTCTCGCTGTCTCGCGCTCTGTCTCTCGCTGTCTCGCGCTCTGTCTCTCGCTGTCTCGCGCTCTGTCTCTCGCTGTCTCGCGCTCTGTCTCTCGCTGTCTCGCGCTCTGTCTCTCGCTGTCTCGCGCTCTGTCTCTCGCTGTCTCGCGCTCTCAGTCTCTCGCTGTCTCGCGCTCTCAGTCTCTCGTAGGCTCACGCTCTCAGTCTCTCGTAGGCTCACGCTCTCTCTCTTGCTTCTCTCTTTCTCTGACTATCTCTGCTCAACACTACTGTACCCTACAGACGTCCTTACTCACTAGTGCATGTATTATTCATGAACTCATCCAACATGTATTTATTTCCCCAGGGTGACTGACTTCCACTCCTTAGTAGTTTCCCCCTACGTCCTCTTCTCTCACGTTTCACCTATGTCTACCTGTTACATTCCTCAGCTATGTTTACGGTCAGATGCCCCTTTCAAGGTGGCAGTGCCACAGTACCTACTGGTACGTCCTATCTCTGACGTTGAGTTACCAGAGCCACAGGTGATAATCTCCTGTAGCTGTGTCTTTTGATTTAGTTTTGACTGTGGTTGATGTGGATTGTGGCTTATCTAAATGAGATTACTCGTATCAAATTAATATTGGTGTCCACTGTCTTCATATAATATGCCACAGTTAAAAGACTGGCAGGGCTCTACGCTGACTTTTTTTACAAGGTGCATGTGTGCGTGTATGTTGAAAAATGTAGGCACACACAAAGACATTTAGGAGCACAATTAAAAATATGAACGGTATTATAGATAGAATCCTTCATTCTTCTAAGCGCACTGGTGCTCCTAAATTAACATTCCAGGTTAAACAACAAAATATTTAGGCGCATAAGCGAGTAAAATGGTCTCACTGTAGAGCCCTGACTGTGTCCCATCACTACTCTGTTATAGATGCATTGTATATAGACTAATGTTTCACCCCCCCCCAAAAGTGCTAAAAATATAGAAAATCCATTACATTTCTTAATGATTATGACCTCATTTACAACACCCACTCCTGGAATATTGAAAGGAATAGGCTACCTATTTTAAATATAGGTCCCCAAGCAGTTTGGCTTGATTGGGGACAGTAACAGTTTTTGAAATGTCGAACCGTTGCCTTGGCATCGCTGGTTAATGATTGAGACAGTGTAACCCCATTACCACAGGCTGAGGCTGCTTCCCAAATGGCACCCTATTTCCTATGTCCCTGGTCAAAAGTAGTGCACTTTATAGGGAATAGGGTGCCATTTGGGACACAACCTCTTTCTCTCTAACAGCCTTGTTGTGCTGGGTGTTGCCTCATTTCCCTAACATTTTATCTCTAGTAGTATTTGTATTGTGAAAGGTCAATAGAAACAAGATGGAGGTGTATAGAACAATGGGTGTGATCCTTCGAAGGGAGTGTTGTAGTGCTATTGTCATTGTATTGCATTTCTCTTTAGCTCTGCAAAAAACAACCTATATTTACTGTAATCTATGAGATCATTCTTGGCACTCGTATTAGGTTGCTATACACATTTGCAGTTTGCAACGTGTAGAGAAATGCTGTCTCATGTAACTCACAGAGTAGCTCTGTCTCTTGATTGAGTGATCCAGCGCTGCCAACTTTTCCACAGTCGAGTCCAAAAGCACGCAAATCAAAGCGATGGATCCTATCATGCCGGCTCCCTGCAAAGTCTCTGCCCCAGTCCCACCCATCCCTCCTCAGAGAGGGATCCACAAAGCTGTCAACTCTCACACCAAGCCCACCGGCATACCGCCACCGCCTCCCAACCTCAACAACAGCTCTTCAGCCAACCAGACCGGCACAGGTATGGATACATGGATAATATTGGTCAAATTGAATGAAGAAATTAAAATTGATTGCATTTTATAGAGAGCTTTTCCAGATTCTCAAAGCTCTTGACATTGTATGGAGAAACTTAACCTTATCCAGAACCAATGTCCAACACCCAGCTGGGTGATGCTACTGCAGCCATTTTGCACCAGATAGTTACCAGACATCAGCACACATTACAGTCAAGAGGTCAGGTGTGAATCCTAGACACTTGTTGCATATGACGGTTGAATGATACAGTGAATGTCACAAGGTTTCTCACATATGAATCTCTCCTCTGTCTCAGCTGACAGACAGGACCCAGCTCTTTCTCTGGCCATAGACTTTGGCTTCGAGGACAACTTCAATCATTCCCTCAAAGTGGAGGAGAAGAAGAACCAGCAGAATGGCATCGGGCCCCCCCGGGAAGCTCCTCCAGTTCCCCCTCTGCCTCCCCGTAAAGGCTCCTACACTCCCTCCAATCCTCTCCCACCCACGCCCATCCCCCCTTCCAAAGACAGAGTTTCGTCCATACAGGCTAAAGATGCCGCCTTCATCACGCCTGCCAAAACAGAGTGAGTGTTACCAGTAGGACCGTCCCATAGTAATTAGCATTTTGATAAAAGTCACCTTGTCCTAGAGAGATTTACATGGTTATCAAAACGTCACACCAGGTTAAGCCTAAACGAAATATAGCCCTTATTTTAAGTGTTTATCAAATCCCCTATGGGAAAAATGAATAGAAAAACTAATGGAACCATTTCCTTGTTTGACCGCTAGGTTTTATGGGTATTATGACACCTTCACTGTGGGGCTCATTTGGTGTCAAAGGGCCTCTATTTATAATTTCGGTGGCCTAGATCTTGATTTGTAGCCTTTACATCACACCCTACCTGAAAAATTATGTAATGGAATAACTGTGGGAATGACTCATCCTCACCTGATGTTGTAGTCTTAGTGTTGACCGGCCCACCTCGTGGAGTGACAGCCCCAACAGCATGCGGAACGCCATGTTCTCCACTCAGGCCAGCCAGAGAGAGTACCTCATCAAACACCGCCTGGCCAAGAAGGAGGAGGAGTACGTAGACATCAAGGACTTCAGGTGACTGTCCATGGGTTTGTGTGGATGGTGGGTGGGGCAGTGAGTCACCGACTGGGTTCGAACCTGGGCCTCCTGTGTGACCACATTAGCTTGTGGAGATGATGCAAGTCTTCAGGTCTCAGCCAAGGTAACATCACAAGAGTTGTTCATTGAACCAGCTCCATTACATATGCTCCCCTGCAGTAGCCACTTGTGAGTCTGGCCAGAAACTTGAGGAGATCCATTGAAAGTGGGTTATAGCAGCAGTTATTCTACATTTTTCTGTAGTCTAGTTTTTCCGTGGTTCATTTTCAAAATGTGCAGGGTCCTGGGTTGAACTAAAAGTGTCTAAGCCAACTTTTACTCACTGAGCTGTAAGTTCTTATTCTTAGTTGTAACCCTTATCAGGCTACACTCTAGCACTAAACTCACACATGTTTCTGTCCACATAAGTATGTGAATGTCTATATACGAGTGTTTTGTGTGTTTCAGATTATTTTCTGGAACATGGAATGTGAATGGCCAGTCTCCAGACAGCAGTCTAGAGCCCTGGCTGTGTTGTTCGCTAGAACCCCCTGACGTCTACGCTCTGGGGTCAGTGACACGTTTATCTGAGTACCCAATGTCTTCTACACAGCATGTATGAAGGAATGAACCTGGGTCGTATTCATCAGTGCAAACCGTTACAAAAATGTTTTGCAACGGAAAATGAAGACAAGCGTTTCTTATTGGACAACTTCAGGTAGTCCCTTCTGCTTCAGTCCGTTTTCTTCTGTTTGTTGCCTAGTAAATACGACCCAGAGTTGTGGATCTAACATACTTTTCTGAATTGGATCCTCTTAATTCCACATCATTAATGATGGATGGACGTTGCTAGTTGTAAACTAGACAGTTCATTACATACTATAAAGAGTGATTTTGAGCAATTTCCCAAACATTGGAACTACCGCGCTGATTTCCCTGTGCATTCTGGGTGCCGTAGTTTCCAGGAGCTGGACCTGAGCACGGAGGCCTTCTTCTATCTTGACTCCTCTAAGGAGCAGCTGTGGGTGGAGGCTGTGGAGAGAAGTCTCCACCCCAAAGCCAAGTACAAGATGGTGAGTCAATGAGCGCACTCTTCTCATCTTCAGTGGAAAACACAAATGGTTTAATCAACTACAATATTACGTTATTGTAATTACACACTGAGAGCAGTAGATGTTGATAAAAGGACATCTTTAGTTCATAATAGACTGATAGAATTTGGATGTGGATGCTTCTGTCTCCCCAGGTGCGTACCATCCGACTAGTGGGCATGATGCTGGTGGTGTTTGTCAACAAGGTGCACAAGAATCACATTAAAGAGGTTGCGGCGGAGCACGTGGGAACTGGTATCATGGGAAAAATGGTACGAACGAGTCAAGTCAACTAAGAGGAAGTGCTTGTGTTTGCCTTTTGCTCCCATTAACTTTACGACTTAATAACATCATAACTTTATAACTTTGACATTTATAGATACGTTTGGTACACAGAACATAGACATAATGTGAATGAGATATTTGAATACCACAATAATATACTGCTACTGCAAAGTATTGTATTATTATGCTCATATACTCTAAACGGTATAGTTTTTCATATAACACGTGTCCTTTAAACCCATACGGGCTGAGCATCTGTTGCAAGATGCTTTACTAAACAAACAAATCAATCAGTCAGTCAACATACAATGTTTTCTTTTCTCCTTCCAGGGCAACAAGGGAGGTGTGGCGGTGCGCTTTGTGTTCCACAACACCAGCTTCTGCTTTGTCAACTCCCACCTGGCGGCCCACGTCGAGGACTTTGAGAGGAGGAACCAGGACTACAAAGACATCTGTGCCCGCATGAGCTTCCACATGCTAGACCACCCTCCCCTCAATATCGTCAAACACGAGTCAGTCCCCTCCAAGACCCATACTGTAGAGTCATAGGCCTTGTTCCAATGTCTACACTAGCATACCACTTAGTGCATTAGCCATGTATTCTCAGTAATACTATGTATTTCAGGATCAAGGGGCTTACAGTAGTCATTACTATTATAGATGGAATTCTTTGGTGCTAATGTAATTAAATCCCAGAGAGAGACATTCTCAGGTAATAGTTCGGCATTTCAACATATCATTTAACTGTAAAATAGTGTAACCATGTCACAGTTTTTTTTCATACAGTCTAATGTGTAAACGTATGGTATTACTGTAAGACTGTTTACTTGCTGTTGTGTTACAATACATAACTCTTCATCCATTCTGTGGTCCAGTGTAGTGATCTGGGTAGGAGATCTGAACTACCGGTTGTTTGTGTACGATGCAGCTGAGGTCAAACAGCTCATCTCCCACAACCAACTGAGGAAACTGCAGGAGTATGACCAGGTGAGAATACACACACACACATCTGTTATCTAGTCCGTTGTCAATGTTTTTACATTTTTTTTTATATTAAAATACGAATGAACTAATACTGCTTGAAGTCATGTTGGCATTTTAAAGTTCTGCACAACAACAAAAAGAAAGACATTGAATATAACAAAGCTGGATTTGTACAGTGGAGTTAGGACTTTTGTGTGCTCCTCATTTCCTCTTTTTTCTGGTTGTTTAAAGGGTTATAAATACTGGAGTTCCTCTGTCTGTCTCTGAATAATGTGTTGTTGGTATATTTCCCCTCCTGCCTCTGTGTGAAGCTAAATATCCAGAGACAGAACAAGCGAGCTTTCACAGACTTCATGGAGGGAGAGATCAATTTCATGCCCACGTACAAGTATGACGCCAAGACGGACCGCTGGGACTCTAGGTAAAATACCACTGATCCTGATTCCTTTCCCACCAATCACATACTTCTAGAACACCCATAGAGTTTTGTAGTTTGATGTGTCTGCTATTATCCCCCCACCCTCCACCCAACTGAGTGCAAAGGATATACCCTGTGTAGGCTAATCCTCATATGCCATAGCACCTTGATTATTCATGTTAACATACCTGGTAAGATCAAACCTGAAAAGTCAGATTTCCAACCATTCTCTCCAATATTGACGAGGTGGGCCGGGCCCCCTAAGCAGCTTTGTTCCCCACTGCCTAAATAACTTGAAAAGACCCAGGAAGTTTTTTGGGGGGAGTATGTGACTTACCTGGAAATCTAGGGTATTTAGGGAAACACTGGGTTGTGTGGCATTTAACTGAACATTTGTAACGGAAACTAAAATGACTGTTCCTTATTGCAAGGGTTCCCAAATGTTTTCACTCCTCCTTCAGCACAAGCACTGTTCATGATATAAACTGTTCAACCCCTCTTATTGGTGGAGAGGATTTAGCAGCTTTAAAGCTTACTTCCTGCAATTCTACACATTTTGTCATGGTGCAAAGAACACTGCAGTTTTAAAGCACATTTTCTTGCAATTCTATAAATGTTGGCATGTCTAATGTGTATTCATGTGATATTTGAGTGACAAAAAAATTACAATATCTATGGGCTAAAAAACCTTCTTGTTGTTCTAGACATTTCTGCCAAGTTATAAAAAGCTCTGTATGGTATGCAATGACTGACATGACAAGAGGAATTGATGATGCACTACCCAATTTCGAAATTGCACCTCGTGCATTCTACTATTACTGGCCTCCTTGCCCCCCTGCCGACCCCTAGTGGCGGCGTGCCACACAGTTTGGGAACCACTGCCTTATTGGACTAGTCCACGTTGTCAATCACTGTTTCAATCTGCTATCTTTCATTTGGTGCCGAATGAACAGCTGACCCCGTGTCTAAACCCCCTGTCTTTTTCTCTGGGGTTCTCCTGCAGTGGGAAGTGTCGTGTCCCAGCGTGGTGCGATCGGATCCTGTGGAGGGGCAGTAATGTGAAGCAGCTCCACTACAGGAGTCACATGGAACTGAAGACCAGCGACCACAAGCCTGTCAGCTCCCTCTTCAGTGTCGGGGTGAGGATCATGTAAACACACTACACTGCCTGTCAGCATCTGGAAATCACATCTGACTGATTGAGGTCGAGACAGTCAAGGGAAACCTGACATTCACAATTCACAAGGAGTCCATTTAGTAAAATACACATACCTTTAACATACTATACAGCTCATTGAGGATCATAAAATATAAGTTTATTCTTGAGTAGCGTGCTTTATGCTATATTGAATGAATCGTTGTTGGATCGAGAAATTCTATTTGTGTGTGTCACAGGTGAAGGTGGTGAACGAGGCGCGCCACAAGAAAGTCTTTGAGGAGATCGTGCGCATGATGGACAGGATGGAGAACGAATTCCTCCCGTCTCTGGCACTGACCCACAGAGAGGTGAGTCGACAGAACAGAGACATGATTCTCATCTTATTGATTTCCTGTCCAGCATTTCCTCCCCCCTGATATTTTGTGTCAGATCAATAAGTCTGTTTTGTCAGTGATTGTCATTAAGTAAGGTACATAGTCATGTTGATACCAAGACAGCAAGTATTGAGTCAGGGACTTGTGATTTAAAATCCTGATGGAAAATGATAGCCTAAGAAAATGGACAAGTCTGCCAAGATGCTTGAGTTACTTTGCAGGTGTAGAATGGTATGGGGATCTATTTGCATTTCAAACAATCTACTGCATAGATCAAACAAACATTCTTGCACTCTGGCTTACTATAACAATGTCTGTGAGTCTGTCCTCCTCTCAACCTCTCTCTTTCTCTCCCCTCCTCTCCATCTCTCCCTCGCCTCCCATAGTTCACCTTTAAGGACGTCAAGTTCCGCCAGCTGCAGCGGGAGAGTTTTGTGATCTCTAACGACGGGCAGGTCGCCTGCCACTTTGTCTTCATCCCCAAGCTCAACGACTTGCAGTACTGCAAGAACTGGCTCCGCGCTGAGCCCAGCGAAGGCTTCCTAGAGCCCAGTAAGTCCCCTTCACTTTCAGCCAGGCAGTCACACGCCCTGCGTGCTGGGATACTTTCACAGTGTATCCTTTGCTCCTTCCTTGGTGGGATTTCACTGATCTGAGGATCTAAAGATTCACTGATCATTCAGTTGAATAATCTCCTGGAAGAGGGAAAAGGAAGGCCCGGTCCAGAAACAACCGCTAGCCCCTACTCTTTAAACACTTGTAGAGAATCTGAATGTTTTTCTTTTTAGGTATACAGTAATATGCTTGAAGTCCTACCAAGCCTGTCAGAGGGCATGGAGCTGCTACCATATTGTTTACAGGCCTACCTATCAAATACATTCCTTTTAAGATTTATATAAGGTTCCTAGGGACTAGGGATTGTTTCACAACTGGACTGAAAAATGCATTTGTATAGCATCTCTACTCTGTTGTAACCCATTGTAGCTATGTATGTACTGTTCTCAATAGTATCCTTCATCTTTTATCATACCACCAGGGCTGTGTTGTTGAGGCACCAAAACCCAAGAAAACAGACTGAAACAAATCCTACCTGGATTTGTTCAATAAGAAACGCTCATGTCTACTTTTATTACAAATTGTTGTCAATGGCATACCCTAATGAACACTTCCCTTCGCGGTCTCTCCCCACCAGACGAAACTTTAGAGATCTTCCTGGATGTGTACGTGAGCAAGGACACGGTGACGCTGCTCAACTTGGGAGAGGACGCCATCGAAGACATCCTGGTGCTGCACCTGGACCGAGGCAAGGACTATTTCATCACCATCTCAGGCAACTACCTGCCCAGCTGCTTCGGTACCTCGCTGGAGACCCTGTGCCACATAAAGAAGCCCATCCGGGAGGTCCCCATCACCAAGCTCATCGACCTGGTGAGTGGAACTAGCTAATGTGAAGTTGCTGTAGCAAACAGGAAGGGATACGTTCAAGGTAGGATAGGAGTGATATATACACTGCTCAAAAAAATAAAGGGAACACTTAAACAACACAATGTAACTCCAAGTCAATCACACTTCTGTGAAATCAAACTGTCCACTTAGGAAGCAACACTGATTGACATTACATTTCACATGCTGTTGTGCAAATGGAATAGACAACAGGTGGAAATTATAGGCAATTAGCAAGACACCCCCAATAAAGGAGTGGTTCTGCAGGTGGTGACCACAGACCACTTCTCAGTTCCTATGTTTCCTGGCTGATGTTTTGGTCACTTTTGAATGCTGGCGGTGCTTTCACTCTAGTGGTAGCATGAGACGGAGTCTACAACCCACACAAGTGGCTCAGGTAGTGCAGCTCATCCAGGATGGCACATCAATGCGAGCTGTGGCAAGAAGGTTTGCTGTGTCTGTCAGCGTAGTGTCCAGAGCATGGAGGCGCTACCAGGAGACAGGCCAGTACATCAGGAGACGTGGAGGAGGCCGTAGGAGGGCAACAACCCAGCAGCAGGACCGCTACCTCCGCCTTTGAGCAGGAGGAGCACTGCCAGAGCCGTGCAAAATGACCTCCAGCAGGCCACAAATGTGCATGTGTCTGCTCAAACAGTCAGAAACAGACTCCATGAGGGTGGTATGAGGGCCCGACGTCCACTGGTGGGGGTTGTGCTTACAGCCCAACACTGTGCAGGACGTTTGGCATTTGCCAGAGAACACCAAGATTGGCAAATTCGCCACTGGCGCCCTGTGCTCTTCACAGATGAAAGCAGGTTCACACTGAGCACATGAGCACATGTGACAGACGTGACAGAGACTGGAGACGCCGTGGAGAATGTTCTGCTGCCTGCAACATCCTCCAGTATGACCGGTTTGGCGGTGGGTCAGTCATGGTGTGGGGTGGCATTTCTTTGGGGGGCCGCACAGCCCTCCATGTGCTCGCCAGAGGTAGCCTGACTGCCATTAGGAACCGAGATGAGATCCTCAGACCCCTTGTGAGACCATATGCTGGTGCGGTTGGCCCTGGGTTCCTCCTAATGCAAGACAATGCTAGACCTCATGTGGCTGGAGTGTGTCAGCAGTTCCTGCAAGAGGAAGGCATTGATGCTATGGACTGGCCCGCCCGTTCCCCAGACCTGAATCCAATTGAGCACATCTGGGACATCATGTCTCGATCCATCCACCAACGCCACGTTGCACCACAGACTGTCCAGGAGTTGGAGGATGCTTTAGTCCAGGTCTGGCAGGAGATCCCTCAGGAGACCATCCGCCACCTCATCAGGAGCATGCCCAGGCGTTGTAGGGAGGTCATACAGGCACGTGGAGGCCACACACACTACTGAGCCTCATTTTGACTTGTTTTAAGGACATTACATCAAAGTTGGATCAGCCTGTAGTGTGGTTTTCCACTTTAATTTTGAGTGTGACTCCAAATCCAGACCTCCATGGGTTGATAAATTTGATTTCCATTGATAATTTTTGTGTGATTTTGTTGTCAGCACATTCAACTATGTAAAGAAAAAAGTATTTAATAAGAATATTTCATTCATTCAGATCTAGGATGTGTTATTTTAGTGTTCCCTTTATTTTTTTGAGCAGTGTATATTGAAGGGCCATTTAAATAGTGTTCATTGCAGGATTAGTTGAACAGTCAATACATTTAGTGTTCATGCAGGATTAGTTGAACAGTCAATACATTTAGTGTTCATGCAGGATTAGTTGAACAGTCAATACATTTAGTGTTCATGCAGGATTAGTTGAACAGTCAATACATTTAGTGTTCATGCAGGATAAGTTGAACAGTCAATACAAGGTCAATTTTTTTATATACTTCTTTAGTCATTGAAGGCCGCAATGGCAGATAGTTGTGTTTCTCCATGACACTTTTGGCATGAGAGTCCGCTAAACTTGGCTTCCCTAACCCTAAACCCTCTAAATAGGTAAGAAATGAAAAGCAGCTAACACTGCAGCAGGCCTCAGACTGGTGTTGAAGAGTACATAGATTTGGTCTAGATATTTGTCCATTGATGCAGAGAGAATGTCTCAACCTGTGGCTGTGTTTAGAATCCCCAAGGGGATAAGGAAGTGGCAATTAGTGTGTACAAATGTCAGAAGGGTTTTCCTGAAACATTGGGATTATTGACTAAGTCTAGGCTAGTCATATACTCGGGTCTACTTTATAATACAAAAAGTCTGTCCATGCATTTCTCCATATTGTTATTTTACATGGGCTATCTATATCCACCTTGCCCTTAGTTAGATTAGTATTCTATGTTTATATGATCCATTTCAAATGATCTCTTGCTTCCACTGTCACTATTCTAATGTCATTCTGTTTGACTCTGCACGGGTACATTTGGGTGGAAAATTCAATTTTAAAGGTTCAATCTGTAACTTTTTGACCCCCTGAAATGCTCAAGAAATCAATGCTGAAACAAAAACACACTACAATCAGTGTGTAATACACTCGCATAAAGACCCTCTCCCAGTCTTGGCAGCCCGGGACAATACTTTTTTGAAATCAGAAATGACCTACAGATTGCACCTTTAACACAGCCTATCATTATCTTCCTGACTCCTTGGTGGTTATGCATTATCTCCTGTCTACAGTGTCTCCTCTGTTCTCTCTTCTTTCTGTCTCTTCCCTCATTGCCTCTCATTGCCTTGATCATTCCTTTCCAACTCTTCACTGCTGTGCTGGGGGCTGCTGGGGGCAAAGGGAGAGGACAGCTACATGGAAAAGGTACATTCTACATGGTGTGTCCACCATAGAAATAGAATAGTTAGAGTTGTTTTATTTCTATGGTGTCCCACTCTCCACTGTGAGGCTAGTCTGATGCCCTGCTGTTGCTCAGCGATATAGGCAACCCGGGTTCTAGTCAAGTAATTTTGCTTTTCTGATTTGACATAAAAACAGCTGAAATTGACCAAATATATACAGGACCTCGTGTTCTGGATTAGGGAAGCACATTGGTTCAGACAAAACAATGGTCCATTTTACATGCTGTTTTGGGATCCAAAAATAAACTAAGGGCTTCAGTCACTGCAGGTCTCTAGACCCAGTGGTGTCCTGTCTGTCCCTGTTACAGTAGTAGTAGTTATAGTACAGGTCTCTAGACCCAGTGGTGTCCTGTCTGTCCCTGTTACAGTAGTAGTAGTTATAGTACAGGTCTCTAGACCCAGTGGTGTCCTATCTGTCCCTGTTACAGTAGTAGTAGTTATAGTACAGGTCTCTAGACCCAGTGGTGTCCTGTCTGTCCCTGTTACAGTAGTAGTAGTTATAGTACAGGTCTCTAGACCCAGTGGTGTCCTGTCTGTCCCTGTTACAGTAGTAGTAGTTATAGTACAGGTCTCTAGACCCAGTGGTGTCCTGTGTCCCTGTTACAGTAGTAGTAGTTATAGTACAGGTCTCTAGACCCAGTGGTGTCCTGTCTGTCCCTGTTACAGTAGTAGTAGTTATAGTACAGGTCTCTAGACCCAGTGGTGTCCTGTCTGTCCCTGTTACAGTAGTAGTAGTTATAGTACAGGTCTCTAGACCCAGTGGTGTCCTGTCTGTCCCTGTTACAGTAGTAGTAGTTATAGTACAGGTCTCTAGACCCAGTGGTGTCCTGTCTGTCCCTGTTACAGTAGTAGTAGTTATAGTACAGGTCTCTAGACCCAGTGGTGTCCTGTCTGTCCCTGTTACAGTAGTAGTAGTTATAGTACAGGTCTCTAGACCCAGTGGTGTCCTGTCTGTCCCTGTTACAGTAGTAGTAGTTATAGTACAGGTCTCTAGACCCAGTGGTGTCCTGTCTGTCCCTGTTACAGTAGTAGTAGTTATAGTACAGGTCTCTAGACCCAGTGGTGTCCTGTCTGTCCCTGTTACAGTAGTAGTAGTTATAGTACAGGTCTCTAGACCCAGTGGTGTCCTGTCTGTCCCTGTTACAGTAGTAGTAGTTATAGTACAGGTCTCTAGACCCAGTGGTGTCCTGTCTGTCCCTGTTACAGTAGTAGTAGTTATAGTACAGGTCTCTAGACCCAGTGGTGTCCTGTCTGTCCCTGTTACAGTAGTAGTAGTTATAGTACAGGTCTCTAGACCCAGTGGTGTCCTGTCTGTCCCTGTTACAGTAGTAGTAGTTATAGTACAGGTCTCTAGACCCAGTGGTGTCCTATCTGTCCCTGTTACAGTAGTAGTAGTTATAGTACAGGTCTCTAGACCCAGTGGTGTCCTATCTGTCCCTGTTACAGTAGTAGTAGTTATAGTACAGGTCTCTAGACCCAGTGGTGTCCTGTCTGTCCCTGTTACAGTAGTAGTAGTTATAGTACAGGTCTCTAGACCCAGTGGTGTCCTATCTGTCCCTGTTACAGTAGTAGTAGTTATAGTACAGGTCTCTAGACCCAGTGGTGTCCTGTCTGTCCCTGTTACAGTAGTAGTAGTTATAGTACAGGTCTCTAGACCCAGTGGTGTCCTGTCTGTCCCTGTTACAGTAGTAGTAGTTATAGTACAGGTCTCTAGACCCAGTGGTGTCCTGTCTGTCCCTGTTACAGTAGTAGTAGTTATAGTACAGGTCTCCAGACCCAGTGGTGTCCTGTCTGTCCCTGTTACAGTAGTAGTAGTTATAGTACAGGTCTCTAGACCCAGTGGTGTCCTGTCTGTCCCTGTTACAGTAGTAGTAGTTATAGTACAGGTCTCTAGACCCAGTGGTGTCCTGTCTGTCCCTGTTACAGTAGTAGTAGTTATAGTACAGGTCTCTAGACCCAGTGGTGTCCTGTCTGTCCCTGTTACAGTAGTAGTAGTTATAGTACAGGTCTCTAGACCCAGTGGTGTCCTGTCTGTCCCTGTTACAGTAGTAGTAGTTATAGTACAGGTCTCTAGACCCAGTGGTGTCCTGTCTGTCCCTGTTACAGTAGTAGTAGTTATAGTACAGGTCTCTAGACCCAGTGGTGTCCTATCTGTCCCTGTTACAGTAGTAGTAGTTATAGTACAGGTCTCTAGACCCAGTGGTGTCCTGTCTGTCCCTGTTACAGTAGTAGTAGTTATAGTACAGGTCTCTAGACCCAGTGGTGTCCTGTCTGTCCCTGTTACAGTAGTAGTAGTTATAGTACAGGTCTCTAGACCCAGTGGTGTCCTGTCTGTCCCTGTTACAGTAGTAGTAGTTATAGTACAGGTCTCTAGACCCAGTGGTGTCCTGTCTGTCCCTGTTACAGTAGTAGTAGTTATAGTACAGGTCTCTAGACCCAGTGGTGTCCTGTCTGTCCCTGTTACAGTAGTAGTAGTTATAGTACAGGTCTCTAGACCCAGTGGTGTCCTGTCTGTCCCTGTTACAGTAGTAGTAGTTATAGTACAGGTCTCTAGACCCAGTGGTGTCCTATCTGTCCCTGTTACAGTAGTAGTAGTTATAGTACAGGTCTCTAGACCCAGTGGTGTCCTATCTCTCCCTGTTACAGTAGTAGTAGTTATAGTACAGGTCTCTAGACCCAGTGGTGTCCTGTCTGTCCCTGTTACAGTAGTAGTAGTTATAGTACAGGTCTCTAGACCCAGTGGTGTCCTATCTGTCCCTGTTACAGTAGTAGTAGTTATAGTACAGGTCTCTAGACCCAGTGGTGTCCTGTCTGTCCCTGTTACAGTAGTAGTAGTTATAGTACAGGTCTCTAGACCCAGTGGTGTCCTGTCTGTCCCTGTTACAGTAGTAGTAGTTATAGTACAGGTCTCTAGACCCAGTGGTGTCCTGTCTGTCCCTGTTACAGTAGTAGTAGTTATAGTACAGGTCTCTAGACCCAGTGGTGTCCTGTCTGTCCCTGTTACAGTAGTAGTAGCTGTACTAGTCCTCAATCTGATATCCCCATAAGACTGTCATTAAATGTGCTTGAGTGCATATTATATGCTCTGTATTTCAAAACCCTTATGAAGGCCAGAAGCCCAAACTCGTTGGTTATACTTTTAGCAAGAAATAAGCTTTTTTATTTAATTCCATTGTCCTCCAAGTATTGCTGAATCTCCTCTCTCCTCATTTCATGCATCTTGGTTGGAAAGAGACCCCTGGCTCTTCAGGAACAGGGTTGGAGTTTAAACCTACAGGAGGGTAGCTCTCCAGGAACAAGGTTGGAGCTAAAACCTACAGGAGGGTAGCTCTCCAGGAACAGGGTTGGAGTTAAAACCTACAGGAGGGTAGCTCTCCAGGAACAGGGTTGGAGTTAACCTACAGGAGGGTGGCTCCCCAGGAACAGGGTTAGAGTTAAAACCTACAGGAGGGGTAGCTCTCCAGGAACAGGGTTGGAGTTAAAACCTACAGGAGGGTAGCTCTCCAGGAACAGGGTTGGAGTTAAAACCTACAGGAGGGTAGCTCTCCAGGAACAGGGTTGGAGTTAACCTACAGGAGGGTGGCTCTCCAGGAACAGGGTTGGAGTTAAAACCTACAGGAGGGTAACTCTCCAGGAACAGGGTTGGAGTTAAAACCTACAGGAGGGTAGCTCTCCAGGAACAGGGTTGGAGTTAAAACCTACAGGAGGGTAGCTCTCCAGGAACAGGGTTGGAGTTAACCTACAGGAGGGTAGCTCTCCAGGAACAGGATTGGAGTTAACCTACAGGAGGGTAGCTCTCCAGGAACAGGGTTGGAGTTAAAACCTACAGGAGGGTAGCTCTCCAGGAACAGGGTTGGAGTTAAAACCTACAGGAGGGTAGCTCTCCAGGAACAGGATTGGAGTTAACCTACAGGAGGGTGGCTCTCCAAAGTTTTTACTCTGCTACATGCAGTGTTCACCTTACTGTATGTAGTTTTCATGGCAGGGCCACAAACTAAGACCTCCCAAATCAACATCCAGGGCCTGATGTAATAGAGTTCTGTAAAAGCCTTTATTTCTGGTTACCTAACCATAGTCTAGGCTACATCTTTCTTAGAAGCTGCACTCAAATACCCTTAAGGAACAACAGTAGCACTTTGAGAGGCTCTCTAACTTACAATAACTTCGGCCTAGCTCTTGATATTGTAATTGGCTCTGCAGGCTATCATGGTGTCCCACTCCAGTCCTGTGAGTTTGTGTATCCGTATGTGTGACCCCCACTGCCAGAGGTTATTTTTGGACCCACTCTCGCTTGTTCTCAGCTAGATACAAAACGATGTGATCCACTCCCAGTTAAATGACTGTCCTCCAAGACGACCCGACATCCAACCCTCGAGATAATCCGCTCTAATATGTTCCCTATACCTGAAATGACACGCAATGTGCCATATTATGTAATCATTTTAGGAATGGAATCAACGTTCTGATCAATGCGATACCTTTAAATCGTATTGAAGGTGATGGCACAGGATGAATCAAATCCTCCTTAGGAATTAAGCAGCTCGTAAGTTTATGAATCGACCGGGTAAAGTTGGGTGAAGCTGGTTCCAGTCATGTTACTAACCATAGAGATTATGTGTCAGAATCAGGCCTGTGCTCTGACACATCATTTCTTCAGTGTACTGTGGTATAGTATCTTATGTTTCTAACATGTTGTGATGGTTCTCTCAGTATCTTATGTTTCTAACATGTTGTGATGGTTCTCTCAGTATAGTATCTTGTGTTTCTAACATGTTGTGATGGTTCTCTCAGTATAGTATCTTATGTTTCTAACATGTTGTGATGGTTCTCTCAGTATAGTATCTTGTGTTTCTAACATGTTGTGATGGTTCTCTCAGTATAGTATCTTATGTTTCTAACATGTTGTGATGGTTCTCTCAGTATAGTATCTTATGTTTCTAACATGTTGTGATGGTTCTCTCAGTATAGTATCTTATGTTTCTAACATGTTGTGATGGTTCTCTCAGTATAGTATCTTATGTTTCTAACATGTTGTGATGGTTCTCTCAGTATAGTATCTTATGTTTCTAACATGTTGTGATGGTTCTCTCAGTATAGTATCTTGTGTTTCTAACATGTTGTGATGGTTCTCTCAGTATAGTATCTTATGTTTCTAACATGTTGTGATGGTTCTCTCAGTATAGTATCTTATGTTTCTAACATGTTGTGATGGTTCTCTCAGTATAGTATCTTATGTTTCTAACATGTTGTGATGGTTCTCTCAGTATAGTATCTTGTGTTTCTAACATGTTGTGATGGTTCTCTCAGTATAGTATCTTGTGTTTCTAACATGTTGTGATGGTTCTCTCAGTATAGTATCTTATGTTTCTAACATGTTGTGATGGTTCTCTCAGTATAGTATCTTATGTTTCTAACATGTTGTGATGGTTCTCTCAGTATAGTATCTTGTGTTTCTAACATGTTGTGATGGTTCTCTCAGTATAGTATCTTGTGTTTCTAACATGTTGTGATGGTTCTCTCAGTATAGTATCTTGTGTTTCTAACATGTTGTGATGGTTCTCTCAGTATAGTATCTTGTGTTTCTAACATGTTGTGATGGTTCTCTCAGTATAGTATCTTGTGTTTCTAACATGTTGTGATGGTTCTCTCAGTATAGTATCTTGTGTTTCTAACATGTTGTGATGGTTCTCTCAGTATAGTATCTTCATGTTTCTAACATGTTGTGATGGTTCTCTCAGTATAGTATCTTATGTTTCTAACATGTTGTGATGGTTCTCTCAGTATAGTATCTTATGTTTCTAACATGTTGTGATGGTTCTCTCAGTATAGTATCTTATGTTTCTAACATGTTGTGATGGTTCTCTCAGTATCTTATGTTTCTAACATGTTGTGATGGTTCTCTCAGTATAGTATCTTGTGTTTCTAACATGTTGTGATGGTTCTCTCAGTATAGTATCTTGTGTTTCTAACATGTTGTGATGGTTCTCTCAGTATAGTATCTTATGTTTCTAACATGTTGTGATGGTTCTCTCAGTATAGTATCTTATGTTTCTAACATGTTGTGATGGTTCTCTCAGTATAGTATCTTGTGTTTCTAACATGTTGTGATGGTTCTCTCAGTATAGTATCTTGTGTTTCTAACATGTTGTGATGGTTCTCTCAGTATAGTATCTTGTGTTTCTAACATGTTGTGATGGTTCTCTCAGTATAGTATCTTGTGTTTCTAACATGTTGTGATGGTTCTCTCAATATAGTATCTTATGTTTCTAACATGTTGTGTGTTACTTCAGGAGAAGTCCAGGGTGAGCTTCCTGATGGTGGACAGTGCCGGCACAGAGGACAAGCCCTTAAAGATTCCCAAGGAGGTGTGGCTGCTGGTGAACCACCTCTTTACTATGTCCTGCCAGCAGGTGAGAGGATAGTTAAAGGAAATGTTCAAAGCACTTTTATTTCTAGGTCGTACGGCATCAGAGTATGTTTTTAATCCCAATTATGAAGATTCTGAAATGCTGTTGCAATGAATTTGGATGAATTTCAGAATGAGATATTCCTTAGAGGGGTAACCGTGGTTAACAAGGAATCCAAACAGAATACCACTCCATTTCACTATTGTCACTTCTGTTTGAAGAAGTGTATTCCAGGCTAACTCTTCTAGGCACTATTCTAGACCTGTAAATAGTATTCTACCCTACCCTTATTTCAACGTAATTTCAAAACGACATTCTCCTGTAAACTCCTTGCCGTTCTTCCAGGAGGACCTGTTCCAGACACCGGGCCTGCAGGAGGAGCTGCAGAGTGTCATCGACTGCCTGGACACCAGCATTCCTGACTCCATCCGTATCCTCACTCATATGTCCCCAGTCATTCCTGACTCCATCCGTATCCTCACTCATATGTCCCCAGTCATTCCTGACTCCATCCGTATCCTCACTCATATGTCCCCAGTCATTCCTGACTCCATCCGTATCCTCACTCATATGTCCCCAGTCATTCCTGACTCCATCCGTATCCTCACTCATATGTCCCCAGTCATTCCTGACTCCATCCGTATCCTCACTCATATGTCCCCAGTCATTCCTGACTCCATCCGTATCCTCACTCATATGTCCCCAGTCATTCCTGACTCCATCCGTATCCTCACTCATATGTCCCCAGTCATTCCTGACTCCATCCGTATCCTCACTCATATGTCCCCAGTCATTCCTGACTCCATCCGTATCCTCACTCATATGTCCCCAGTCATTCCTGACTCCATCCGTATCCTCACTCATATGTCCCCAGTCATTCCTGACTCCATCCGTATCCTCACTCATATGTCCCCAGTCATTCCTGACTCCATCCGTATCCTCACTCGTATGTCCCCAGTCATTCCTGACTCCATCCGTATCCTTACTCGTATGTCCCCAGTCATTCCTGACTCCATCCGTAATTCTTACTCATATGTCCCCAGTCATTCCTGACTCCATCCGTAATTCTTACTCATATGTCCCCAGTCATTCCTGACTCCATCCGTAATTCTTACTCATATGTCCCCAGTCATTCCTGACTCCATCTGTAATCCTCACTCGTATGTCCCCAGTCATTCCTGAC
Source organism: Salvelinus alpinus (assembly GCF_045679555.1). Classification (NCBI taxonomy): domain Eukaryota; kingdom Metazoa; phylum Chordata; class Actinopteri; order Salmoniformes; family Salmonidae; genus Salvelinus; species Salvelinus alpinus. Next base: position 78,593,701 of record NC_092089.1, on the reverse strand, counting down.
TCCATCCGTAATTCTTACTCATATGTCCCCAGTCATTCCTGACTCCATCCGTATCCTTACTCGTATGTCCCCAGTCATTCCTGACTCCATCCGTAATTCTTACTCATATGTCCCCAGTCATTCCTGACTCCATCCGTAATTCTTACTCATATGTCCCCAGTCATTCCTGACTCCATCCGTATCCTCACTCGTATGTCCCCAGTCATTCCTGACTCCATCTGTAATTCTTACTCGTATGTCCCCAGTCATTCCTGACTCCATCTGTAATTCTTACTCGTATGTCCCCAGTCATTCCTGACTCCATCCGTATCCTCACCCATATGTCCCCAGTCATTCCTGACTCCATCCGTATCCTCACTCATATGTCCCCAGTCATTCCTGACTCCATCCGTATCCTCACTCATATGTCCCCAGTCATTCCTGACTCCATCCGTATCCTCACTCATATGTCCCCAGTCATTCCTGACTCCATCCGTATCCTCACTCATATGTCCCCAGTCATTCCTGACTCCATCCGTATCCTCACTCATATGTCCCCAGTCATTCCTGACTCCATCCGTATCCTCACTCATATGTCCCCAGTCATTCCTGACTCCATCTGTAATTCTTACTCATATGTCCCCAGTCATTCCTGACTCCATCCGTATCCTTACTCGTATGTCCCCAGTCATTCCTGACTCCATCCGTAATTCTTACTCATATGTCCCCAGTCATTCCTGACTCCATCCGTAATTCTTACTCATATGTCCCCAGTCATTCCTGACTCCATCCGTATCCTCACTCGTATGTCCCCAGTCATTCCTGACTCCATCCGTAATTCTTACTCATATGTCCCCAGTCATTCCTGACTCCATCTGTAATTCTTACTCATATGTCCCCAGTCATTCCTGACTCCATCCGTATCCTTACTCGTATGTCCCCAGTCATTCCTGACTCCATCCGTAATTCTTACTCATATGTCCCCAGTCATTCCTGACTCCATCCGTAATTCTTACTCATATGTCCCCAGTCATTCCTGACTCCATCCGTATCCTCACTCGTATGTCCCCAGTCATTCCTGACTCCATCCGTATCCTCACTCATATGTCCCCAGTCATTCCTGACTCCATCTGTAATTCTTACTCGTATGAGCCCAGTCATTCCAACCCCCCTGGCCCTGATCCGCTAGTAAGCCCAGCCCTGTAACAGGACACTGTGACTGAGATGCCACACAGTTAGTTGGGTCACTGCGATAAAGCGGCTGCTATACACAGACTGGTGCCAAGGCACATAGATTAGCAGTGTGGAGGAAGTATGATATCTGTGTTAGTTGGGGTGTACGGTGTGCAATCTTCTTGTCCATACGTATGCTCATGCACCAACACACACACAACCAGCTTGTTTGAGGGGATCACTTTGAACTGATTGCTAATTTTCATCACGTAATGAGTAGCTGTTTAGGATTCAAGGGGATTTGTAGATCAGGGATTCTGCACAGTATGACAGCAATGTAGTCAAGTTCAAACACTGTACACCCACCCTCGGCCACAAATCTGTGTCCCCCCAACTTTGTCTGCCCGACTGTTCCCTGACTGTGTGTGTCAGCTGGTTGTAACCACTCGGTGGCCGAGGCCCTGTTGATATTTCTGGAAGCTTTGCCTGAGCCAGTGGTCTGTTACGAGCTCTACCAGCGCAGCCTGGACTGCTCCCATGACAGCCGCCTCTGCAAACAGGTGCAGTGAACTGAATTACGATTTTAGGGTGGCCTAACATGAAATATTTCCACATAAAAGTCAATTTATATGAATCTGGAAATGGATATGAGTAGGAGTCATTGACTTCTGTTGAATCAAAAAAGTTAATATGTATAATCATTGTAAAACACAAGACATAGTTTGTCCTCTCGGCTCTACAGGGGCTGGTTGTAGTTCTCATCTGTCTTTTCTCTGGGCTGTTTTGTCAGTTGATCTCCCAGCTGCCCCGGGCTCACCGCAACGTCTTCCGCTACCTGATGGCCTTCCTCAAGGAGCTGCTGAAATATGCCCACAACAACAACCTCACTGCCAACCTCATAGGTCAGTTCCCCATGGCCACATTTTCTATAACCTACATGTGCTTTTTTAGTAGGGTACACTGTAGCAAAGCGTTATGCCACGGAATGCAAATATCTGTGTTCTTATTGGACATGTTCAGATATAGTAGTATGTCCCTGCTTCTCTCCAATTCAAAACGTATCTTCCATACTGAACACGACCCAGATTTAGAGTCAATACTACTTCAATTCAATAAATTCAGGAAATGAAATTCTCAAGTCTAGTTTCAATTCAGTGAATCCTGACTGAATTGAAATGAAACGGCTCTAAACCCATGTTGCTTTAGAAATGCCTCTTTCTCACATCTTCCTCTACCTCCTCCACTGTGCCCCATGCCAGCTACCCTCTTTGCCAGCTTGCTCATCCGGCCCCCGCCCAACATGGTGGGCCGACAGACAGCGCAGGACCGACAGAGAGCCATCGACTTCATTCTGGGCTTCCTCATGGGAGGGGACGAGGAGTGAGGGGTCAGGGGTCAGGGAATCAGACAGCCTGGACCTTTTGATGACAGACTGAGGAATGGGGTTTTGGTGGACACAAGGTGTATGTATGTGTGTAAGGGACCATGGTGGATTGTGTTGTGGGAGAACAAACAGTGCAATTATATGGGACCCTCTCTTATCATACTCTTATCAATGCCCCAGCCCCCAGCCTTTGTAGTGCTGTACTTCAGTCACTCACAACCATCACCATTAACCAAATCCCATAGTTTTCACCTTTGCTCATTGTGTGGCTGCAGGACCAGGAGTTTAGGTGTTGGCAGCTTGGAGTGACCGTGAACAGTCAACTAACTGACGCTCCACTCTCCAGGCAACCCCTCCCCCATGCCCCATTCAACCCCCACTGAGGACTGTTCCGTGCCCCATTCAACCCCCACTGAGGACTGTTCCGTGCCCCATTCAACCCCCACTGAGGACTGTACCGTGCCCCATTCAACCCCCACTGAGGACTGTTCCGTGCCCCATTCAACCCCCACTGAGGACTGTACCGTGCCCCATTCAACCCCCACTGAGGACTGTTCCGTGCCCCATTCAACCCCCACTGAGGACTGTTCCGTGCCCCATTCAACCCCCACTGAGGACTGTTCCGTGCCAAAACGACTCCTTTTACCTGATTTGAATGTGAACTCTGAATGGAAGTACAATATGTATGTATGAACCCACAGATACTAAGATAATGATGATCCGTTAGTACGTTACACTAAAGATACACATAGAGGGTCGTGCAGAAGATTTGGATCGCATTCTACCTGGTGGATACACCTCAGAGTGAACGATTCAACCCATGGGTACGTAGTGATATTGGACGCAAGAGACTTCTGGTGAACACCGAGAGACTAAATGAATCCTTGCTTGTCCGAAATACCGACCAAGGAAGTTTGACGTTCTTCTACAAGATAATGATGACAATCCGGAGCAGTCCTTTCTGGGATCTGGGAGACATATTGGGAGATGTGTTAGAACTGTCAGTGGGCTGTGGTTTAAACAAATGTTATTTATGATTTATATTTTTTCCTTACATAACTTTGTACCATCTTTTAGAGTTTATTTCAACTTCATACTTGTTTTAAGAGACCAGATTTTGGATATTGTTTGACCGCCCATGGTTGTTCAAGCCTACCTTTTGCTTCTGGCATACTGAAACACGTGCTGTTCAAAATCAGTGAAGGTGTGTTGGGGATTGTGTGTAACTTTAATCTTGAGTGTTATCGTGAGTTAGGCTGATTTCTCCATTCAAGTACATTACAACTCTGAACCCAAGTCACACTAACTTCACAGTAGAGTGATCAGTCATCCCTCCTGCTTGTACAGTATATGCTATTCTACGGGCCAGTTTCTCAGACCCAGATTCATCTTATTGGAGAGTAACATTCTCGATTGAGCATGCTTTTTTTTAGTTCAAGAGTGGTTCAATGTGGTTGTCTCACCCAGCTATCTTAAGATGAATGCACTAATTGTAAGTCGCTCTGGATAAGAGTGTCTGCTACATGACTAAAATGAGTCGGCTTTTAATCTGAGTCCGGGAAAAACCCTCCCTACAGTGTGCTACAGAACATAACAAAGACAAACCCACTACGGCATCGATGTCTTAACTGTTGCAAACAGTCCCTCTCCTGTCCGCATTGACCTCTTGTGTTTTTTTTTACTCTGCTGTCACCTCTTAATATGGTGGTGCAAACTGTGTGTTCAATATGTATGTATTGTTTGTTGGTCATGCAGGTACCATCGTTTAACTTTTCCTCATGCTTGTTTATATTTTCTTTCCTCGCTTCAGCCTCGTTGTCTGCCTCGCTGTCTGCCTTCATACTGGTTAGAGCCTCATTGTATTGGGCCTGTGTGCTCAGGCAAGGGCCTTTCTTGTCACAGTCGATTCAGACAATATAATGCCCTGTTTTACTGTCTGAGTTTCATCTAAAGTAGCACCCTATACCCTATATAATGCACTACTTTTGACCAGAGAGCGCTGGTCAAAAGTAGTGCGCTATATAGGGAAAAGGGTGCCATTCCGGACGCACCCTAATACTTTTTTCAGTGGCAAAGCATTTTTTACAGTGCAGGTTGAACAGGATTTAGATGTTCATTACTCCCCGCTGAGACAAAACAGTTTTTTCCCTAATGCTGTCGTGGAACGTGTTATGGTTGTGAAACGAGGAACTCTAATGCTGTGACATTTCTACAGTGTTTCTTCCCTTTGTTTTCCACACTGTCGTCTAGTAACGTTAGTAATAAGGTGTCAAAACAGCTCCTGGCTGGCCTGTTGTGTGGCACGGTTGGTCTATGACACTTGTTTCCACTGGAAACGTTTCCCTTTTTTATGTCTCCAGTCAACTAATCTAGCCTGAAAAGCCTGTTACTTAGTCAACAGACATGTACTGTAATCTAGCCAAAAAAGCCTGTTACTTAGTCAACAGACATGCACTGTAAGGACGAGCCTGGTTCCATATACTTTATGTGCTGTAGCAAACCCCTCTATGGTTGTCATGCCACATGTAAGGTGTGACAGCATTGAAGATTTGCCAACACCAAACACACTATAGGTCCAGGCTACTATAGGTCCAGGCTACTATAGGTCCAGGCTACTATAGGTCCAGGCTACTATAGGTCCAGGCTACTATAGGTCCAGGCTACTATAGGTCCAGGCTACTATAGGTCTAGGCTACTACAGGTCCAGGCTACTACAGGTCCAGGCTACTACAGAAAAGGCATTCAACGTTTTAAAGTGTTTTAATATTGCATAATCTCGTAGCTAACACAATGACTGGCTGTTAATCAAAGCACTTAACAGTTTGGTTGTCTCTGTCAGCTCTCACCCAGAGAGGATTTTGAGTGGAGTAGGCCCAAGTCTTATGTAACTTCCTGACTGCAATCATCCGTACAGTACATTCTAAAATGGGCCAGATGCGCTTGTAGCGTTCTTCAGAGTTGTCATAGACTTAAGCGCTTAGCTTTGCCAAACCATGATTGGCCCTGGATGGATTGGTACTACCTGTTGTCTCGGACTCTAACCGAGGAGGAACAGTGAATCTCTGAGATTGTCATCTCATTCACAACACAAAGCTTTTACATCAGAGACAAGGTCAACCCCAGCTGCAGAGATATTGTCAGAATTTAATATTCAAATTGGGAGATCAGCCCACACTCATGTTGTCCTAGCTGTCCCTTCATCTGTGGTCTGTCTGTGTTTTCATGTGTTGTCTTTTCCTGCTCTGCTCCCCTTCATACTGTGGCTTTTGTAATGGTCTGTTTAGTAATAATGCTACATGTGCACAGCTGTTTTTGGTATTTTTTATTTATTTAACTGAAATAAAATAATGTATGAAAAAAACACTTTATCTTACCTCTTTATTGGTGTACCCAGTTGTTCACAGGTGAAACACTCAACAGCCCTTTGGGAATCCTTTCTATCCTGTAAAACATGAAAAAAAAGAAGTGACATACTTACTATGGCTGACTTGTCTGCTCCATATCAAATGTCCAGCTGCTGACGCTAACCCCTGTAGTTAGACCAGTCAGCGGGCTGGGAGAGATCCATCGCCTGGATGAAACATTCCTCCTCATCTCCATGTATAAAGTCCTCAACCTGGACTCACTATCGTCCGTTTGCCTGTGTTAGTTACTGTAGCCCCCCGCCTGCAGTACCAGTCCCAGTAAACCAACCATGGCCATGGTGAGGCCATGGTGAGAGTGTCTTCCTACCGCCGGCAGTTTGAGGAGGAGCAGTGGAGTCAGAATGGAGGGTCCAACAGAGATTGTGGGGCAGTATGGAGAACACTGTGCACCGAGGATGGTTTACTACAGGAGATGGGCTGTATGGAGAACACTGTGCACCGAGGATGGTTTACTACAGGAGATGGGCTGTATGGAGAACACTGTGCACCGAGGATGGTTTACTACAGGAGATGGGCTGTATGGAGAACACTGTGCACCGAGGATGGTTTACTACAGGAGATGGGCAGTATGGAGAACACTGCACCGAGGATGGCTTACTACAGGGTGTCTCAACCTTTTTTGTAACAGAGGCTGGGAAGCCTCTTGGGGGACTTCTTCCATTAAACTAGAATGTATCAGACAACCCTCTGAAGGACCGGGCAGCAACATCCTAGGGACCGTTGCTGGTCCAGTCACCAGAGTTTGAGTGACACTGGTTTACTAGAAGGAGGCGAAGGGAAAGAATATGATTGTTTGTATTGTGCAAACTGGAGATGGGTTGAGATATACAGTACTTGTAAGGTCAATGCCTTATGATAATTTGTCCATTTAAGAATTCAACAAAGTTTGAGTTATGACTAGATGTTTGTTTTCTTTCACTCAAGTATGTCTGAGTAAGCTTATTTAATCAGAAGCAAATGTGCGGTAGCTTTGCACGATTTCTATATACAGTATAAAATGTCACTCAGTTGGACATAGTGTTCAGTGTTAGTTACGCCTTGTTCGCCCCAAGGGAAAAGTTTGAAGGGTGATGACAAATGCCTTTTGTGCTTGCATCAAACAATGAAATCATGTTACCCCGGGCGGTGTTAATTTACACAGAGCTGATTTGGGAGGGGCAGCAATGCTATTCATTCAAGACTTTTCAGAGATTGCGATCTTGTGGCCCTTGATTTTCAATGTATTTTCAATGTACATGCACAAAACGAACCAATACTTTTGTGATATTTAGCCTATAGATGTTTGTGTGGGTATTTGTATGAGTGTATCAGAGTTTGTGTGTGTGTGTGTGTGTGTGTGGTGTGCACCCCTCCCACAGGGGTGTGGCTGCTGAGGAGTGTACGTGTGAGAAGCTGGACTTCGTGGCTGCCAAGGCGCTCAACAAGGAGAGTCTGGTCCAATTCACTGAAGACTACAGCGTTATTCTCGCCCTGATCGTTTTGTGGCCCTCATCAACATGGTGAGCCCGGGATGGGTTCAACTCTAGAAACATTGTCCTAAGGTTGTAGAAACATTGTCCTAAGGTTGTGCAAACATTGTTTTGAGATGGACCAACACCATATCACCATATAACCAGTGCAAAATCAAAAGTGTTTCTTTTGTGTTTCTTATACTGTATGTTGTAGTCAGTCTGCTGTCAGATGCTCCAAGGAAGCAACCCATTAAATGTAACATACACAGGGTTCTAAAATTCCAGTAACTTTCCCCAAATTCCCATCTTTCGCAGATATCGTGGTTAGAATATACCTGAAATCAGATGGAAATAAGCATATAATCTGAATCCTCCAACCGGGATGTTTGGAAAACCAGGCAATTTTCTGGACAATTATCAGAATTTTGCAACCCTAACCATGCATGTAATTTCCTGTGTAAAAAAACATGCTATATCATTGTACGTGCTGTTTGTGCCCTTTACGTGTGCTGCTTTGAGGAGTACAATGACTCTCTGGAGGCCCAGATCTGTGAGCTGCCGGAGAGGCTGGCTGGCCAACAGACCACCTCCACTGTCCTAGCTGTCCCTGAATGCAGCCTGGATGCCGTGGTGGAGAGACTGCTTAAGGAGAGGGTACATGTTAACAATACAGTGGAATGGAGGCATTCATATCACACTAGGAGCTAGGAAACCTGTATGTTGTATCAGTGTGTGCATGTGTGCTGTATGTATAGCCACTGGTGTAAATGGATGGATAGCCGCTGTCTCAGACCGTTAACACTACCTACCAGTGCCAGACTGATAAGCCACTGTGTGTCCAGGATCAGAGCCCGTGTGACGTGGAGGAGCTGAGGAGAGAGCTGGACTGTCTGTAGGAGCAGTATGAGCAGACCGTCCAGCAGAGGACACTCATCCGACTGGAGTGGGAGGACGTTGGCCTGGTAATGACCTCACTCCTGCACCTCTGGCGGCCATTTTGGTGTTATTGTTTAGTAATTGTGTTGATTTGGTGTCTTCATATATTCTCTAACAATGATTAGACTTTTAATGTGTGCTACTGTTGATATAGAACATGCATAAAGACATAGATCTAACTTGTGGTAGCTCAAATTTGTACCCAATTTTCACCTGCAATGAAGGACAATCATCTTCAAAAAGAAAATATTTAGAAATGCAAATAGGCAAAGAAGGGTGGAAAGAAAGATAATTCATCTGAATATTCAAAGAGAGCCAATATCTCTTTGGGAGCATTAATGCAACTGTACTAAACTATAGTAACCACTAGATGGCACTATTTCCACAACTTGCCAACACAGTTTTATCCTATTAAACACATATCAGCTGTGTGTCTCATCATAGCCCAGCAGCTCCTCTATAGCTCTATAGATCTCTACCCACTTTGTTGAACTGATCATCACTCCTACAGTCTGGGCCGGCAGCCACAACGCAACCCGAGAACCCCAGTCTTAACAAACCCTACTATCCCATTTCCTCTCATTCCCTCCCTACCTGCCACATCACACCCCTCTCCAATGTCAGCCCAGATGTGGGAGAAGCTGTTTTCATGTCTCCTTATGGAGTCATTCAGGCTTTCATTTATCCCATACAGATGTAATACAGACGGTAATATAGTCGGTGCAGTAATGCTGCTGGCTGGCTGGCTCAGGCCGACAGGCAGGCATTGGAAGAGGTCAACAAGGCATGGCTGGCTATTTGAAGTCCAGCCTTGCCATTGGCTATTGATTAAGCTACATTTTGGACAGCTTCCATGGTCTGTCTGTCTGCCTGTCTGCCTGTCTGCCTGTCTGTCTGCCAGCCAGCCAGCCAGCCAATTCTCTGAGTGTTCTTTTGAGCTTGTATCTGGGGCTAAGGATGTTTTAGTGTATGGATACAATGTTTGGTTCAGCAGCAACAATGTGTTGAAGGCTCCCACCAAGGCTTCCCACAGTGGAAGAAGGCTGGAGGAGCTAGCTGATTCTAATCCAAATTCAAAGCAGTAGACAGTGCTATAAAGCACAGCTAGCCTTAAGCGATGAGAGGAGAGGAGAAGGGTGATGTAGGGGGGATTTCTTTAGTCTTTACAGTCCACAGTCTGTGAGCGCAAAACTCTCTCCAATTTACAGGCTCATGTTTGCCTAGAGATAACAGCAACCGACCGCCTGGCTCTTGTGTGACATCCATCAGGGCACCATGTGTTCCAGCAGCCACAGCAGAAAGGTTCCCACCCCTGGACCTTACCCATTTTTCATTCAGATGTAAATGCTAGCACCAGGAGTAATTGAATTCATCACCAATTAATCAGGCACTTAAAAAGACCTGGATGAGCTAAAAGCTAATTAGCTCTTTCCATCCCCCCTCTTCTCTGCATTGCGGTGTCTAGCTAGCTACCTGCTGTCTGAAGGAATAGAGTGTGTCATGGTACTTATGTGCTGAAAGACCCTAGCCCCTTCTTCATATCTCTTACCCCCTAGGCACTCATGTAGATACTAAAGGATTGGATTGGTGTAAGCCAGTGTTTTCCACTCCTGGTCAAGGGGACCCAAAGGGGTACATATTTTTGTTTTTGCCTAGCACCAATACACCTGATTAAACTAAAGACTTTATGACGAGTTGATTAGTTGAATTAAGTGTCTTATTGCTGGGGCAAAAACAAACATGAGCTCCCCTTTGGGTCCCCAGAACCAGGATTGGTAAATACTAGTGTAAGCAATATTGTGAAAATGCTATCTAGCGTATCAGAAGAAAAGCTGGAGCTTTCAACATATTGTTAACACCTATCCGATCTCATGAGATCTAAACAAGTGCATAGCGGGTAGGGACTACGGGTTTATTTGGAACAACTAATAGTGTTTGTGGTTTTCTGATGAGCGCTGTTGGTTTTCTATTGATCTAGCTCTCTGCTGCCTCCTGTAGGAAGTGGATGTAAAGACTGCAGACTGTCTGGCACTGAGGGAGCAGGTGGAAATCTACCAGGAACAACTGGCTCACATGGAGGCACAGCATGAAGAGAGAAGGGACATCTCAGAGAAAGGTCTGGCCGGATGGCCAACATCAATTACACAAAGTAGGAACAGTTTACTACTCAATGGCTCTCTGGGTCATTACTTACAATTGGGACTGAATTTGAACCTGGGTTTCATCCATACCAAAAGACTGTTATCCCACTGAGCTAAAGCCTAGGCATTTGGTTTGCCGAACCACCTCCTTTACATAAGCAACAAGCCTTTCTGTTAAGCCAAGCTACTCAAACTTCAGAGGACAAGTGTTGGAGAGATGCCCAGTAGGTGTTGCCGGGGGCAACAGGGTTTAAATGACCTCGGCCATCTTGTTGACCAGGTTTTATTATGAACAGTAGTTATTTTACCAGGAACAAAGGTGGTAGTGAGGCAGGATTAGAGCACAACAAGGCAGGGTAAGAATAAGATGAGGCTTTCCAAAGAGAGATCTCACAGATGATATAACCAGTTACTATGTCATAGAACAGAGCCCTGTTTCTCAACACTGCCTTACCTAAGCCTTTAACCCGGTCATTCCCTCACACAAAAACAAATCCACAAATCAAATCACACACATTTGCTAAATAATTCACACACATTTGCTAAACAACACACACACAGACACACACACACACCCAACCCTCCCTCTGTTCTCCATCTCATCAGCGGCTGACAGACACATCCTGCTATCAGATCCTGGAAGAGCAGAGGGAGAGAGAGGCGGAGCAGAGGGAGAACGAGCGAGAGAGGCGGAGCAGAGGGAGAATGAGCGAGAGAGGCGGAGGGAAGGAGGGAGGGAGAGCGAGAGAGGCGGAGGGAGGGAGGGGCAGGGAGTGCGAGCGAGCGGGAGGGAGGGAGAGCGAGGGAGTGAGAGAGAGAGAGAGAGAGGACGGACGGACGGAGGGAGGGAGGGAGGGAGAGCGAGCGAGAGAGGCGGAGGGAGGGAGAGCAAGCGAGAGAGGCGGAGGGAGGGAGGGAGAGCGAGGGAGGAAGAGCGAGGCGGAGGGAGGGCGAGGGCGAGCGAGAGCGAAGCGCAGCAGAGGGAGGGAGAGCGAGCGAGAGAGGCGGAGCAGAGGGAGGGAGAGCGAGCGAGAGAGGCGGAGCAGAGGGAGGGAGAGCGAGCGAGAGAGGCGGAGCAGAGGGAGGGAGCGAGCGAGGGAGGAAGAGCGAGGCGGAGGGAGGGCGAAAGAGAGCGAAGCGCAGCAGAGGGAGAGCGAGCGAGAGAGGCGGAGCGGAGGGAGGGCGAGCGAGAGCGAAGCGCAGCAGAGGGAGAGCGAGCGAGAGAGGCGGAGCAGAGGGAGGGAGAGCGAGCGAGAGAGGCGGAGCAGAGGAAGAGAGAGGCGGAGCAGAGGGAGAGAGGCGGAGGGAAGGAGGGAGAGCGAGCGAGAGAGAGAGGCGGAGGGAGGGAGGGAGGGTGAGCGAGGCGGATGGATGGAGGGAGGGAGGGAGAGCAAGGGAGGGAGGGCGGGTGAGAGGGAGAGGGGGGAGGGAGTGCGAGCGAGGGGGAGGGAGTGCAAGCGAGGGGGAGGGGAGGGAGAGCTGAGGAGGGGAGGGAGAGCGAGCGAGGGGGAGGGAGGGCGGGTGAGAGGGAGAGGGGGGAGGGAGTGCGAGCGAGGGGGAGGGAGTGCAAGCGAGGGGGAGGGGAGGGAGAGCTGAGGAGGGGAGGGAGAGCGAGCGAGGGGGAGGGAGGGAGAGCTGGGGAGGGAGAGCGAGGGAGAGCGGAAGGGAGAGCGGGAGAGGGAGAGCGGGAGGGAGAGCGAGAGAGTCCGGAGGGAGGGAGAGCGAGAGAGGACGGACGGAGGGAGGGAGAGCGAGAGAGGCGGAGGGAGGAAGAGCGAGCGAGAGTGGCGGAGGGAGGGAGGGAGGGAGAGGAAGGGCGAGGCAGAGGGAGTGCAAGTGAAGTGAAGGGGAGGGAGGGAGAGCTGAGGAGGGGAGGGAGGGAGAGCTGAGGAGGGGAGGGAGGGAGAGCGGGGGAGGGAGGGAGGGAGAGCTGAGGAGGGGAGCGAGGGAGAGCGAGCGAGCGAGGGGGAGGGGGAGGGAGAGCGAGGGGGTGGAGGGAGAGCGAGAGAGTACGGAGGGAGGGAGAGCGAGAGAGTACGGAGGGAGCGAGAGAGGACGGAGGGAGGGAGAGCGAGAGAGGACGGAGGGAAGGAGAGCGAGCGAGAGTGGCGGAGGGAGGGAGGGAGGGAGGGAGGGAGAGCGGGTGAGAGAGGTGGAGGGAAAGAGGGGGAGGGAGTGCGAGCGAGGGGGAGGGAAGAAGGGCGAGTGAGGGGGAGGGCGAGCGAGGCAGAGGGAGGGAGGGTGAGCGAGGCGGATGGATGGAGGGAGGGAGGGAGAGCAAGGGAGGGAGGGCGGGTGAGAGGCAGAGGGAGAGGGGGGAGGGAGTGCGAGCGAGGGGGAGGGAGTGCAAGCGAGGGGGAGGGGAGGGAGAGCTGAGGAGGGGAGGGAGAGCGAGCGAGGGGGAGGGAGGGAGAGCTGGGGAGGGAGAGCGAGGGAGAGCGGAAGGGAGAGCGGGAGAGGGAGAGCGGGAGGGAGAGCGAGAGAGTACGGAGGGAGGGAGAGCGAGAGAGGACGGACGGAGGGAGGGAGAGCGAGAGAGGCGGAGGGAGGAAGAGCGAGCGAGAGTGGCGGAGGGGGAGGGAGGGAGGGAGGGAGAGGAAGGGCGAGGCAGAGGGAGTGCAAGTGAAGTGAAGGGGAGGGAGGGAGAGCTGAGGAGGGGAGGGAGGGAGAGCTGAGGAGGGGAGGGAGGGAGAGCGGGGGAGGGAGGGAGGGAGAGCTGAGGAGGGGAGCGAGGGAGAGCGAGCGAGCGAGGGGGAGGGAGGGAGAGCGAGGGGGTGGAGGGAGAGCGAGAGAGTACGGAGGGAGGGAGAGCGAGAGAGTACGGAGGGAGCGAGAGAGGACGGAGGGAGGGAGAGCGAGAGAGGACGGAGGGAGGGAGAGCGAGCGAGAGTGGCGGAGGGAGGGAGGGAGGGAGAGCGGGTGAGAGAGGTGGAGGGAAAGAGGGGGAGGGAGTGCGAGCGAGGGGGAGGGAAGAAGGGCGAGTGAGGGGGAGGGCGAGCGAGGCAGAGGGAGGGAGAGCGAGCGAGGGGGAGCGAGGGGGTGGAGGGAGAGCAAGCGAGGGGGTGGAGCAGGGAGGAGGAGGGAGGGAGAGCGGGAGGGAGAGCGAGCGAGAGGCGGAGGGAGGGAGAGAGAGGACGGAGGGAGTGAGACAAAGAGAGGACGGAGGGAGTGAGAGAGAGGTGGAGGGAGGGAGGGAGAGCGAGAGTGGCGGAGGGAGGGAGGGAGGGCGAGCGAGGCGGAGGGAGGGAGGGCGAGCGAGCGAGGCGGATGGAGGGAGGGAGGGCGGGTGAGAGAGGCGGCGGGAGAGAGGGGGAGGGAAGGAGGGCGAGCGAGGCAGAAGAAGGGCGAGGCAGAGGGAGGGCGAGCGGGAGGGAGGGAGAGCGAGGGTGTGGAGGGAGAGCGAGCGAGGGGGGGAGCAGGGAGGAGGAGGGAGGGAGAGCGGGAGGGAGAGCGAGCGAGAGGCGGAGGGAGGGAGAGTGAGCGAGAGAGGCGGAGGGAGGGAGAGTGAGCGAGAGTGGCGGAGGGAGGGAGGGCGAGCGAGCGAGGTGGATGGTGGGAGGGAGGGAGGAGGAGGGAGAGCGATCGAGAGGAGGAGGAGGGAGGGAGAGCGAGGGAGAGAGAGAGAGGACGGAGGTAGGGAGAGCGAGAGAGGACGGAGGGAGGGTGAGCGAGAGAGGCGGAGGGAGGGAGAGTGAGCGAGAGTAGCGGAGGGAGGGAGGGAGGGCGAGCGAGGTGGATGGTGGGAGGGAGGGAGGAGGAGGGAGGGGAGGGAGGGCGATCGAGAGGAGGAGAGAGGGAGAGCGAGGGAGGGAGAGAGAGGACGGACGGAGGGAGGGAGAGCGAGAGAGGCGGAGGGAGGGAGAGCGAGAGAGGTGGAGGGAGGGAGTGCGGGAGGGCGAGCGAGGCGGATGGAGCGAGGGTGGGAGGGCGGGTGAGAGAGGCGGTGGGAGAGAGGGGGAGGGAGTGCGAGTGAGGGAGGGAGAGCGAGGCGGAGGGAGGGCAAGGGGGAGTGAGCGGGAGGGTGAGCGAGCGAGGGAGGGAGAGCGAGGCAGAGGGAGGGCGAGCGAGGCGGAGTGAGGGAGAGATGGGGAGGGAGAGCGAGGGGGTGGAGGGAGAGCGAGCGAGGGGGTGGAGCAGGGAGGAGGAGGGAGGGAGAGCGGGAGGGAGAGCGAGGGGGTGGAGGGAGGGAGAGCGAGGGGGGTGAGCAGGGAGGAGGAGGGAGGGAGAGCGGGAGGGAGAGCGAGCGAGAGGCGGAGGGAGGGAGAGCGAGGGAGTGAGAGAAAGGGAGAGCGAGGGAGGGAGGGAGAGCGAGCGAGGCGGAGGGAGGGAGGGAGAGCGAGCGAGAGTGGCGGAGGGAGGGAGGGAGGGCGGGCAAGTGAGCGAGGCGGATGGAGGGAGAGCAAGAGGAGGGAGGGAGAGCGGGAGGGAGGGAGCACGAGGGAGGACGGAGGGAGGGGGAGGGAGAGCGGGAGGGAGGGAGCGCGAGGGAGGACGGAGGGAGGCAGAGCGAGCGAGAGAGGCGGAGGGAGGGAGAGCGAGCGAGAGTGGCGGAGTGAGAGAGGGGGAGTGAGTGCGAGGGAGGGAGAGCGAGGCGGAGGGAGGGCAAGGGAGAGCGAGCGGGAGGGTGAGCGAGCGAGGGAGGGAAAGCGAGGCGGAGGGAGAGCGAGGGGGTGAAGGGAGGGCGAGGGGGTGGAGGGAGAGTGAGGGGGTGGAGCAGGGAGGAGGAGGGAGGGAGAGCGGGAGGGAGAGCGAGCGAGAGGCGGAGGGAGGGAGAGCGAGCGAGAGTGGCAGAGGGAGGGCGAGCGAGGCGGAGGGAGAGCGAGGGGGTGGAGGGAGAGCGAGCGAGGGGGGTGAGCAGGGAGGGAGAGCGAGCGAGAGGCGGAGGGAGGGAGAGCGAGGGAGTGAGAGAGAGAGAGGCGGAGGGAGGGAGAGCGAGCGAGAGAGGCGGAGGGAGGGAGAGTGAGCGAGAGAGGCGGAGGGAGGGAGAGCGAGCGAGAGTGGCGGATGGAGGGAGGGAGGGAGGGCGGGTGAGCGAGAGTGGCGGAGGGAGGGAGAGCGAGGGAGGCGGAGGGAGGGAGAGCGAGCGAGAGTGGCGGAGGGAGGGAGGGCGGGTGAGAGAGGCGGAGGGAGAGAGGGGGAAGGAGTGCGAGGGAGGGAGAGCGAGGCGGAGGGAGGGCATGGGAGAGCGAGCGGGAGGGTGAGCGAGGCGGAGGGAGGGAGAGCGAGGGGGTGGAGGGAGAGCTAGGGGGTGGAGGGAGAGCGAGTGAGGGGGTGGAGCAGGGAGGAGGAGGGAGAGTGAGCGAGAGGCGGAGGGAGGGAGAGCTGGGGAGGCGGAGGGAGAGCGAGCGAGGCGGATGGAGGGAGAGCTGGGGAGGGAGGGAGAGCGAGGGGGAGGGAAGGAGGGCGAGCGAGGCAGAGGAAGGGTGAGGCAGGGGGAGGGGGAGGGAGGGCGATCGAAGGGGAGGGAGAGCGAGCGAGAGAGGCGGAGGGAGGGAGGGAGAGCGAGGGAGGGAGGGAGGGAGAGCGAGCGAGGCGGAGGGAGGGTGGGTGAGCTGGGAAGGGGGAGGGAGGGAGAGCGAGCGTGGGGGAGGGAGGGAGAGTGAGCGAGGGCAGGGAGGGAGGGAGAGCGAGGGGAGTGACGGAGTGCTGAGGAGGGGGAGGGAGAGCGAGCGAGGGGGAGGGAGGGAGAGCGAGGGGGTGGAGGGACAGCGAGCGAGGGGGGGGTGGGAGGGAGGGAGAGCGAGGGAGTGAGAGAGACAGGGCGAGCGAGCGAGGGGGAGGGAGTGCGAGGGGGAGCAGAGCGAGCGAGAGCGAGGCGCAGCAGAGGGAGAGCGAGCGAGGTGGAGGGAGGGTGAGGGAGGGAGAGCGAGAGAGAAAGGGATAGAGGACAGAGGGAGAGAGGACGGGGAGGGAGGGAGGGAGAGCGAGCGGGAAAGCGAGGGAGGGAGGGAGAGCGAGGGGGAGGGAGGGAGAGCGAGCGAGAGCGGGGGAGGAGATCGAGCCGCGGCGAGAGCGAGTGAGCGAGAGATGGGGAGGGAGGGAGAGCGAGCGAGGGATAGGCAAGGAGAGCGAGCGAGGGGGAGGGAGGGAGAGCGAGCGAGGGGGTGGGAGGCGGGAGGAGAGCGAGGGGGCGGGAGATCGAACGAGAGAGGGAGGGAGAGTGAGCGAGAGAGGGGAGGGAGGGAGGGAGAGCGAGAAAGGCGATGCGGCGGGAGAGTGGGAGAGAGGCGGAAGAGCGGGCGAGAGAGGCGGGACGGCGAGCATGAGAGGCGAGGAGAGAGAGAAAGAGAGGTAGAGGGAGACTGAAAAGGAGCAAAGAGAGAGCTGAGAGAGGGCATTAAGAAAGGGAAAAGGAGAGGCAAGAGGCAGTTCCATCTTTCCATCACAGTTTTTTCCTCTGTGAAGACCGGCCACTCGGCTGCTGGCTAACACTCCCTCAGGTACACGCTTGCTAACTCCCTGCACCGGATGACTCAGTGCCCCTTTGTTTTATTAACTGCTATTATTATCAGACATATTCCCCTGATGAATGGACTGCCTCATCATTACTCAAGGTTCAGGCTGCTGGGGTGTTTCATTCTGCTGTGATGGATGCCTGGAGGTTGATCATGGCGTTTTATTGCTACCTGAAGATGTACATGACGGAGTCTTAATGGTGTGTCTGTCTGCAAAGGGTTGAGAGTCTATCCTGCTGAGCATACAACACACACCTCACAGCCTAATGTCTGTGTCTTAATGTTGTGTGTGTGTGTGTGTGTGTGTGTGTGTCTGCAGACGGTTCAGAACATGGTGGTCCCTGTAGAAGGTCCAGCTGCAGCAGGGAGAGAAGTCCTGGAGTTTTACAACCCTGACATCCAGGATATCAAGGAGTACTACAGCCAGCTGGCTGAGACCCTTCAGGTAAGGATTCTGGAGAACACACGCGCTTAGCATGCGTGCACATGCGGTGTACATTATGTGAACATACCTGCACGCACACAGAACACCCACACAACACCCTTCAACGTAACCGCCTGGCCAGTCCAGGCATAACTCTGAACCTTCAGATGTTCCTCCTGACGTAACACTGGAGACAAACCTGAGAATCAGAGCTGCTGCACCAGAACAGACCCACTTTGTCCCACTGTGTGTGTGTGTCGGTGTGTCTGTGTGTGTGTGTGTGTGTCTGTCAAAAAGAGTGTGTGTGTTACAAGCTAGAGGCGCTCTGCTGGGGTCAACCTGGCTCTCCGGTGTGTCTGGCCCACCTCAGGGTCCCTGGTCGGGGATGTTGGTCCTCCTGGTGAGGTCACGTCCGTAATCAAACCGCTGGGGTGCTTCCTAGGTGGTGTGATGTGTGTGTGTGTGTAGGCTTTGGCCCAAATTGACAGCAGCTTTTACGGTAACAATTACACTCTCCTGTCCCCTCCTTTCCTCGTTCGTTGCAACCTGGACAGCTTGCTGAGTTCAGGGAAACTGGTGTGGTTGGAGCTGGACAGGAGCTGGTGGTGGCTAGAGCTGCGGGGGTCAAAGCCGTTGCCCAAATAACAGACGTCAACGAACTGAAGAAACTGGTGAGTAACCTCCCTCTCTCTCTCTGGCATTCACCTACTTTTTAGACAATCATAACCTGCAGATTTTACTCCTTTCTTTCTCCTTGATTGTTCACCCTGCAATCACTACCTGTTGATTTTACTCTCTCTCTCTCTCTCTCTCTCTGTCTCTGTCTCTGTCTCTTTGTCTCTCTTTCTCTCTCTGTCTTTGTCTCGCTCTCTCTCTGTGTGTCTCTCTCTCTCTGTGTGTCTCTCTCTCTCTGTGTGTCTCTCTCTCTCTGTGTGTCTCTCTCTCTCTGTGTGTCTCTCTCTGTGTGTCTGTCTCTCTCTCTCTGTGTGTCTGTCTCTCTCTCTCTGTGTGTCTCTCTCTCTCTGTGTGTCTCTCTCTCTCTGTGTGTCTGTCTCTCTCTCTCTCAAGCTTCTTTTTCTCCAGTAAATTCACACTTCTTAGACGTCTAATCAGAAAAGCCCACAGTGAGTTCAGAACCAAACATCAGCCACTAAATCAAGAGGAATGGTAGAAAGTGAATGGCTTCTTCCCACAGACAGTAAAGTTTAGGGAGGAAAAGGCAGTTCACTCCTTATGAGTTCTCCGTGAGTGACAGCGAATGAATGAAGCGAGCGAGTTCCCTGCCGACAAAAGTGTTTACTTTTCGAGACTTCAACTGGGAGATGAGAGGAATTATGCACTGTCTCAAGGCGGATTTCTCTCTGTCTCTCTCCCTCTCTCTCCCTCTCTCTCTCTCTCTCTCTCTCTCTCTCTCTCTCTCTCTCTCTCTCTCTCCCCCTTTCATTATTTAACATACGTTTCACAATACTCTCTCTTTCTCCCTGTCTCTTTCTTCTTCATCAACTTCTGAACCTTCTCACATTTCTCCTCTGTGTCTCCGGAGACTTCAACCCCAAACTGAAGAATAGAAATAGACCCTCATCTGTCACATCTAGCACATCCACCCCCTTCTCATAGAGATACAGAAACACACAACAGAGAGGCTTCATTGAGAAAATCTCAGTACAGTCATTCAACAATTAGTCTCGAACCACCCTAAAACTCAACGACTCACTCAGTAATTGACTAAGTTTACAGTATTCAAGGAAATTGTGGAATTTTCCATTATAGTCCATCTATCAAGAATTAAACCCTCCCCAAACTACTTAATATAATCAGTCAATGACTTAAGTCTTCAGTAACCGACACCGGCCCATTTATTTGATTTGATTTATTTAACCCTTATTTTACCAGTTAAGTTGACTGAGAACACATTCTCATTTACAGCAACAACCTGGGGAATAGTGACAGGGGAGAGTAGGGGGGATGAATGAGCCAATTGGAAGCCAGGGATGACAAACATGGCGGTTTGGTTCCCATTACTGTGGTTGTGGCCCTAGCCCCAGCTCTTTAAATAAACAGTCCCCCTCAGTAACCTCAGTCGCACTCTCATAACACCGTCTCCTCTTCCCTAATGTGCAGCACGCGAGCCCACACTCTGCCCAGCCTGGGCCTAGTCTGATGGACAGGTCCCTCCATCCCTCTTTTACTCCCTCCCTCCCTTCATCTCTCTCTCACCGGCTGTGATGAATGTCCCAGGTCTGGTTTCTCACCCAGACACAACTTGGCCAAACAAACCAGCTTGCGGTGAAGTCCGTCAGGCTCAGTCCGTCAGGCTCGGCCTAGAGATGTGTATAATAGTGTAGAACAGGCATTGATAGGGATGACAGACACACCCCTGCCCGCACATGCAGGGCATTCGGCCAGGGCTCACTTATCATGCCAGAAAGAGAGAGAGAGCAGAGGGAGAGAAAGAGAGAAAAGAAAGATGGCCAGGTTGGGATCTCATCAGCCCTATGTTAGTTCTGGGACTGACTGGGTCTTCCTCGCAAATAGCACCCTATTCCCTATATAGTGCACTACTATTGACCAGAGCCCAGATGTAGTGCACTATAATAGGAAATAGGGTGCCATTCTGGACGCAACCGGGAGCTCCTGTGATCTACCTGAAAGAGAAGCAGACGGCCTGGACCCTCATCATCCGTCTCTGACAGCTAATTGTTGAACTTCTCTGATTGCTGTAATTACTCACAGCCGTGCGGCGGGTGTGTGCTGGGATTGTGCTTGTGTGTGTGCGTGTGTCCGTGCGTGGCTTGTTTGGAAGAGAAGAGAGTATTCCGTTTGAGCTTTTAATGTGCAGTTTAGAATGAAATTGGCAGATCCATTTTCTCATGAGATGAACTACAATGATTGTGCCAAGTCACACATCTCGATGAGTGTGGAATGTGGATCAATTACATTTATACCGATGCACGCTGTTACGATGTTACCTCCAACCATGAACCTGAATCCCTGGTTTTGTGTGTCTGTGTGTTTGTACCTGTGTCTGTGTGTTTGTACCTGTGTGTCTGTGTGTTTGTACCTGTGTGTCTGTGTGTTTGTACCTGTGTGTGTAGATTGTAGAGCTTGATAAGGAGGTTACAGAGCTGGAGAGGTGAGATTGAGATGAAGAGAGAAGCAAATGTGGAGGAGATCGCTGACCTGGAGGTAAGAGAGATCTAGGAACAGTTTACCCTACCCTCAATCCTTACCACAGATCTAGGAACAGTTTACACTACCCTCAAGCCTAACCACAGATCTAGGAACAGTTTACCCTTCCCTATCCTCAAAATATCAGACCCTAGACTAGTGGTTAGGGTCAGCTTCCATCCATCCATCCCTGAAACCCAATGGCTCTATTCCAAAAACTTCTACCTCCATCCACCCATCCCATATACCCAATGGCTGTATTCCAATAACCACACTATCATACCACTTAGAATGCGTCCAATACATAGATAGTGTACATGGCTTTATAATAAGTGGTAGTGTGGTTATTAGAACATGGCCCTTTATCTGTCTGTTTCTTCTCAGTGTCGTATTGAGGAGAGGCAGAAGCAGCAGCATGGCCTGCAGGTCCAGATGAGGGAGCAGTGTGGGGACTACGAGGGGCTGCTGGGTCACAAGATAGCCCGGGACATCGAAATTCCTGCCTACAGGTGAGACCTTTCACTGATGTGTTTCACCGACAGGGCCACATGCACAACAACAGATAACATACAGTGTGATCATCAAGGCCTCTGTAGTAGTGAAAAAGATGGAGAGGTCCTGCATTGTTTACTTATGGGCTTGTTCAGGACAGAAAATTAAGTACCCAAAACCCATGAAAAAGCACACTTAGAAAGACCATGACTAACCTTAATATAATATTCTCTGTAGTTTTACAATGACAATAGCATCTTCAGATGACGTGATGTTGACCTAATATTTGAAATTTTCTTCACAATATTTGTGTAGCCCTACATTGTGAACGTGTGAGTAGTATGGGTGACAGAATGTCACCTGGGCATCCCCATATCCATAATATCCATATTAAGACATTCCTGAGGACAAAGGCCTGACATCCGAGGTCATCCGGGGTCACAGAAAACAGGCCCTACGACAGTCACAGAAAACATGATGCAATTTCCTGTCCGATGTCCATGAAGAAGTTTTTATGTTTCTGTCTTACCGCCCTCCTGTTTTGTGTGTCCGTCTCTGTGTGTGTGTGTGTGTGTGTGTGTGTGTGTGTGTGTGCTCAACCATCTGGCATCCTGGTATGTAAGAAGGATGCACTTTGCCCTTCCTGACCCCCTACCTTTGGACAACCCTTCGCTCACCCCTCTGCTGCTCTGAACACATCCTCGTGGCTCAGGAAGAGGCAGCCTCACACAATGCCTCATTAGAATGGACAGGGGGACCTCACACTGTTGGGACAATTGTTAAGCCACTTTATCATCCAGCCTGTTAATGTCAGCAGCCCCGCAACACAGTCAGCCTTGTAGCCTTCTTTAAATACTGGTCCCCCAACAGACTGTTCCAAAGACATACACACACACAGACTCAAGACACACACACACACACATTTTTATTAACACACACACACACACGCACAAAAATGTAGTCAAGGCGCAGGCAGACAGTCTGGGGGCCAAGTTGCCTAACTTTTTTACAGCGCTGTTTTGTCATCCGTGATTAAAACCATGAATAAGAAATGAACATCTGAGATGTTTTCTTCTCTCCGTGCTACAGAACAGAGTCTAATGACACTAATGCCACCTGTAAAATGTATAGAGTCTAATGACACTAGTGTCACCTGTTAAATGTACACCGAGCCATTTGGACCAGATGCTCACCGTCACTTTCAGCCTTATTGATTAAAACACACTGTTTTGCAATGAAGGTCTACAGTAGCCTCAACAGCACTCTGTCAGGTAGCACCATGGTGTAGCTGGAGGACAGCTAGCTTCCGTCCTCCTCTTGGTACATTGACTTCAACACAAAACCTAGGAGGCTCTTGGTTCTCACCTCCTTCCATAGACTTACACAGTAATTATGACAACTTCCGTTGGACGTTCTCCAACCTATCAGAGCTCTTGCAGCATGAACTAACATGTTGTCCACCTAATCAAAGGATTAGAGAATTAATCTAGTACTGAAAGCATAAGCTACAGCTAGCTAGCACTGCAGTACATAAAATGTGGTGAGTAATTGACTCAAAGAGAAAGACAGTTGAAAAGTTTTCAACAAATTAATTTCTTCAAAAATGAGAGAGAGATTTCGTATTTTTTTTCTCCATTTCACTTACTTAGCTTGCAAATGCAGCTGGCTAGTTTAGCCTACTGAAACACCCTGCTCAAACAGATGGATGCTATGTTAGCTAGCTGGCTATGACTTTTGACCAACACAACACCGGAACTCTTCCAAGTCAAGGTAATCTTCTGGTTTTATTAATTTATTGCCACCGGTGTAACTTCTTACTGACTTAACACTGTAATGTTACTGCATGATTGTAGCAGGTTTACTAACATATTAGTTCTATTAGCTATGTTGACTAGGACGTTACTTTAGCTAATATGGTGACAACGATGTAGGCTGTGTGTAGCGTTTATGACATGGTTTGGCTTGGATTTCTTTTTTTGCCCGGTCACATACAACTGATGTGCTGTGGATTGAAGTCCACAAACGAAGGGGAAAGTTGAGAGGAGGAGAGTGGATAAAGGCGAGAAGGAATACAACATGGTGTTTATGTGTGATCAGGAGTGTATTAATTCCGCAGATTCTGTTGAAAAACTTTTCTTAAATGGAAGCAACCGAAACAGGGATAAAAATACCTGCATTTGTCCAATAGAAGCTATCGTTTGGAACTGTTGGACTAATGATAAGCTAGATGCAGGCAAGAGTGTGCAAGGCAGTATTGAATGTGTCACTGTCTGTCCATGTGTCACCTCAATTTTTTATCTCAACGCTTCAGTCTGGTTTTAGACCCCTCATAGCACTGAGACTGCACTTGTGAAGGTGGTAAATGACCTTTTAATGGCGTCAGACCGAGGCTCTGCATCTGTCCTCGTGCTCCTAGACCTTAGTGCTGCTTTTGATACCATCGATCACCACATTCTTTTGGAGAGATTGGAAACCCAAATTGGTCTACACGGACAAGTTCTGGCCTGGTTTAGATCTTATCTGTCGGAAAGATATCAGTTTGTCTCTGTGGATGGTTTGTCCTCTGACAAATCAACTGTAAACTTCGGTGTTCCACAAGGCTCCATTTCAGGACCACTATTGTTTTCACTATATATTTTACCTCTTGGTGATGTCATTCGGAAACATAATGTTAACTTTCACTGCTATGTGGATGACACACAGCTGTACATTTCGATGAAACATGGTGAAGCCCCAAAATTGCCCTAACTTGGAAGCCTGTGTTTCAGACATAAGGAAGTGGATGGCGGCAAATGTTCTACTTTTAAACTCGGACAAAACAGAGATGCTTGTTCTAGGTCCCAAGAAACAGAGAGATCTTCTGTTGGATCTGACAATTAATCTTGATGGTTATACAGTCATCTCAAATAAAACCATGAAGGAACTCTGCGTTACTCTGGACCCTGATCTCTCTTTTGATGAACATATCAAGACTGTTTCAAGGACAGCTTTTTTCCATCTACGTAACATTGCAAAAATCAGAAACTTTCTGTCCAACAATGATGCAGAAAGATTAATCCATGCTTTTGTCACTTCTAGCTTAGACTACTGCAATGCTCTACTTTCCGGCTACCTGGATAAAGCACTAAATAAACTTCAGTTAGTGCTAAACACGGCTGCTAGAATCTTGACTAGTGATGTGATCATATTACTCCAGTGCTAGCCTCTCTACACTGGCTTCCTGTTAAGGCTAGGGCTGATTTCAAGGTTTTACTGCTAACCTACAAAGCATTACATGGGCTTGCTCCTACCCATCTTTCCGATTTGGTCCTGCTGTACATACCTACATGTACGCTACGATCACAAGAAGCAGGCCTCCTTACTGTCCTTAGAATTTCTAAGTAAACAGCTGGAGGAAGGGCTTTGTCCTATAGAGCTCCATTTTTATGGAATGGTCTGTCTATACATGTGAGTGACAAAGACTCGGTCTCAATTTTTAAGTTTTCATTGAAGACTCATCTCTTCAGTAGGTCCTATGATTGAGTGTAGTCTGGCCCAGGAGTGTGAAGGTGAACGAAAAGGCACTGGAGCAATGAACCACCCTTGCTGTCTCTGCCTGGCCGGTTCCCCTTTCTCCACTGGGATTCTCTGCCTCTAACCCTATTACAGGGGCTGAGTCACTGGCTTACTGGTGCTCTTCCATGCTGTCCCTGGGAGGGGTGTGTCACTTGAGTGGGTTGAGTCACTGACGGGATCTTCCTGTCTTGGTTGGCGCCCCCCCTTGGGTTGTGCCGTGGCGGAGATCTTTGTGGAATATACTCGGCCTTGTCTCAGCATGGTAAGTTGGTGGTTGAAGGTATCCCTCTAGTGGTGTGGGGGCTGTGCTTGGCAAAGTGGGTGGGGTTATATCCTGCCTGTTTGGCCCTGTCCGGGGGTATCGTCGGACGGGGCCACAGTGTCTCCCGACCCCTCCTGTCTCACTCTCCAGTATTTATGCTGCAGTAGTTTATGTGTCGGGGGGCTAGGGTCATTCTGTTATATCTGGAGTATTTCTCCTGTCTTATCTGGTGTCCTGTGTGAGTTTAAGTATGCTCTCTCTTTTTCTCTCTCTTTCTGTCTTTCTTTCTTTCTTTCTTTCTTTCTGTCTTTCTTTCTTTCTCTCTCTCGGAGGACCTGAGCCCTAGGACCATGCCTCAGGACTACCGGGCCTGATGACTCCTTGCTGTCCCCAGTCCACCTGGCCGTGCTGCTGCTCCAGTTTCAACTGTTCTGCCAGCGGCTATGGAACCCTGACCTGTTCACCGGATGTGCTACCCGTTTTTCCTAGCCACCATGCTTCTACACCTGCATTGCTTGCTGTTTTTTTTTTTTTACATCAGCTGATGTAAGAAGGGCTTTCTAAATAAATTTGATTGATTGATTGATATGCACCTATGTTGTAAACTTTCATTCATAGGCTAGATTGTAGCAACCCCATGATTGATATAGGGAAATTTGAGTATCATGTAGTAGCCTAAACCTATCGATGTTACTTCGAACTGGGTGAATGGAATAGGAATGACAGTCATCCAATATGCTGTAATAGAAATAAGGCCATGCTCATGAAGAAAAAATAAATAAATCTTCTCTCATCATAAACAGCACTGACCGCCACTGGTTTCTATGGAGGCTAGCCATGTCAGGTCTGAAGTGTAGAACACTGTACTGTGTATGTATTCAGCAGACAATCTTCCTTTTCCTCTTCCCTTTCCTCTCTTCTATTCCCAGGGGTTTGGTGGAAGAGGAGGATGTGCTACCTGTGAGAGGAACCGATCCAGACTATGCCAAACAACCGGCTTTCGGCGATGGATATCCCCCATACGGATTTGACATGACGCCAAAACACAACAGACCCAAATCATCCATTAGAGAGCCCATGAAGCTAACCGCCACACAACCATTTGAGCAGATGTAAACGTATCGTGACAGATTAACAACTTCTGGAGGGCGAGCCAAGCCAATGATAACAGGTCACTGGCAGGTGACCCCTGTCCTATTAGAAAGATGGAATTGTCTAACATTGGGGGAGTCTCTTCAGTGTCTGTGAAGAGACTCTGAAATGTCCCTAAGTGGTCTCTATCTGTTGTGGCTACAGTGTCTGGAGGTAACTCACTGATATGAGACACACACACACACACACACTCTCTCTCTAGACCACCTCAGTATGTGGCTGCTCTGTAGAATCATTTACCTCCCAATAGCCATCACCCCTCACTCCAACACGAGCTCATTACACGCTGTTAACCCCTGACCTATCCACTGTTCACAAGCCGTTGGACAGCTCTCAATATCCAATAAGATAGCCTTAACTGGTCATGGCAGGTCACCTTTCATTTGCTTTACGGTTGTGGGTTTTACACAGAACTGGCAGTCAAGTCATATTAGCTTTGCAAATGGTTGGTGAAGTTGACATTCTGCAGCTCCTATGTACCTGGTCGACTACAGCAGGGAGCTTGTGTGCAGTCCCTGACTTGTTTGCTCATTCTCTGCCCATAACCTGGAGGAACTTGGTCAAGTTTAAACCATAACAATAAAAATAAACGTTGCTTGACATCACCTTCCTTTCTTTTTCCCTCTCCATGAACACAGTGTCAACAGTGTCTGTGGAATGTGAGTGTGTTCGGTGTGTGTCATTTCCCCCTCTTAAGTGCCTCTCCTCACCATCATAACTACATTTAACAGAGCAAGAGTTATGCCCTGTGATCCTTGTCCCATTTGTCTTCATGCTTAACCTCAAATGTGAACGTTCTTTGCTATTAATGGTATCAGAGGCTTGTTAGCTCGGCCATAAAGATGAAAAACGCAGCTAATAATGGATAAGATTAGCCACAGCCAGTGATCTTCTGTTGAATTTCAACACACACATGGTCACACATAAGATAGGGAGCCCTTTCCAAATCCCAATGGTTGATGTTGACATTGTCCATGTTATCCATTACACTAAGTCCTGATCTCCTGCCCTATCATGCAATTCATGTTAATCTCATGACCAAAAACACAAATACACACACTTGTAGTGTTGGGGCTGGCTGGGTTATTTAGGAACTGCTACTTGAGAGGAAAAGCAGGCATTGAGTTGGGGAGGAAGCTAACAGAAATTGACATCCACTCTCCTCAGTGCCCACCTATTGCACATGATATGACAACAGAGTCGGATTACTGACCCACCAACGCTGCTCTACCTCTGGTATGGATAAACAAATGGGATGGTTCTCTGCATGACACTCACACACACACAAGGAGAAGGTGTAGGAGAAGGTGTTAGGAGAAGGTGTAGGAGAAGGTGTTAGGAGAAGGCTGCAGCGGCCAGGATTAATTGTGTTTAATTGTGTGGACGTGAAACATGGCGAGCAGGGAGGAAGCCGGCCCCAGGGTCTGAGGGGCCTTTATTTTCTCAAGACTGCAGCGCTCAATCATGTCCTCTGCCTGCAAGGACTGGACCTATAAGACTTATACCCTCCCCCCAAGCCCCCTACCATCCCCGTGTGACAGCCAACCACCCATCTCCTCTACCACATGGGAATGCTAGGGCCTGATGGTCGATGTCTGAACCTTCTTTCTGTATATGTGTTGAAAAGGAGTGAGAGAAGAGAAACTCAGATGTCAGAATATGTGCTACAAGAGATGGACTGTAGGGCCTCTCTCCCTTTATTCTTCGCACAAATTCTGTATTTTGAGGGAAAATGTTGGGAAGTATTCTTAGACAATAGGAATATAATACACGCACACACAAATGTTTAATATTTTCCAATTACAAGACAGCTTGGCAAGATTTTTATTCATTCCATTCTTATTCCAATCAAATTGGCTTCAGCAAGGTACACTAAGAACAAGCTTTTATTTGCTCTACCAGACCAGAGGTATGACACCGAGTCACTGATGACTTTCACAGGGGACAATATTATTTTGATTCAGCAGAAATTCTCTTTAGTGGACTGGGTCAATCCGGTCACTTTAGGGGTTATTTTCTGTCTCAATGATTTAATTACTGTAGTACCAATTGTATGATAAATTATCACTATGCTGGTGTATTATTTCTAACTTCAATGCAAATCGGTATCTGTCTTTTGAATTTAGCAGAGCTTGTATAAATAATATAACACAACGTAGCAGGAGTAAAAGAAACTCTTGAAACTAGATCCCCTACATACTGGTCTGAAACTAGATCCCCCTACAAACTGGTCTGAAACTAGATCCCCTACATACTGGTCTGAAACTAGATCCCCTACAAACTGGTCTGAAACTAGATCCCCTACATACTGGTCTGAAACTAGATCCCCTACATACTGGTCTGAAACTAGATCCCCTACATACTGGTCTGAAACTAAATCCCCTACATACTGGTCTGAAACTAGATCCTCTACATACTGGTCTGAAACTAGATCCCCTACATACTGGTCTGAAACTAGATCCTCTACATACTAGTCTGAAACTAGATCCCCTACATACTGGTCTGAAACTAGATCCCCTACATACTGGTCTGAAACTAGATCCCCTACATACTGGTCTGAAACTAGATCCCCTACATACTGGTCTGAAACTAAATCCCCTACATACTGGTCTGAAACTAGATCCTCTACATACTGGTCTGAAACTAGATCCCCTACATACTGGTCTGAAACTAGATCCTCTACATACTGGTCTGAAACTAGATTCCCCACATACTGGTCTGAAACTAAATCCCCTACATACTGGTCTGAAACTAGATCCTCTACATACTGGTCTGAAACTAGATTCCCCTACATACTGGTCTTGACAAGAAGAAGAAAAACTGTCGGGGGAGAATCTCTTCTGCATTGTTCAACCAATCCAGTAAATGTGTAGGAGGAGTTAATATGGAGTGTCGCCTTGTTAACATTTCAGTGCTATTACGAATCCTTGCGATGTCCCTACCCTAAACGCTAACCTTCCCCTACCCTAACCTTACCTATCCCTACATGAACCCTTAACCACTTAAAATGTTAATTTCAATGGGGTAGGGATGTCCCAATGATCCCAGATAGCATGGACATGGATTTTTCAGCTTTTTCTGTTCACACAAATTTTTTGAAAAAAATCCTTGTCATTTTTATTCTTGAATTGAGTTGGAATTCTGTTGGTTTAGAATGTTATTTTTGTACACAAACTCAATTTAATGTTCATTCATGTTGAGCTGCAAACCCTATGTTGTTGTTTTTAGCATTCATTAGCTATGCAGCTTAGCATGTTAGTGTTTTAGCAATGCTATTTTCTTTGGTAAACAGAGTTCATTGTATCTCACTGGTCATGTACTGCCTGTTATGTTGTACTGCCTGCTGTTTATGGAAACTTCTGCCTTCTTGAAAACCAACAGGTCACTGCTCAATAGCAAGCAGTAGTATTCCCACATTCTAGCTACCTAGCTTTTGTTGTTGGCTAGTTTGCAGCAGGTGTTATCGAAGAGGATGTTGTTGCTAACCTGTTAGCTTCTGCCTTTTTCAATAATAACTTTCAACAAGAAATTTCAAATTAAGATAATCTGGTTAGTGGAACTGTGTTTTTTATTGCAGCATGCTTGTTGTTGTTAGCCATCTCTTTGAAAATAACTTGTGTGTGAACCATTGTTGCATTTAATGAGGAACTGACAGCATTTTGGCATCATGAAGTCTTATTAAAATCTGTTCATATACATCCCCAGGAAGAATATGCCACTTTTAAAAGTGGCATTTTCTGACAAGCGACCACATATGTTCATTTTCACATTTTCATAAATTCTTAGAAAGTTTGGGAATTATGTATACTAAGGCTTTTGTGAAAATTCTATAGCAATATAGCAGCTGTGCATTTGGACAATTAATAGACACTGCAGAAATAAAACCAAATAAAAACACCTGTCTTGTCAAGGACTGGAGTCTACACAGACCGCTGCGCTATAGTCAATCAGAGCTACAGTAGGCCTTTATACAAAACAAGCCATTTGCCACACGGGCCTGCCATCATTCACTTTGAACTTTACTGTGTGTTTACAGGCAGTTGCAACAGCGCGACTTTAGATTATTAGAATGCATTTGCCAAAAAACACAAAAATACACCTGAATGGATTTCTGCAGATATGTAAACACCACTGGAGTCCTCTTACATTTTGAGAACTTTACAGTCCTATTGATCAAACAACCATGAAAGGGTAGGCTCTCTCTAACTCAGTTATGCACATCAACAACAAGATCAACAACTAATGCCAGACAGAGCAAGATGAGCTCAAATCTAACGAAGGAACATTAGATAAACCCTCAAACTTTTTCAGCTAGTTGACCGTCAAAATTGCAATGATAAACGATGTGGAATTGTAGCCTCCTCGTCCTTCTGCAGCTTGCCTGCCAATGCCTGCTTGTCTCAACCAAGCACCCAACCTAACTGGCTAAAGTTGGCTAGCTTGCTAGCTAGCTACAGTACCAGTCAAAAGTTTGGACACACCTACTCATTCAATAGTTTCTCTTTAGTTTCACTATTTTCTACATTATTTCAAAACTATGAAATAACACATGGAATCATGTAGTAACCAAAAAGGTGTTAACAAATCAAAAAATATTTTAAATTCTTCAAAGTAGCCACCCTTTGCCTTAACAGCTTTGCACACTCTTGGCATTCTCTCAACCAGCTTCACCTGGAATGCTTTTCCAACAGTCTTGAAGGAGTTCCCACACACTGAGCACATGTTGGTGGCTTTTCCTTCACTCTGCGGTCCAACTCATCCCAAACCATTTCAATTTGGTTGACGTCAGGTGATTGTGGAAGCCAGGTCATCTGATGCAGCATTCCATCACTCTCCTTCTTGGTCAAATAGCCCTTACACAGCCTGGAGGTGTGTTGGGCATGGTCCTGTTGAAAAACAAATGATCGTCCCACTAGATGGGGTGGCGTATTGCTGCAGAATGCTGTGGTAGCCATGCCGGTTAAGTGTGCTTTGAATTCTAAATGAATTACCAACAGTGTCACCAGCAAAGCACCATCACAATTCCTCCTCCATGCTTCACGGTGGGAACCGCACATGTGGAGATCATCCGTTCACCTACTCTGCATCTCAGAAAGACACGGCAGATGGAACCAAACAGCTCTAATTTGGATTCATCAAACCAAAGGACAGATTTCCACCGGTCTAATGTCTATTGCTCGTGTTTCTTGGCCCAAGGAAGTTTATTTTTATTGGTGTCCTTTAGTAGTGGTTTCTTTGCAGCAATTCGACCATGAAGGCCTGATTCACGCAGTCTCCTCTGAACAGTTGATGTTGAGATGTGTCTGTTACTTGAACTCTGTGAAGCATTTATTTGGGCTGCAATTTCTGAGGCTGATAACTCTAATGAACTTGTCCTCTGCAGGAGAGGTAACACTGGGTCTTCCTTACCTGTGGCGGTCCTCATGAGAGCCAGTTTCATCATAGCGCTTGATGGTTTTTGCGACTGCACTTGAAGAAACTTTCAATGTTCTTGAAATTTTCCAGATTGACTGACCTTAAAGTAATGTTGGACTGTCATTTCTCTTTGCTTATTTCAGCTGTTCTTGCCATAATATGGACTTGGCCTTTTACCAAATAGGGCTATCTTCTGTATACCATCCCTACCTTGTCACAACACAACTGATTGGCTCAAATGCATTAAGAAGGAAAGAAATTCCCCAAATGAACTTTTAAGAAGGCACATGTGTTAATTGAAATGTATCCCCGGTGACTAAATCATGAATCTTGTTGAGATAATGCCAAGAGTGTGCAAAGCTGTCATCAAGGCAAAGGGTGGCTATTTGAGGAATATAAAATATAAAATATGTTTTGATTTGTTTAACACTTTTTGGATTTCTACATAATTTCATATGTGTTATTTAATAGTTTTGATGTCTTCAGCCTCATGAGCTTAGTTCAACTGTCGCACTCCATAAGAAGCAAAAAATATAAGCTTGTTTTTCTCCAATGTTTGTAAACATTGTAAATGTAAACAACCACTGTATATCCTCATAACATGGTTAAAACAATACTTTTAATATCATGGATGGTCAATCCTTGCATCCATAGCTCTGTCTATTTATCTGAGAGTGGTTACATTTCTCCAGGCCCATCCCTCAGCTTTTTACCAAAACAGAGGCAGGGCACCATTTTGTTATTTTTTTCACCTGCGGATTTGCCCTTTAAACAGCTGCATATTATCAAGATATCAAAGTGTCACCAACAAAAAGGTAAACAATAGGCCTATAGCAAATGCAGAATATGGCAGTCATTTTTCACATGACGCATACAAAGCTCTCCCTCACCCTCCATTTTGCAAATCTGACCATAATTCTATCCTCCTGATTCCTGCTTACAAGCAAAAATTAAAGCAGGAAGCACCAGTGACTATATCAATAACAAAATGGTCAGATGAAGCAGATGCTAAGCTACAGGACTGCTTTGCTAGCACAGACTGGAATATGTTCCGGGATTCCTCCGATGGCATTGAGGAGTACACCACATCAGTCATTGGCTTCATCAATAAGTGCATCGATGACGTCGGCCCCACAGTGACCGTACGTACATACCCCAACCAGAAGCCATGGATTACAGGCAGCATCCACACTGAGCTAAAGGCTAGAGCTGCCGCTTTCAAGGAGCGGGACTCTAACCCGGAAGCTTATAAGGAATCCCGCTATACTCTCCGATGAACCATCAAACAGGCAAAGCGTCAATACAGGACTAAGATCGAATCATACTACACCGGCTCTGACGCTCGTCAGATGTGGCAGGGCTTGCAAACCATTACAGACTACAAAGGGAAGCACAGCCGAGAGCTACCCAGTGACACGAGCCTACCAGATGAGCTAAACTACTTCTATGCTCGCTTCGAGGCAAATAACACTGAAACATGCATGAGAGCACCAGCTGTTTGGGAAGACTGTGTGATCACGCTCTCCGTAGCTGATGTGAGTAAGACCTTTAAACAGGTCAACATTCACAAGGCCGCAGGGCCAGATGGATTACCAGGACGTGTACTGCGAGCATGCACTGACCAACTGGCAAGTGTCTTCACTGACATTTTCAACCCCTGCCTGTCCGAGTCTGTAATACCAACATGTTTTAATCAGACCACCATAGTGCCTGTTCCCAAGTCACTAAGGTAACCTGCCTAAATGACTACCGACCCATAGCACTCACATCTGTAGCCATGAAGTGCTTTGAGAGGCTGGGCATGGCTCATATCAACTCCATCATGCCTGAAACCCTAGACCCACTCCAATTTGTATACTTCCCCAACAGATCCACAGATGATGCAATCTCTATTGCACTCCACACTGCCCTTTCCCACCTGGACAAAAGGAACACCTATGTGAGAATGCTATTCATGGTCTACAGCTCAGCGTTCAACACCATAGTGCCCTCAAAGCTCATCAATAAGCTAAGGACCCTGGGACTAAACACCACCTTCTGCAACTGGATCCTGGACTTCCTGACGGGCTGCCACCAGGTGGTAAGGGTAGGTAACAACACATCCGCCATGCTGATCCTCAACACAGGGGCCCCTCAGGGGTGCATGCTCAGTCCCCTCCTGTACTCCCTGTTCACTCATGACTGCACGGCCAGGCATGACTCCAACACCATAATTCAATTTGCAGATGACACAACAGTGGTAGGCCTGATCACCGACAATGACAAGACAGCCTATAGGGAGGCGTTCTGAGACCAGGCCGTGTGATGCCAGGAAAACAACCTCTCCCTCAACGTGATCAAGATGAAGGAGATGATTGTGGACTACAGGAAAAATAGGACAGAGCACGCTCCAATTATCATCGACGGGGCTGCAGTGGAGCAGGTTGAGAGCTTCAAGTTGCTTGGTGTCCACATCACCAACAAACTAACATGGTCCAAGCACACCTAGACAGTCATGAAGAGGGCACGACAAAACCTATTCCCCCTCAGGAGACTGAAAAGATTTGGCATTGGTCCTCAGATCCTCAAAAGGTTCTACAGCTGCACCATCGAGAGCATCCTGACTGGTTGCATCACTGTCTGGTATGGCAACTGCTCGGTCTCTGGCCGCTATGCATAGTCAATTTAATAACTTTACCTACATGTACATACTACCTCAACTAACCGGTGCCCCCACACATTGACTCTGTATCGGTACCCCCATGTATGGTCTCACTATTGTTATTTTACTGCTACTCTTTAATTACTTGCTACTTTTATCTCTTACTGTCACGCCCTGACCATAGTAAGCTGTTTTTTCTCTGTGTTGGTTGGGGCGTGATATTGTCTGGGGTGGGTCATCTAGGGTTTTTTGTATGTCTATGTTGGCCTGATATGGTTCCCAATCAGAGGCAGCTGTTTATCGTTGTCTCTGATTGGGGATCATATTTAGGTAGCCATTTCCCTTTTGTGTTTGTGGGATCTCGTCTATGTTTAGTTACCTGTCTGCACTATTTGTATAGCTTCACGTTTCGTCCATTGATTTTGTTGTTTTTGTTAAGTGTTCATTCATTAAAAGAGAATGTACGCATACCACGCTGCGCCTTGGTCTCAATCATACGACGATCGTGACACTTATTCTTATCCGTTAATCTAACTGTATTGTTTGTTTGGGGCTCGTAAGTAAGCATTTCACTGTAAGGTTCAATACCTGTTGCATTCGGCGCATGTGACTAATGTAATTTGATTTGATTTGAATAGCATATTTCAGTAGTGCTCAAAGCATGCCATTCCATGAGCACAGTATTTATTTTTCAACTCAAATCAATGAGCCCAATCAGTCCTCCATGACAACAAAATCATAAACAGTAGGGCTGGCTAATAAGTCCTTAATTTTGGGGTCATGCTCAGGTTAAACAATTTGGCTAATCTATACTTCCATATTTCCAAGTCCTATTCTTGAAGATCAAGGGGCATAACATTTATTGGAATAACTGGAATTCTGATAAACTTTGGTTTTTAATGTAAAGATATAATTTAATCATATTATATGTAGTAGAAAGCGATGGGTTAGAAGAAGCCTATATAACCAACCCATAAAGTAAAATGTAACATTCATATATGGCCAGTTATGTAAACTTTAACACTGATTTAACCTGCAATAGATGTCGTTCAATTGGTAACATACATTTTTGTTTTCTTCTAATGCCTCTTAAGGGGAAAGTAATTTAAAAGTAACGGAATGTAATCAAATTACGTTACTGAGTTTGGGTAATCCAAAAGTTACGTTACTGATTTCAATTTTGGAGCGGTAACTATGTAGTAACTGTAACGGATTACAATTAGAAATGAACTTACCCAATCCTGTCTGCCAACAATGCCTTAGTGTATGTCATGGAATGTATTTTTAAAACATTTTATAAAGGAATTTGATATTTTTGACTGATATTATATCATTAAAAAGTAGTTAAAAAGTAATTAAAATGCTGTCAGTTCCACTTTAAACTTTAGGTCACTGGTTACTTTGTGTGCTAAACATCAAATGTTTTTTGCAATGGTAATTAATATGATTTTATTTGTGTCAAATCGCCAATTGGCAACCCATCCCTTATGGGATTAATTGACATAAACAAACATTACAATAATTCACTGTGGTAATTCAGTGACAATTCTTCTTCCACTGTTCCATTGTATAAAGAGTGAAAAAAAATTAAGGTAAAAATGTATACATAATAGTACGTACATACATAAAATATACAGATAAATGAAACAGAAGGCACTTGAACCCAGTCTGGCACTATGAGAAGATTCATGTGGGAGACAAGCCTATATTCAATACAGTGCCTTGCAAAAGTATTCATCCCCCTTGGCATTTTTCCTATTTTGTTGCATTACAACCTGTAATTTAAATGGATTTTAATTTTGATTTCATGTAATGGACATACACAAAATAGTCCAAATTGGTGAAGTGAAATGAAAAAAATAACTTGTTTAAAAAAATAATAAAATTTTTAAATCTGAAAAGTGGTGTGTGCATATGTATTCACCCCCTTTGCTATGAAGCCCCTAAATAAGATCTGGTGCAACCAATTACCTTCAGAAGTCACATAATTAGTTAAATAAAGTCCACCTGTGTGCAATCTAAGTGTCACATGATCTTTCACATGATCTCAGTATATATACACCTGTTCTGAAAGGCCCCAGAGTCTGCAACACCACTAAGCAATGGGCACCAACAAGCAAGTGGCACCATGAAGACCAAGGAGCTCTCCAAACAGGTCAGGGACAAAGTTGTGGAGAAGTACAGATCAGGGTTGGGTTATAAAAAAATATCAGAAACTTTGAACATCCCACGGAGCACCATTAAATCCATTATTTAAAAAATGAAAGCATATGGCACCACAACAAACCTGTCAGGAGAGGGCCGCCCACCAAAACTCACGGAACAGGCAAGGAGGGCATTAATCAGAGAGGGAAGAAAGAGACCAAAGATAACCCTGAAGGAGCCGCAAACCTCCACAGCGGAGATTGGAGTATCTGTCCATAGGACCACTTTAAGCCATACACTCCTCAGAGCTGGGCTTTATGGAAGAGTGACCAGAAAATGCCATTGCTTAAAGAAAAAAATAACACCAAACACGTTTGGTGTTCGCCAAAAGGCATGTGGGAGACTCCCCAAACATATGGAAGACTCTGGTCAGATGAGACTAAAATTGAGCTTTTTGGCCATCAAGGAAAACGCTATGTCTGGTGCAAACCCAACACCTCTCATCACCCCGAGATTACCATCCCCACAGTGAAGCATGGTGGTGGCAGCATCATGCTGTGGGGATGTTTTTCATTGGCAGGGACTGGGAAACTGGTCAGAATTGAAGGAATGATGGATGGCGCTAAATAGAGAGAAGTTCTTGAGGGAAACCTGTTTGTCTTCCAGAGATTTGAGATTGGGACGGAGGTTCACCTGCTTTAGCATATTGCTAAAGCAACACGTGAGTGGTTAAAGGGGAAACATTTAAATATTTTGGAATGGCCTAGTCAAAGCCGCCCAGACCTCAATCCAATTGGGAATCTGTGGTATGACTTAAAGATTGCTGTACACCAAGGAACCCATCCAACTTCAAGGAGCTGGAGCAGTTTTGCCTTGAAGAATGGTCAAAAATCCCAGTGGCTAGATGTGCCAAGCTTATAGAGACATACCCCCAAGAGACTTGCAGCTGTAATTGTTGCAAAAGGTGGCTCTACAAAGTATTGACTTTGAGTATTGACTTTGAGGGGGTGAATAGTTATGCATGCTCAAGTTTTCAGTTTCTTAGTCTTATTTCTTGTTTGTTTCACAATTAAAAATATTTTGCATCTTCAAAGTGGTTGGCATGTGTAAATCAAATGATACAAACCCACCAAAAATCTATTTTAATTCCAGGTTGTAAGGCAACAACATAGGAAAAAATGCCAAGGGAGGTGAATACTTTCGCAAGCCACTGTACACACACACCATTTATCACATAGAAGCTAAATATTTTTAGAATTTAATTATAGGTAGCCCTTTTTCTTTTATTCCAGGCTTTATCTAAATATTCCACAAACAGAAATACACAATGGACAAAAAAACATTTTAGTTTCTCCTCATCGCTCAGCCACAAAATGCCAGGGTACAACTGGTGTGCTTTCTGGAATAAGAGCAAACGTATATTGTGGTAGAAAGGGCAATAGAGGATAAAATTAGTTTCATTCTTCGAGGTCATAATAGTTACATAGTCTTTCCTCTTCCATTTCACCACAATACCGACCTGTTTCAATATGCAGAGACATATCCCTGATCTTATGTTTCAATATGCAGAGGCAATATGCAGAGGCAATATCCCTGATCTTACCTGTGCACATAGCGATCTCTTACTTTTAGGTAGGTTATACATAATATATCTCTCACCCACAAATTCACCCTTAATCAAACAAAAGGTTCTCAATTTGGGTTTATGATTAATCTCCTCCACCCATTTTTTTCATATTGCACTTACAGTTGTTTATAATATCTATGTCTCCGTTACTTTGGTTTTTGTACAGATGTTCACAGTCAGACTGTTGAAAAAGGTCAGACATTTCAGTTGCCCAGGCTCCCCCTATGGATCGATCCCATTGCCATTCTGGCAGTTGGCATATCCAACAGTCTATTCCAAAGTCTCACCATACACACCTTCCATCTCACCTCACAGGGTTCCCAGCTGTCATGAAGTTATCCTGATGGGGGAGGTTTATGACCCCCATAAATACCTTTCCCCTTTTTCCTCTCTCTACTCTACCGATGTGACTATTGAAATTCTCTTCGTTAACATGGAGAGTCTGGTGACATCAAAAGATGGGAAACGGAACAATATTTCAGGATAATCCAACCAGTTGAAAATATGCATTGGGACTTAATGAATATGATGTCAGTTCAGTTGGCGTCTGAGACATGATTACTGATGATAGGACGACATAAACTGTATCTTGGAAAATCTACACATTCTAGTTATCAGATTCACATGGAATTGTTATGCAATTTAAATGTTGAAATATGAAACTATTTGTGAAAAGATTAAATGTAATTTTTAGCTTCTTAATGAGAGAACGGTTTGTCAGAAGAACACCACTGCTCACTCAGATGCCCCGCCCAAGTGAACAGAAATGGGTTGTAAACTATGAAACAAGCTCTTCTTTCACCACTATATAAACCCGTTGACAAAAATGTAACTTCCTGTTCCGAGGACCTTA
This sequence comes from Salvelinus alpinus, assembly GCF_045679555.1. Taxonomy (NCBI): domain Eukaryota; kingdom Metazoa; phylum Chordata; class Actinopteri; order Salmoniformes; family Salmonidae; genus Salvelinus; species Salvelinus alpinus. Next base: position 78,555,023 of record NC_092089.1, on the reverse strand, counting down.
GGACGACGGTCCTACGTTAAAAGGGCTCAGATAATAACCTAACAAAATTAGCATCGAATTTCAACGTGAAGATGGCGGTCAACACGCCGAAAGGATGAATTTCAACTCTACCAGCCAGAATATAGCATGAGCTTAAAAGTATGGCAACTTGGTATGAACTTTGAACTCTTATTCAGTAAAGAAGTGATACCCTCTCCGCCCGCTAAACGTGGGCTAGGAGAGGACGGACAGAGTATCCATTCTACCATGCTCAAGTTCACCACTAGACATTCTTCAGAGGACCAGAGATCCATGCTCCTATCTACGACCAATCTACCGAAGCGCAGGTCAGAGTAAATATTTATTGCATTTTCCTTTTTCAAATGGGCGGTTATTTAGAATGCATAAGATACTGTATTTACGATAGCATAGCTGCCTACGGCCCGATAGAGACACAAAACCTTTTTGCTCATCAGTCTTCCCGCTCTTTCACTCAAACCCAACCCCCTTTCTTTGTGTAACTAGCTGTCATATCTGTTCCGTCCGCTAGGGATGTTTTCCTTTATGACATAATTTGTAATCAATGTATGATCCATTCTGTGTAGATGTAATTCTGTGTGATTATTTAGGTATTTAGTAAATAAATAATTCAACCAAATTTTGTATTGCTGATTCAACTTGTTAGCCAGGGTTTGTGAAGATAACCAAGAATTTACAACCTTCAGATGAGACTAAATAAGATGACGATTAAATATTGACTGCTATTGATGTAAAAGATTACTAGGTCTTTAAGAGTTTATTCGGAAGATAACAGCTCTATAAACATTATTTCGTCGTGCCCCGACTTTCTAGTTAATTACATTTACCTGATTAGCATAATCAGGTCATATTAATTACAGAGAAATTATTTTATAGAATAGCATATCATATCACTTAATCCGGCATAGCCAAAGACACGACACAGCTCATATTCTCAGTTATAGGCAGTACAACACAACATAACAGGCAGTACAACAGAATATATATCAGGCTGTACAATGTAACAGGCAGTACAACATAACATAACAGGCAGTACAACAGAGCATAAAAGGCAGAACAAAATAACAGAACAGGCAGTACAACATAACAGCCAGTACAACAGAGCATGCAGTAAAACAGAATAGGGAGTACAACATAACGTAACAGGCAGAACAACAGGATAGGCAGTATAACATAACAGGCAGTAAAATAGACCAGGGAGTACAACATAACAGGCAGTACAACATAACAGGCAGTACAACATAACATAACATAACAGGCAGTACAACATAACAGGCAGCACAACATAACAGGCAGTACAACATAACATAACAGGCAGTACAACATAACATAACAGGCAGTATAACATAACAGGCAGTATAACATAACAGGCAGTACAACATAACATAAAATGCAGTACAACATAACATAACATAACAGGCAGTACAACATAACATAACAGGCAGTATAACATAACAGGCAGGACAACATAACATAACAGGCAGGACAACATAATATAACAGGCAGTACAACATTACAGGCGGTAAAACGTAATATTCAGTACAACGTAACAGGCAGTAAAACACAACATACGAGGCAGTACAACATAACAGGCTGTATAACAGAACAGGCAGTACAACAAAACATAACGGACAGTACAATGTAACAGGCAGTACAACATGTTGTACTGCCTTTTCTGTTGTACTGCCTGTGATGTTGTATTGGCTGTTATGTTGTACTGCCTGTTATATAATGGTAACCAGGTCAGTTTGTATGCTTCAATTCAGCTCTCGCCTACTCATAGGTACCCTCAAAATACTCTTATCCCAACCAGATCGCCAGGGCAAATAAACACTGTCTTCAATGGGAAGAAAAGTCATTTTTAAAATGTTTTTCAACCCTGGGTGGAAGCTGAGGACTGAGCTGGTGTTTATACAGCAAATACATAGAAGAAAAGGTGGGTTGAATCAAGGAAGAAAATAAAGGCCGTACAAATATACAAAGCCCAGAGGGCTATTGAAAAAGTATTTCCTTAACAAGAGGGGAACCAATAATAAATGATGGGGCCCCTTTCCGCTGGGGGGCACGACTGGCAGGCCTCAGGGGTGAACAAAGTGGGCATCCCTCTCTCTTTATAGGGGTCATCTTAACAGCACATAGTCCCAAAGTCCCTAAGAAAATACCATAACTCCAGCATTGTCTCGATAAGGGAATGTGCCCCCCTTCCCCAACCCCTTGTGTTTTTTGGCCCCTCGTATCTTCAGTCCCCATTTGGTGTGTATAACTGAGAGAATGTTACACTACCACTCATTAGTGTTCCGTGTTTGAATCTTATGTATTTTGCTGTTTTGAGACCCTGGTTACTTTCCCATTAATATTAGGCCCTTTTATAGATCACATCTTTTATTTTCTATGGAAATGATCCTAGTGATGATAATGTTGCCTCTGATCTATTGATAAAAAGTTACATTTTTCACTTGATTTTCCAACATCTCTGCAAAGAGAGTCTTAATCAAAGCTGGTAAAAGGTTTCCCTTTTTTTCCTCAAGTGTTCAATTAATCAACTTCAGAAGGTAACACTTGTAAACGGGCAGGATTTGCTGTGGCTTTCATTAGCATTACAGCGTGTTTGCATCGTTTTCAGCATAGGGACTTTATTGTCAGTCCAGGGCTTACACAGATCTATCCATTATCCTTATTGGACTCTTGGCAGATGGCCTGAAAGGATCATGACTAGAGCTGGGATGATAATCCGAAAATGATCGACACCGACCATACCGATCACCTATCGCAGGCATTTTGCTGATATCGTTCATTACGATAAGTAGCCTATACTAGAGAAATGTGAAGTTTGAAATGAAATAAGTTTGCTAATATGGGTGATTGTTAATGGGACATTTGATGGCTACAACAATCAAAGTAGTATTATTAGTTTAAAGGATAATACAAAAAACTGGTGCACATTGTTATAAACTTGTCGATCTATTTATTGTTAGTGCATCAATTCAGGTAATTAATTGCGATATGGATTTTTGTTCATATCGCCCAGCTCTAATCATGGCTTCACTGGAGTTGAACAATGAGTACCCCATGTTACGTCTTACTTTCGACCTAAATGTCATTGTACGATGCCTTTGCAGTGGATATCCAAGCTTAGGCTGCTGTGGTTTACCTGTATGCCGATGGAATGAAGGAGGTTCATTGTTTTTAAGAATGCGTTTCAACATATCTTTCTGATTTACACTCATTTACTTTTATTTCAGTTATTTGTCAATTCCTCTTCATCCGCCTCATAAGACATGGAGCCAGAACACCAGAAGTCCAGACTATCATCATTTAGGCTTGAACTAAAAAAATAACACGTCACAGTTTATGTAGCTAGGTAGCCGTAGCCTGGAGGTATGGCTGGTTTTTAGTATTTGGAACAAACTACGAAATCATTTTCATGGAGCGCCAGTCATTCATCTTGCCCCAGACACCTAGGTCTGGTTCCTCTCAGCATTGACAGACCAAGCAGGTAACTTGTATTTTCCATTTGTTTCGACTTGAATCCCATGTAGTTTTGTGATCACATTATACATGTTGGTGCCGATCTAGTCCCAAATGGAACTGCCAGTTACCTGACGTAAGACATCTGAGCCGAAAATATGCAAACCGTGCAGACAAAACCGACCTGTCTTTGATTATCTGGATGAAAGCTTTGGTCTTACATAAAGGGGGTTAACATATGGAGCACATTGATACTACTCCATGCCTGTAAGAAGGTTATCCACCAATTCAACTCTGAATTGTTTTTCCTCCATCACCTACAACGGGGGCAGGGCAAGGCGCAAGTGCTCTACGTAGACTCAATCCCCATTGTATTCAGACTTTTAAGGAGTCTCTCCCTTCAGAACTTGTTTCCTGAAGACCCCTCATCAGTGACCATTAAAGCCTGGTGGAGTGTTTAGCCACCAGTGAAGAAAAGTCACCGGGGCCATATCGCCGCACCCTCAACTTCGTGGAGATTCCACCCGAAGAGTAGTCTGCTATGCCATGTTTTGCTCAATTTGAAGACAAAACACTTCAACCTCATTTTCATTATCTCCAGCGCAATACCAGGGTCTACGTATGTGAAAACGGCGTAAAAATACTTTTTTTTTACCCCCTTTTTCAATCTTGTCTCATCACTGCAACTCTCTAATGGGCTCAGGAGAGGCAAAGGTGGAGTCATGCATCCTCTGAAACATGACCCACCTAACTGCGCTCCTTAACATTAACCCGGAAGCACCAATGTGTCACTGGCAGCCGGGGTCAGCCCACAGGCACCTGGCCCGCCACAAGGAGTTGTTAGAGCACGATGAGCTGAGTAAAGCCCCATCGGCCAAACCCTCCCCTAACCTGAATGACGCTGGGCCAATTGTGCACCGTCCTATGAGACTCCCGGCCACAGCCGGTTGTGGCACAGCCCAGGAAATGAACCCGTGTCTGTAGTAACACCTCTAGCACTGCATGTGATGCATTGCCTTAGACCACTGCGCCACTCGGGAGGCCAACGTTATAAAGTTCTACCCGATGACATCATCAAAAGTTAAAACATTTTAAAAACAGTGGTTTTCAAACACTATGACATTCCTTCACAGTGATGGGAGGAGCAGGAGGTTTTGAAAATCACTTTTTGTTTGTTTTGTAATCCTACCCTGTGATATCACAGAGAAGCATTTTTAGGACATTTATTCTTATCTTTTTAACCACAGATAATAGAAACGCACAGTTTTCATACGTGTAGACACTGATATTGTGCTGGACATAATGAATATGAGGTTGAAAAGTGGCGGAATTGCCCTTTAACCTACTCCAACAACATCTGCTGCCAATTCAGCAGGCTAGCATTCCTGCAGTCACTGCTGTTTAATATTCACTGGGGCTAGCTAGAAGAATCTCCCTGGGCAGGGGGGTGGGGAGCAGGGTGTCCGAGACAACCAGATCCCCAGTTTCAGAGTCTAGACACAGTGAAAAATGAGGGGTTAAAAAAGAGTGGAGCCAGAGCAGAGGCGGGGTTAACCTGGCTAATTTGCAGGGATAATATAGCCGTTCCCAGAAGGCCTTTGGGGAGCGGAGGTGGAGAACGAACACAGACCTGACTAGTTGCAACCGCACAGGAAGTTTACAACACAGCTAGTTCGTCAAATCAAAATGTATTTAATCATCAAACAAGAAGAGAGGAGCTGGCGGCCAGGCCCAACTCAGCAGCCAGCCAGAGATGAAGACAAATGTGCAGAGAAACAGAGCCGAGAGGCAGTGCCAAATGTGCACCATGAATTAAGGAGCATATTTTGGAGAGTTTCAACTCCTTGACTTTATGGGCCTACACCAAACACGACATGTCAAGGTGTACATTTGATTCTACTCTTGCCAAGCCCCTTTGGCGGAATGGGAATGTTATTGAGAGCTTTTTAAAATGTTTTTAATCGGTTTCATGTGCGTATCCAAAAATAAATGTTGTTGTACCATTGAAAGGACAGTAAAGATTAATGCATTGGACCTTTAAGGGAAATTACTTGCGTGTGGGAGACTCAATTCTTTCTTTATTGGCAACAGTCAAAATCCCATGTGTACATAAACACTTGCCATATGTATTACTGATTAATTTAAGCCAGAGAGCATTAAATCTGTTAATTGATAATTAGTCCAATTGCATGGCCTTTAATAAAAGCGACCTTGTAAAGTACTGTTGAATGTCTAAGGATAGACAGTGCCTTCGGAAAGTATTCAGACCCCTTGACTTTTCCACATTTTGTTACGTTATAGCCTTATTCTAAAATTGATTTAAACATTTTTTCCCCCTAATTTATTAAAAATAAAAAAACGATCACATTTCCATAACTATTCAGACCCTTTACTCAGTACTTAATTGAAGCAACTTTGGCAGCGATTACAGCCTTGAGTCTTCTTGGATATGACGCTACAAACTTGGCACACCTGTATTTGGGGAGCTTCTCCCATTCTTCTCTGCAGATCCTCTCAAGCTCTGTCAGGTTGGATGGGGAGCGTCGCTGCACAGCTATTTTCAGCTCTCTCCAGAGATGTTCGATCGGGTTCAAGTCTGGGCTCTGGCTGGGCCACTCAAGGACATTCAGAGACTTGTCCTGAAGCCACTCCTGCATTGTCTTGGCTGTGTGCTTAGGGTCGTTGTCCTGTTCGAAGGTGAACCTTCGCCCTAGTGTGAGGTCCTGAGCGCTCTGGAGCAGGTTTTCATCAAGGATCTCTCTGTACAGTATGAGAAAGCTTATTCTTTGGCATACATTATATTCATGTTGTCTTGCAGGGAATTCAATCTGTAATGAAAGCAGGGAAGACTTTGACCTTCAAAATGCAAACAAATAAGGAGCTAAAAATACAGATTTCATATCACATTTGTTACAGTGGGACCAGTCCCACAATAATGGGAATATTTGTATTTCAGTAAGTTCAGCAGCTATCACTATAATGAATGCAAAAAATGAATTCTCTCTGGATTGATGTGACGCGTGACTTCTCTTCGCTCCTCTCTCACCACCGCACTCGCCCAGTAAACTACAGAGAGGAGAGATGGTATTTCTGTGGTTGACACCCAAGCTTGTCTGATATCCCTGAAAGGATGATGTGGATCGTGCGACACCTCCCTTGCTCTTCTCCAAAGGACAGCCCTTGCCATGGCAACTGCATAAACATCAGGCTCCCTATCCTGTCTGGGTCTACAGGGAGTATACAAGAACACAGTGTATTATAGATAGGAAGGAAGAAACCCTGCATGCCTGTGTGCAGACCCAGTGTTCTGCATGGAGAGCTGAAGTAGCCACATGAGCACCCACACATGTATTGTTGCTACACATTGTTGCACAACCAAAAAGACATGAACATAATGTAAGGCAATATGGGGGGTACAGTGGCTTGCAAAAGTATTCACCCCCCTTGGCAATTTTCCTATTTTACAGCTGCAAATCTCTTGGGGTATGTCTCTATAAGCTTGGCACATCTAGCCACTGGGAGTTTTTGCCCATTCTTCAAGGCAAAACTGCTCCAGCTCTTTCAAGTTGGATGGGTTCCGTTGGTGTACAGCAATCTTTAAGTCATACCACAGATTCTCAATTGGATTGAGGTCTGGGCTTTGACTAGGCCATTCCAAGACATTTAAATGTTTCCCCTTAAACCACTCAAGTGTTGCTTTAGCAATATGCTTAGGGTCATTGTCCTGCTGGAAGGTGAACCTCCGTCCCAGTCTCAAATCTCTGGAAGACTGAAACAGGTTTCCCTCAAGAATTTCCCTGTATTTAGCGCCATCCATCATTCCTTCAATTCTGACCAGTTTCCCAGTCCCTGCCGATGAAAAACATCCCCACAGCATGATGCTGCCACCATAGATTATTCCTTTATCAGATTTGATCTCATGACACTTTGACTTTCAAGTTGGAAGTGGTGATGTGACTCTTTTCTTGCGCCAGACAAAGCATTTTCCTTGATGGCCAAAAAGCTCAATTTTAGTCTCATCTGACCAGAGTACCTTCTTACATATGTTTGGGGAGTGTTTGGTGTTAGCGTAGTCAGCTCAGCTATCCCAGTGTAGTCAGCTCAGCTATCCCCATTGAGACCGTGTCTGTGCCTCGACCTAGGTTGGGCAAAACTAAACATGGCGGTGTTCGCCTTAGCAATCTCACTAGGATAAAGACCTCCTCCATTCCTGCCATTATTGAAAGAGATCGTGATACCTCACATCTCAAAATAGGGCTACTTAATGTTAGATCCCTCACTTCAAAGGCAGTTATAGTCAATGAACTAATCACTGATCATAATCCTGATGTGATTGGCCTGACTGAAACATGGCTTAAGCCTGATGAATTTACTGTGTTAAATGAGGCCTCCCCTCCTGGTTACACTAGTGACCGTATCCCCCGTGCATCCCGCAAAGGCGGAGGTGTTGCTAACATTTACGATAGCAAATGTCAATTTACAACAAAAAAAAAGAAGTTTTCGTCTTTTGAGCTTCTAGTCATGAAATCTATGCAGCCTACTCAATCACTTTTTATAACTACTGTTTACAGGCCTCATGGGCCATATACAGCGTTCCTCACTGAGTTCCCTGAATTCCTATCGGACCTTGTAGTCATAGCAGATAATATTTTAATATTCACATGGAAAAGTCCACAGACCCACTCCAAAAGGCTTTCGGAGCCATCATTGACTGAGTGGGTTTTGTCCAACATGTCTCTGGACCTACTCACTGCCACAGTCGTACTCTGGACCTAATTTTGTCCCATGGAATAAATGTGGTAGATCTTAATGTTTTTCCTCATAATCCTGGACTATCGGACCACCATTTTATTACGTTTGCAATCACAACAAATAATCTGCTCAGACCCCAACCAAGGAGCATCAAAAGTCGTACTATAAATTCAGTCTGGTTTTAGAGCCCATCATAGCACTGAGACTGCACTTGTGAAGGTGGTAAATGAGCTTTCAAAGCTTTTAATGGCGTCAGACCGAGGCTCTGCATCTGTCCTCGTGCTACTAGACCTTAGTGCTGCCTTTGATACCATCGATCACCACATTCTTTTGGAGAGATTGGAAACCCAAATTGGTCTACACGGACAAGTTCTGGCCTGGTTTAGATGTTACAGTGGAGCAAAAAAGTATTTAGTCAGCCACCAATTGTGCAAGTTCTCCCACTTAAAAAGATGAGAGAGGCCTGTAATTTTCATCATAGGTACACTTCAACTATGACAGACACAATGAGGAAAAAAAATCCAGAAAATCACATTGTAGGATTTTTTATGAATTTATTTGCAAATTATGGTGGAAAATAAGTATTTGGTCACCTACAAACAAGCAAGATTTCTGGCTCTCACAGACCTGTAACTTCTTCTTTAAGAGGCTCCTCTGTCCTCCACTCGTTACCTGTATTAATGGCACCTGTTTGAACTTGTTATCAGTATAAAAGACACCTGTCCACAACCTCAAACAGTCACACTCCAAACTCCACTATGGCCAAGACCAAAGAGCTGTCAAAGGACACCAGAAACAAAATTGTAGACCTGCACCAGGCTGGGAAGATTGAATCTGCAATAGGTAAGCAGCTTGGTTTGAAGAAATCAACTGTGGGAGCAATTATTAGGAAATGGAAGACATACAAGACCACTGATAATCTCCCTCGATCTGGGGCTCCACGCAAGATCTCACCCCGTGGGGTCAAAATGATCACAAGAACGGTGAGCAAAAATCCCAGAACCACACGGGGGGACCTAGTGATTGACCTGCAGAGAGCTGGGACCAAACTAACAAAGCCTACCATCAGTAACACACTACGCCGCCAGGGACTCAAATCCTGCAGTGCCAGACGCGTCCCCCTGCTTAAGCCAGTACATGTCCAGGCCCGTCTGAAGTTTGCTAGAGAGCATTTGGATGACCCAGAAGAAGATTGGGAGAATGTCATATGGTCAGATGAAACCAAAATATAACTTTTTGGTAAAAACTCAACTCGTCGTGTTTGGAGGACAAAGAATGCTGAGTTGCATCCAAAGAACACCATACCTACTGTGAAGCATGGGGGTGGAAACATCATGTTTTGGGGCTGTTTTTCTGCAAAGGGACCAGGACGACTGATCCGTGTAAAGGAAAGAATGAACGGGGCCATGTATCGTGAGATTTTGAGTGAAAACCTCCTTCCATCAGCAAGGGCATTGAAGATGAAACGTGGCTGGGTCTTTCAGCATGACAATGATCCCAAACACACCGCCTGGGCAACGAAGGAGTGGCTTCGTAAGAAGCATTTCAAGGTCCTGGAGTGGCCTAGCCAGTCTCCAGATCTCAACCCCATAGAAAATCTTTGGAGGGAGTTGAAAGTCCGTGTTGCCCAGCAACAGCCATAAAAAAACACCTCTGCTCTAGAGGAGATCTGCATGGAGGAATGGGCCAAAGTACCAGCAACAGTGTGTGAAAACCTTGTGAAGACTTACAGAAAACGTTTGACCTCTGTAATTGCCAACAAAGGGTATATAACAAAGTATTGAGATAAACTTTTGTTATTGACCAAATACTTATTTTCCACCATAATTTGCAAATAAATTCATTAAAAATCCTACAATGTGATTTTCTGGATTTTTTATCTCATTTAGTCTGTCATAGTTGAAGTGTACATATGATGAAAATTACAGGCCTCTCTCATCTTTTTAAGTGGGAGAACTTGCACAATTGGTGGCTGACTAAATACTTTTTTGCCCCACTGTATGTACAGGTGCAGTGATCTGTGAGCTGCTCTGACAGCTGGTGCTTAAAGCTAGTGACGGAGGTAAGAGTCTCCAGCTTTAGTGATTTTTGCAGTTCGTTCCAGTCATTGGCAGCAGAGAACTGGAAGGAGAGGCGGCCAAAGGAAGAATTGGCTTTGGGGGTGACCAGTGAGATATACCTGCTGGAGCGCGTGCTACGGGTGGGTGCTGCTATGGTGACCAGTGATCTGAGATAAGGCGGTGCTTTACCTAGCAGAGATTTGTTGTAGATGACCTGGAGCCAGTGGGTTTGGCGATGAGTATGAAGCGAAGGCCAGCCAACGAGAGCGTACAGGTCGCAGTGGTGGGTAGTATATGGGGCTTTGGTGAAAAAACGGATGGCCCTGTGATAGACTGCATCCAGTTTGCTGAGAAGAGTGTTGGAGGCTATTTTGTAAATGACATCGCCGAAGTAGAGGATCGGTAGGATGGTCAGTTTTACGAGGGTATGTTTGGCAGCATGAGTGAAGGATGCTTTGTTGTGAAATAGGAAGCCAATTCTAGATTTAATTTTGGATTGGAGATGCTTAATGTGAGTCTGGAAGGAGAGTTTACAGTCTAGCCAGACACCGAGGTATTTGTAGTTGTCCACATATTCTAAGTCAGAACCGTCCAGAGTAGTGATGCTCGACGGGTGGGCAGGTGCAGGCAGCGGTCGGTTGAAGAGCATGCATTTAGTTTTACTTGTATTTAAGAGCAGTTGGAGGCCACGGAAGGAGAGTTGTATGGCATTGAAGCTCATCTGGAGGTTAGTTAACACAGTGTCCAAAGAAGGGCCAGAGGTATACAGAATGGTGTTGTCTGCGTAGAGGTGGATCAAAGAATCACCAGTAGCAAAAGTGACATCATTGATGTATACAGAGAAGAGAGTCGGCCCGAGAATTGAACCCTGTGGCACCCCCATAGAGACTGCCAGAGGTCCGGACAACAGGCCCTCCAATTTGACACACTGAACTCTATCAGAGAAGTAGTTGGTGAACCAGGCGAAGCAATCATTTGAGAAACCAAGGCTGTTGAGTCTGCCAATAAGAATGTTGTGATTGACAGAGTCGAAAGCCTTAGCCAGGTCGATGAATACGGCTGCACAGTAATGTCTTTTATCGATGGCGGTTATGATATCGTTTAGGACCTTGAGCGTGGCTGAGGTGCACCCATGACCAGCTCTGAAACCAGATTGCATAGCGGAGATGGTACGGTGGGATTCGAAATGGTCGGTAATCTGTTTGTTAACTTGGCTTTCGAAGACCTTAGAAAGGCAGGGTAGAATAGATATAGGTCTGTAGCAGTTTGGTTCTAGAGTGTCTACCCCTTTGAAGAGAGGGATGACCGCGGCAGTTTTCCAATCTATGGGAATCTCAGACGATACGAAAGAGAGGTTGAACAGGCTAGTAATAGGAGTTGCAACAATTTCGGCAGATCATTTTAGAAAGAGAGGGTCCAGATTGTCTAGCCCGGCTGATTTGTAGTGGTCCAGATTTTTCAGCTCTTTCAGAACATCAGCTATCTGGATTTGGGTGAAGGAGAAGTGGGGGAGGTTTGGGTGAGTTGCTGTGGGGAGCGCAGGGCTGTTAACCGGGGTAGAGGTAGCCAGGTGGAAAGCATGGCCAGCTGTAGAGAAATCCTTATTGAAATTCTCAATTATTGTGAATTTATCGGTGGTGACAGTGTTTCCTAGCCTCAGTGCAGTGGGCAGCTGGGAGGAGGTGCTCTTGTTCTCCATGGACTTTAGTGTCCCAGAACTTTTTTGAGTTTGTGCTACAGGATGCAAATTTCTGCTTGAAAAAGCTAGCCTTAGCTTTCCTAACTGCCTGTGTATATTTGTTCCTAACTTCCCTGAAAAGTTGCATATCACAGGGGCTGTTCGATTGTAATGCAGAACGCCACAGTATGTTTTTGTGCTGGTCAAGGGCAGTCAGGTCTCGAGAGAACCAAGGGCTATATCTGTTCCTGGTGCAATTTTTTTTGAATGGGGCATGCTTATTTAAGATGGTGAGGAAGGCACTTTTAAAGTATAACCAGGCATCCTCTACTGACGGGATGAGGTCAATATCCTTCCAGGATACCCGTGCCAGGTCGACTAGAAAGGCCTGCTTGCTGAAGATCTTTAGGGGGCGTTTGACAGTGAGGATTGGTGGTCGTTTGACCGCAGACCCATTATGAATGCAGGCAATGAGGCAGTGATCGCTGAGATCTTGGTTGAAAACAGTAGAGGTGTATTTGGAGGGCAAGTTGGTCAGGATGATATCTATGAGGGTGCCCGTGTTTACGGATTTGGGGTTGTACCTTGTGGGTTCATTGATCATTTTTGTGAGATTGAGGGCATCAATCTTAGATTGTAGGATGGCCGGGGTGTTAAACATGTCCCAGTTTAGGTCACCTAGCAGCACGAGCTCTGAAGATAGATGGGGGGCAATCAATTCACATATGGTCTCCAGGGCACAGCTGGGGGCAGAGGGTGGTCTATAGCAAGCGGCAACAGTGAGAGACTTGTTTGTGGAAAGATGTATTTTTAAAAGTAGAGGTTCGAATTGTTTGGGTACAGACCTGGATAGTAAGACAGAACTCTGCAGGCTATCTATGGACTACAAAAGGGAAACCCAGACGTGAGCTGCCCAGTGACGCAAGCCTACCAGATGAGCAAAACGCCTTTTATGCTCGCTTCGAGGCAAGCAACACTGAAACATGCACGAGAGTACCAGCTGTTCTGGATGACTGTGTGATAACGCTCTCGGTAGTCGATGTGAGCATGACCTTTAAACAGGTCAACATTCACAAAGCTGTGGGACCAGACGGATTACAAGGACGTGTACTCAAAGCAAGCGCTGACCAACTGGCAAGTGTTTTCACTGACATTTTCAACCTCTCCCTAACTGAATCTGTAATACCTACAGGTTTCAAGCAGACCACCATAGTTCCTGTGCCCAAGGAAGCAAAGGTAACATGCCTAAATGATTACCACCCCGTAGCACTCACGTCGGTAGCCATGAAGTGCTTTCAAAAGCTGGTCATGGCTCACATCAACAGCATTCTCCCTGATACCCTAGACCCACTCCAATTCGCATACCGCCCCAACAGATCCACAGATGGCGCAATCTCTATTGCATTCCACACTGCCTTTCCCACATGGACAAATGGAATACCTACGTGAAAATGCTGTTGATTGACTACAGCTCAGTGTCCAACACCATAGTGCCCTCCAAGCTCGTCACTAAGCTAAGGACCCTGGGACTGAACACCTCCCTCTGCAACTGAATCCTGGACTTCCTGACGGGCCACCCCCATGTGGTGAGGGTAGACAACAACGCATTTGTCACGCTGACCCTCAACACGGGGGCCCCTCAGGGGTGTGTGCTTAGACCACTCCTGTACTGCCTGTTCACCCACGACTGCGTGGCCGTGCACAACTATGATCACCCACGATGTTGAGACAGCCTACAGGGAGGAGGTCATATACCTGGCAATTTGGTGCCAGAACAACAACCTCTCCTTCAACGTCAGAAAGACAAAGGAGCTGATCGTAGACTACAGGAAACGGATGGCCGAGCACGCCCTCATTCACATTGACGGGGCTGTAGTGGAGTGTGTCGAGAGCTTCAAGTTCCTGTGTCCACATCACTAAGGACCAATCATGGTCCACACACACTAACACAGTGGTGAAGAAGGTACAACAACACCTCTTCCCCCTCAGGAGGCTGAAAAGATTTGGTATTGGCCCACAGGTCGTCAAAAAGTTCTACAGCTGCACCATTGAGAGCATCTTAACTGGCTGCATCACTGCTTGGTATGGCAACTGCTTTGCATCTGACCGTAAGGTGCTACAGAGAGTAGTGTGTACAGTCGTGGCCAAAAGTTTTGAGAATTACACAAATATTAATTTTCACAAAGTCTGCTGCCTCAGTTTGTATGATGGCAATTTGCATATACTCCAGAATGTTATGGAGAGTGATCAGATGAATCCCTCTTTGCCATGCAAATTCCCTCTTTGCCATGCAAATTAACTGAATCCCCAAAAAACATTTTCCCTGCATTTAAGCCCTGCCACAAAAGGACAAGCTGACATCATGTCAGTGATTCTCTTGTTAACACAGGTGTGAGTGTTGACGAGGACAAGGCTGGAGATCACTCTGTCATGCTGATTGAGTTTGAATAACAGACTGGAAGCTTCAAAAGGAGGGTGGTGCTTGGAATCATTGTTCTTCCTCTGTCATCCATGGTTACCTGCAAGGAAACACATGCCGTCATTATTGCTTTGCACAAAAAGGGCTTCGCAGGCAAGGATATTGCTGCCAGTAAGATTGCACCTAAATCAACCATTTATCGGATCATCAAGAACTTCACGGAGAGCGGTTCAATTGTTGTGAAGAAGGCTTCAGGGCGCCCAAGAAAGTCCAGCAAGCGCCTGTACCGTCTCCTATAGTTGATTCAGCTGCGGGATTGGGGCACCACCAGTACAGAGCTTGCTCAGTAATGGCAGCAGGCAGGTGCGAGTGCATCTGCACGCACAGTGAGGCGAAGACTTTTGGAGGATGGCCTGGTGTCAAGAAGGGCAGCAAAGAAGCCACTTCTCTCCAGGAAAAACATCAGGGACAGACTGATATTCTGCAAAAGGTACAGGGATTGGACTGCTGAGGACTGGGGTAAAGTCATTTTCTCTGATGAATCCCCTTTCCGATTGTTTGGTGAATCCGGAAAAAAGCTTGTCCTGAGAAGACAAGGTGAGCGCTACCATCAGTTCTGTGTCATGCCAACAGTAAAGCATCCTGAGACCATTCATGTGTGGGGTTGCTTCTCAGCCAAGGGAGTGGGCTCACTCACAATTTTGCCTAAGAACACAGCCATGAATAAAGAATGGTACCAACACATCCCCCGAGAGCAACTTCTCCCAACCATCCAGGAACAGTTTGGTGACGAACAATGCCCTTTCCAGCATGATGGAGCACCTTGCCATAAGGCAAAAGTGATAACTAAGTGGCTCGGGGAACAAAACATCGATATTTTGGGTCCATGGCCAGGAAACTCCCTAGACCTTAATCCCATTGAGAACTTGTGGTCAATCCTCAAGAGGCGGGTGGACAAACAAAAACCCACAAATTCTGACATACTCCAAGCATTGATTATGCAAGAATTGGCTGCCATCAGTCAGGATGTGGCCCATAAGTTAATTGACAGCATGCCAGGGCAGATTGCAAAGGTCTTGAAAAAGAATGGTCAACACTGCAAATATTGACTCTTTGCAACAACTTCATGTAATTGTCAATAAAAGCCTTTGACACCTATGAAATGCTTTTAATTATACTTCAGTATTCCATAGTAACATCTGACAAAAATATCTAAAGACACTGAAGCAGCAAACTTTGTGGAAATTAATATTTGTGTCATTCTCAAAACGTTTGGCCACTAATGTACAGCCCAGTATATCACTGTGGCCGAGCTCCCTGCCATCCAGGGCCACGACACCAGGCGGTGTCAGAGGAATGCCCTAAAAATGGTCAGAGACTTCAGCCAACCTAGTCATAGACTGTTGTCTCTGCTACCGCACGGCAAGCAGTATAGGAGCGCCAAGTCTGGGACCAAAAGGCTCCTGAACAGCTTCTACCCTCAAGCCAAAAGACTGCTGAACAGTTTATCAAGTGGCTACCCGTACTATTGCATTGAACCGCTTTATTTATTTCAAAATGTTTTATACTTATTTTGCACTTACTCTCTTGCACTGGCTCTATGCACACTTACTAGACTCTAGCCACACACTCACACATACTACACTGACACTCCATCACAAACATACACACACACCCACCAGTGGCATGGCCTTATTTCTATTACAGCATATTGGATGACTGTCATTCATATTCCATTCAACCAGCTCAACGTAACATACAGTTGTAGTCGAAAGTTTACATACACCTTGGCCAAATACATTTAAACTCAGTATTTCACAATTTCTGACATTTAATCATAGTAAAAATTCCCTGTCTTACGTCAGTTAGGATCACCACTTTATTTTAAGAATGTGAAATATCAGAATAATAGAAGAGAGAATGATTTATTTGAGCTTGTATTTATTTCATCACATTCCCAGTGGGTCAGAAGTTTACATACACTCAATTAGTGTTTGGTAGCATTGCCTTTAAATTGTTTAACTTGGGTCAAACGTTTTGGGTAGCCTTCTACAAGCTTCCCACAATACGTTGGGTGAATTTTGGCCCATTCCTCCTGACAGAGCTGGTGGAACTGAATCAGGTTTATAGGCCTCCTTGCTCGCACATGCCTTTTCAGTTCTGCCCAGAAATCTTCTATGGGATTGAGGTCAGGGCTTTGTGATGGCCACTCCAATACCTTGACTTTGTTGTCCTTAAGACATTTTGCCACAACTTTGGAAGTATGCTTGGGGTCATTGTCCATTTGGAAGACCCATTTGCGACCAAGCTTTAACTTCCTGTCTTGAGATGTTGCTTCAATATATCTACATCATTTTCCTCCCTCATGATGCCATCTATTTGTGAACTGCACCAGTCCCTCCTGCAGCAATGCACAACCACAACACGATGCTGCCACCCCCGATAACGATGGTCATTATGGCCGAACAGTTCTATTTTTGTTTCATCAGACCGGAGAACATTTCTCCAAAAAGTACGATCTTTGTCCCCATGTGCAGTTGCAATCCGTAGTCTGGATTTTTTATGGCAGTTTTGGAGCAGTGGCTTCTTCCTTGCTGAGCGGCCTTTCAGGTTATGTCGATATAGGACTCGTTTTACTGTGGATATAGATACTTTTGTACCTGTTTCCTCCAACAGCTTCACAAGGTCCTTTGCTGTTGTTCTGGGATTGATTTGCACTTTTCGCACCAAAGTACGTTCATCTCTAGGAGACAGAACCCGTCTCCTTCCTGAGCGGTATGACGGCTTCATGGTCCCATGGTGTTTATACTTGTGTTCTATTGTTTGTAAAGATGAACGTGGTACCTTCAGGCATTTGGAAATTGCTCCCAATGATGAACCAGACTTGTGGAGGTGTACAATTAATTTCTGATGTCTTGGCTGATTTCTTTTGATTTTCCCATGATGTCAAGCAAAGAGGCACTGAGTTTGAAGGTAGGCCTTTAAATACATGCACAGGTTCTTCTCCAATTGACTCAAATTATGTCAATTGGCCTATCTGAAGCTTCTAAAGCCATGACATAATTTTCTGGAATTTTGCAAGCCTTTTAAATGCACAGTCAACTTAGCGTATGCAATCATCTGATCCACTGTAATTGTGATATAGTGAGTTATAAGTGAAATAATCTGTCTGTAAACAATTGATGGAAAAATTACTTGTGTCATGCACAAAGTAGATGTCCTAACCGACTTGCCAAACCTATAATTTGTTCACAAGACATTTGTGGAGTGGTTGACAAATTAGTTTTAATGTCTCCAACCTAAGTGCATGTAAACTTCCGACTTCAACTGTAGATAGGTTTAGGCTACTACATGATACTCAAATTTTTCCTATACCCATCATGAGTTTGCGACAACCTAGCCTATGAATGAAAGTATACAACGCAGGTCTAGAGAAAGGTTTGAGTGACAGACAGGGTGACAGACAGTGACACATTCAATATCGACTTGTACACCTTTGCCTGCATCTAGCTGATCTAGGGTGTAATCATTAGTCCAACAGTTGCAAACAAGAGTTTCTATTGGACAAATTCAGGTATGTTTATCCCTGTTTGTTTCATTTGCTTCCGTTTTAAGAAATGTTTTTTCAACAGAATTGGCAGAATGGATGCTCCCCTGATCACACACAAACACAGTTCACTTTCATAGCAGCCACATAAAAACAGCACAATCACTTTGCACATTGTATAATTCCTTCTCACATCTATGCGCTCTCCTCCTCTTACCTTTTCCCTTCGCTTGTCTGTGACCAGGCGAAAAAACCCTTTGATGCGAAACCTTCATATTATAACTGTTAAAACCACTACAGCCTACATTGTTGTCACCATATTAGCTAATGTCATAGTCAACATAGCTACTAGAACTAACATGTTAGTAAACCCGCAACAATCATTCAGTGAAGTGTATAGTTATCAAGCAGTTTAGCAGTTACACTGGCAGGCTCCATAAAACCAAAAGCTTCCCTTGACTTGGAAGAGTTCCAGTTTTGGATAGCCATAGCCAGCTAGCTATCGTCCTCTGGAAGTTGTCATAATTACTGTGTAAGTCTATGGAAGGGTGTGAGAACCATGAGTCTCCAAGCTTTTGTATTGAAGTCAATGTACCCAGAGAAGGACGGAAACTAACTGTTCCCCGGCTACACCATTGTGCTACCCTACAGAGTGCAAAACAGTGTGTTTTAATCAATTATTTGGTGACGTAAATGTATTTAGTATACTGTAGTTTTATCTAAAAAGGATAACTTTTGTGATGCTTCACATAAAAATACAAATACATTTGCTGAGGAGGATGCTCCATCCCTTCCTCCTCTGAGGATCCTCCACTGACACACACACTACATATGCTCACACACACACACACACTACATATGCTCACACACACACACACACACTACATATGCTCACACACACACACACACACACACACACACACACACACACACACACACACACACACACACACACACACACACACACACACACACACACACACACACACACACACACACACACACACACACACACACACACACACCTGCACGTTGATGCCACACACACTCATATGTAGACACTCTTTCACACACGCTGCTGCTACTCTGTTTATTGTCTATCCTGTTTCCTTAGTCACTTTCACCCCTACCTACATGTACATATTACCTCAATTACCTCAACTACCTCATACCCCTGCAGATTGACTCAGTACCGGTACTCCTTGTATATAGTCTCGTTATTGTTATTTTATTGTATTACTAATTCCAAATATTTTTTTTTTGCCAATTTTTTTGCACTTTTTAACTGCATTGTTGGGAACGGGCTCGTAAGTAAACATTTCACGGTCAAGTCTGCTTCTGATGTTTTCGGTGACAAATAAAAATGAATTTGATTTGATTTAGTCTTCCTGAGGTCCACAAAATTAGTCTGGGAATGACCCTTAATAGTGGTCATGAACAGCAGCAGATCTCTATCTTAGGGTTTCTGTTGTGGCCACCTTAAGCTTTTGCCTGTTTACCCGACTGTAAATGAAGTGTAACGAATGGGTTAATAACGTGTCAGATACCCAAGTCAGGCATAGAGCAGCATTGTTGTCCAGCAGATGTTGACCAAGACTAATTCACGGGGCATTTGGGTTTGTTTGTGTTTCTGTCCTTGTTGCCTTTTGAATTGTGTTGTTGGCACATGGCAAAGTCCATGGAGAGTAGCCAGCGAGACTAGAGCCACTGTTGTGAGGTCCTTACTGCTTACAGCTTACTGGGACCACATAGCTACTGGAGGTTAATCACATTAACAAAACATACACACACCATTTTTGAAGCTCTATTTTAATCATTGTGGTAGTAAATGTAACAAATCCTTCTACTATATACAGGAATAATGTGAAGGGAATATATCCACTAAGCTGTGGACTGTATGTGTCTCTGGAGCTTTCTGATCAGCTGTTTTGTTTATGTCAGGGTTTGAGCCAGAGCCAAACATGCTTGGGAATTTTTAAAGTGTCTGGCCTGGTTTTTACAGTGTGTCCCCCTTGGAATGAGATTACATTTACAATAGTTCAGGCTGTTAATGTACCAGACGTTATGTTTACACAACTAGAAGAGCTGTTGAGGAGATGGCCCCCATGTGGATAAACGTTCCTGGGCAAAGAGAGAAAAGTGAGTTGGCTGTTAATTTTCAAAACCTTGGAAATTTTCTCACCATACACTGTGAGGCTATTGAGTTGAAGTGCTTTGAATGGATACAACTGCAGCGTGATGAACATTATTCATATCTTGGTAAGTGTGTGACTATTACTGTAGCCAAGTTTACGGCTGTGAATAGTTAACTCCAGAATATTAGGCTTGTCAATATTGACTTCCCAAAATGTCGTAGACAATGCTGAACATAAACAGATAGATACATAAAATATTTAATGACATTGTAACGGTAATGACATTGTAACGATTTCCAATACAATTCTAGATTATGTTGTGGTTTTCTCCACTTTTTACGTGATTGTTAACACACACATGACCTTTGGAGAACAGGTCCAGCTAACCTGCCAAATAGCCCCTCTGCAGTGCTACCCTGATCTCTGTGTGTGTACATTTTGATAATTCCTCTGTGTCATTCTGAGCTGTGATTGGCTAGATTTGGGCGGGTCCATTGCCCGACAGCACGCCTGTTCTGTGGCCTTGGCAGCAGCTGCCTGCCCCGCGGTGGACCGATCCATTCTCCAGGAACCCTACAAACTCTGAGAACTCAGGGGCTTGGCTCAGCTCACCAGCCAGGCTAACTTGGTTGTGTTGAAACCATGCCTCTGATAATGAGACTATTATCCCAGGATGTACCTCCACGGTGTGTGGGGAGTCAAGTGCAAGTATTGGTTTAGGAACGTTTTTCTCGGGAGTGGGGGGGTCGTGGTGAGGAGGGGGATTATTTAAGATACTCTTTGAAGAGGTAGGGTTTCAGGTGCTTACAGAAGATGGGCAGGGACTCTGCTGTCCTAGCTTTAGGGGGAAGTTGGTTCCACCATTTGGGTGCCAGGACATGGAAGAGCTTGGACTGGGCCGAGCAGGAGCTGCCCTCCCATAGGGGTGGGAAGGCCAAGAGACCAGAGGTGGCAGAACAGAGTGCTCGGGTTGGGGGGTAGGGTTTGAGCATAGCCTGAAAGCAAGCACCATGGTCTTGTGGTGGATGTGAGTTTTGACTGGCTTGTGAAGAGGAGAGGGCCTATAACCGAGCCCAAGGGGACACCAGTAGTGAGAGTACTTGGTGCAGACACAGATCCTCTCCACATCACTTGGTAGGAGCGGCCTGCCAGGTAGGATGCAATCCAAGAGTGTGCAGAGCCTGAGCCACCCAGCCCTGAGAGGGTGGAGAGGAGGATCTGATGGTTCATTGTGTCGCAGGCAGCAGATAGTTCTAGGAGGATGAGAGAGTCAGCTTTTGCAGTGCTGAGAGCCTTCGTGACACAGAGAAGAGCAGTGTCGTTTGAGTGACCTGTCTTGAAGCCTGACTGGTTAGGGTCAAGAAGATGGTTCTGGGAGAGATAACGAGCGAGTTGCCTAAGCTAGCCAGCCCTTAGCAAGCCAAGCATGTCTTCTGTGTAGTCTGCTGTGTATATTCCTCCCTTCTGTGTTTACTAACCCTGCGCTCACATCACACACACCTAGAGTGGAGGAGGAAAGGAAGGTATTCAGGGTTTAGGTTTGATAAACAATTCAGAGAAAATAATTAACAGGTAAGACACCACTTTGATTTACCACAGGGACTCCAACTTCATACATCACCTCCCAAACCAGTCACAGTTAGAAGCCTGCCTGATATTACCATACCATATATATTTTTTTATGAATTAAAGACCTAAAGGTAGAAATGAGAAAATGCAGATTTTTCTCCAGTGGGATTGTGGGGGAAAGGACACTTATCTTTATTTGCATATGGCTCATATTTGCACTCTTGTATACAGTGTAATGCAGTACACACATAGTGGCTGTCTAATACCGTTTCCATACTAGAGAGCCAAGCGAAATTGTATTGTTCTGGCCTGGTTACGCATGCACCATAGTTGCTGGAACTGGACAATATTAAGAGAAAACATCAGAGCCAGCTCAGTACAGTTCAGCTTGGCCTGATTAGAGTGGTTGTTTGCCATTTCCAAGGCAATCAGTGGCTCAGACCAGACCACTGAGACATCTGGTCGATAAACGATGCGCCTGCCACTGCTGCTTCCTGACTGATGTTGATGCTTGCAGCATTGGCTTCATACTGAGGTGTAGATGGGTCTACAGTCTTCTCCTTAGTGGGGGAAAGCTGCCAGGAAAGCTTGGCTGGGCATGAAAATTCTATGTCTGCCTTGTGCTGCTCAGCTGGCTGTGCTAACAGATAAGAGAGGGAGGGAGTGAGTGAGTGAGAGAGAGAGAAAGCGATAGAAAGAGGAGGGAACCGGCTGGTTTCTAATCCCACTCCATGTTTTTACTTGCTCCTTCTCTCTCATTCTCACTCAGTTAGATTCAAATTCAATTCAAACTACTTTATTGGCATGATATTCTCTCCTCCCCTCGCTCTCTTTGCTCTTAGCTCTCCCCCTCTCTCTCCCTCTCTCTCCCCCTCTCGTGCTCACTCTTGCTCCCCCTCTCTCCACCTCTCGCTCCCCCTCTCTCTCCACCTCTTGCTCCCCCCCTCTCTCCACCTCTCACTTCCCCTCTCTCTCCACCTCTCGCTCTCGTTTCCCCTCTCTCTCCACCTCTCGCTCCCCCCCTCTCTCCACCTCTCGCTTCCCCTCTCTCCACCTCTCGCTCTCGTTTCCCCTCTCTCTCCACCTCTCGCTTCCCCTCTCTCTCCACCTCTCACTTCCCCTCTCTCTGCACCTCACGCTCACCCTCTCGCTCACCCTCTCTATCTCTGCTCTTAGCTCCCTCTCACCCCATCTCTCTCCCCTCTCTCTCTGCTCTTAGCTCCCTTTCTCTCCCCCTCTTTCTCTCTCTGCTCTTAGCTCCCTCTCTCCCTCTCTCTCTCTCTCTCTCTCCTTCTTGTGTTCTTGTTCCCTCTATCTCTTCTCTCTGCAGCTGGTTTGTGAAGCCTGAGAGTTGACCTGCATTATTAAGACATCAGGAACAGCCTGGCAGTTAACAGGGTCTTAGTGCACATCTTCAAAAGATTGTTAAAGAGGACTGCTTTGGCAGTGATTTAGGGAAATCTGCTATTACAGTTTTAATAGGGTTCATCTAATCCATGCTGGCGGATTAGAGCTGTCTGGACATCGCCCAAATACGTGCTGCTTCACTCAGTAATGTCTCCATCCAAAAGCTAATGCATTTATGATCCATACAGTATTCACTAAGGCAACCTGTTTCTGTCTCATCGAATGAATTAAGCTCCAGAGACAAGATTGTTCAAGTAGCTACTACTACACAACTTTCCAAGTAACCCAATGCACTCCAGCAGCTTGAGGTAATGTTGTCATTGTGGGGGAGCACTATTGAGATTTAAAAGCTCAACATCTCCTCTCCTGGGCTCAAGAAGCCTATTCAGGGATTGTGTTTTAAGATCACTGTGCTGATATCTATTAGGCCACTACCTTGCCTCTCTCCCTCCCTTGTGCTTTGTTTTTTCCCTGTTCTTTTATGGATTGTCATTGTTCCACTATTTCAGCATGAAGCTGCACATATAATTCCATTAGATCTGCCCTTGCAGTGAATTTGCACTGTTGGCAGTTAAAAAGGACAAAAAAACATAAAAGCGGGAACAGAGACAATTCACTGCCTCGCCATGCCCTGACAACTTTGCTTCCTAATTTTGGTCAAACAAGCTCCCAAAATATTGCAAACTCCAGTGGGCTTGAACAAAAATGCCCATTCAAACCCTTTATAGGGGGAGAAAGGATAAGAATTTCCCACTTGAGAGATTAGTGTTGTCTGTCTCTCTCTCTACCTGCCTATTTGTTTCCGGTCTGTCTGTAGCGTCCGGGTAGTTAACATCCCCGTAGTGGGCCTTCCAGATGTGGCCTCTTAACTGGCCCTAACAAGATAATACAGCAAGGCTACCCCTGATCAGAAGCAAGTAGTTTCTTTAATTGTTGTTTTGGAGTTGGGTGGGTGGGGGAGATAGGTTTACTGGTGTAGGCTATTCATCAACAGTCTTTCTATCGGGTAATCTCTACCCTGCGCACAACTGATAAACTTAGCTTTGCGAGTGACACCCTAGCGATCTGACTTCCTCCCATCTTCTTCGTTGGTTTGTGCATGGGCTGCCTCTGGGGTGTATAAATAGGCCTGCTTCATGGAACTCAAGGACAAACGGACACCTCAAATGTTGATCTTGTCTCACCTCAAATGTTGTTTGTGTCATCCTGCTAAAAACAAAGTTTTGAAAACCAAGAAGTTTTAATCTTACAAGACAACAACAACAGGAAACACCTCTATAAAAAGTTATTTTGTTATTTTAAACGTGACAGCACAGCCCAAGGGCCTTGCTCCATTTTCCAATGTCACTGGATCCCCTAGGGGACTCGTGTTTACTGCCAGAAATGTAAGCGTAAAGATTGCAGCACTGTGTGCATCGTCCCCCAACAACCTCGGGCCTCTCTGGACACCACTCTTCCACGCTATTCTGACCACAGCCGACAGACAAACAGAAAGAGACAGGCACCAACAGTCGGGGGAAGGAATTGTCCATTTCTCCGAATGCCCCCAAAATGTGCTTTTAGACAAGGCCTGGGGAAGGTGACTTTCTCTGTCCCCTCGCATCACAAATGTGTAACAATATAATGAAGGGAAAGGTATGACCCTGAATACATTAGCCTATGGGCCACTGCACTTGCTTTGTTCCCAGTCTGGGATGTAGGGCTAATGTTGCTGAGCTGTACAGTGTGCGGTTTAATCCTGGAGGACAGTTCTGGCTCAGTGACGAGGGAAATGAGTTCAAAACCACCCGACACCCCCACGGCGTTCTCACCCTACCGTTTTAGAAGTGCTCTCTGACTTCAAAGGAACTTGTCAAATCAAATCAAATTGTATTCACATGCTTCGTAAACAACAGGTGTAGACTAACAGTGAAATGCTTACTTACGAGCCCTTCCCAAAAATGCAGAGAAATAATAGAAAAGTAAAACACGTAATAATAAAAGTAATAATAAATACACAATGAGTAACGATAACTTGGATATATACACAGGGTACCAGTTGTAACGGCTGTCGTCGGTGGAAGAAGGTGAGGACCAAGGTGCAGCGTGGTAAGTGTTCATGATATTTAATAATAATCAAAACTGAACACTGAATAACAAAACAACAAAGAAATAACCGAAACAGTTCTGTCTGGTGCAGACACACAAAGACTGAAAATAACCACCCACAAAACCCAACAGAAAACAGGCTACCTAAATATGGTTCCCAATCAGGGACAACGATTGACAGCTGCCTCTGATTGAGAACTATATCAGGCCAAACACAGAAATAGAAAATCATAGAAAAACTAACATAGACAACCCACCCAACTCACGCCCTGACCATACTAAAACAAAAGACAAAACAAAGGAACTAAGGTCAGAACGTGACACCAGTACTGAGTCGATGTGCAGGGGTATGAGGTAATTGAGGTAGATAAGTGTCACGATCGTCTTCTGGTGAATGAGTGGACCAAGGCGCAGCGTGATATAAATACATCCTCTTTTTATTTACGAAGAAGATGAACACGAAACGAAACACTTTACAAACTAACAAAACGACCGTGAAGCTACAAAACGAAAGTGCACACACAAGCTACTAACGTTTAGACATAGACAATTACCCACAACCTGTCTAATGGCTGCCTTAAATATGGCTCCCAATCAGAGACAATGAAAGACAGCTGTCTCTGATTGAGAACCACTCAGGCAACCATAGACCTACCTAGACACCTACACTGAACACAACCCCATAAACTCTACCAAAACCCCCTAATACAATACAACCACCCAAGACGAGACAAATACACACAAACATCCCCCATGTCACACCCTGACCTAACTAAAATAATACAGAAAACAAAGATAACTAAGGCCAGGGCGTGACAATAAGTACATATAAATATAACTAGGAATAAAGTGGCTAGGCAACAGCATAGTTAATAAACAGTAGCAGCAGCATATGTAATGAGTCAAAAAAGATTGTGCAAAAACTCTCTTCCTATCTCCTACACACTCCACCTTAAAAGTAGACTCATCAGTATAAAGTCATCATGCACTGCAAGGCGACTTCCTGCTTAAATAAATCATCAAATCTGCCAAGACAGCCACTATTGGCTATTCTCAAAGGAAGGACTCCTTATGAAGACAAAATTGTGTCAGTCTTGGCAGATTTGACTTCTTTTGTTGATGATGTCTGTAATAAGGAAGTCGCCCTGCTTTATATTATGTCATATCGTTGAGTCTACCATTAACAACAGAAGGAGCCAAAAGTCACCCTCTCTCCTCTCCCAGTCTCCTCCTCCCTACCCCACCCCCTTCCCCTTACCCCTCCCTGGCTGTCCAGTGTTTGAGCTGACCTTGTTTTTATGACCAATCCAGTGATCCGTGGCCTGCTGCAGAGGCTGCTGCTGTTAACACAGCTGAGGTGCATTAGACAGCCTGTTGTTCCTGCCTCTTACCTGGCACCGGGCTCTCTATTTGTAATCTGCAGTGTTTTCTCTTCTCCTCGGAAAAGATGCAGACACAACCCCCACACCACCCCTCACCACATCCAAGTGGCACCTCTCACAGGCCGTTGTGTAATTCATTTCCCGTGGTGTTGTTTTCTCTTTAGTTCCCCCTGATTTTTTTAGCTTTGAACCGGAGCCTGTCCATCAGTGAGCAATCTGGCCAGATCCACTTGATCACAAATTAGTGAGATCTTAGTTCCAGTGAAATAGAGCGTTGGACTGGATAGAATACATGATTTGGTCTGTCAGTGGTTCTGAGGGCTTTGTTGGTGGCCAGTCAACTGCAGTAAAGGGATTTTATGTGGCAGAAGAAGTGATCCTGGTACATCTGGACTGCCAAGAGCAGTTCAGATGTTCCGCCTCCTGCAACCTATCTCCTCTCTATTCCATAGCTAGCTGAGCACTCCACTGTTGATTCCCCTGCCTTCCCTCTCTTGCTGTCGGGATGTTGTCAATAACTAAGAGAACCATAAGGGAGCCAGCATCTGACACTCATTACCCATGGTGCCTTGCTCATCATGTTCTACGGCTCAGACGTTTTTCTCTCACGATTGAAGCTGATGCGCCTTTCTTCTCTTAGCCCCTCACCACTTCTGTGATTGGGAGGCAGTAGCAGTGACACACATTCCAGCAATGACAGTGAACAGACTGGAGCCACTCTTTGAACTGAACCTTGACCCATTCAAAGGGGCCGTCTGGGGTGGCTGTAACGCTCCACTGGCGACGCTCTCTGCCCTGCACTGCACTGTAACTCTATAGCCTCATTGTCATGCTCCATATCGCCCCAGTGACCCCGAGTCCAATTATACAGCTGACCCGGGGTTGATGACATAACCTTGGGCAGCTTTTGGGGGGTGTCACAACACAGAGGGGCTATCTGCTGTCTGTCATGACGTGTCAACACTGCATGCTAACCAGACTTCCCAGAGTGGTCCCACTAGGCGTAGTGGAAGGAGAGTTGCTCCCACACAGAACTTTAGATGTTTCCCTTCACTTATTCACCCACAAACTCCCATCAGAGGTCTTCTCAAAGACTCCTTTCATGATAGGTGAGGTCATGATAGACACTTAAAGGGGCACGCCATAAAAAAAAGAATTTCACATATTGTTCCTCATTATGTACAACAGTTCACTTTGAGGGTTAAAGTAGTCTCTTACGTTACAAGTCAATTGATACAACTTCACTGGAGTCAGCGATGTCACTTTAATTGAGACCAAAGAAAATCCTATAAGTAAAACCCTTTATTATTGTGATAATAGTATTCATATGGGTTCATGAGGGTCAATTACAGGACAGCACCAAAGCAGGGTTTGCTGATGTAGGTGGTCATATAAACCAGTCTCAAGACGTTATGGTTTTTATAAGCCAGAAGAGAGCAGCTTTAAGCCTAAGGTGACTTGAATAATATGCAAAGTTTTCATGGAGAAAGAGAAATGTTATGACTCAATACGTCAACTGTAATTGCTTTAGCAGGATTCCTTTATCCAGTAGAGTGTCCATAATAATCTTAGAACCAGGGTTAGCAATAAGTTGCATGATTGCTAAATGCTTATATGGCTGGATTTATCCATGATCTCCATACTCAGCATTTATACCATATTAATATGCATTATGCTTAATAAGGAGTTTAAGCTATAGGGGCCTGTCACACGCAAGGTGTTACTTGATGGTCATGGGTTTAATATAGCATTCCAACAGAGATGTGGCTGTATTTCTTTGTGCTGTATGTGTCCTATCACTTGGCATTGCCTATTACAGCCTTCCCTTGGGACCAAAGTTGGTTCTCTGTTATAGCAGAGTTTCAAGACTGCTAAACACGGCTGAACACAGGAGCTGATGACAGGGCTGACGCGAATATCCTTCGAATGTCAAATGTAAATATACATAGTATAATTATATTATAATTTCATGTACATATTATAATTATATTATAATTCATGTACATATGATAATTATCTCACCCAGTTTCCTCTGCAATACTGCAATACTGCTGTCAGTAGTAACATCCATTAACATGCCTCGTTTCAGAGGGACCTTAGCAAAGAGGACAAAACACAATGGATTCTTAAAATACGATTTTTTTAATATTACTTATTATCATAAAGATATATTTACACACTTTACAGAAATAGAAAATAAAAACACAAAGCTACGCATGAAAGGAAAAATAAAATAAGTACTCCAAGAGCCAAAGCTTATATTTTATAAATTAGAAACCAAAAGTTCAAATATGTACACAGTATTTCAACCATTTCTGACAGTTGTTTAATTCATTTATTTATTTATGTTTGTTTTTTTGTCCAGTTCAACATCAAAACAGAGACAGGGACTGTACATTTGGCCTGGTGAGTAATATGAGCACACACCTTAGACAGAAGTGAAGAAGTTCAGCTGTAATACATTTTTTAAACTGCAGTTTGCTTGTGACCTAGTAAGTAACACTGTTGCAATGGCATATAAGCCTACACACTCTGGAACTCTACTTCGACTGTCTGAATGGTATTGGTGGTGGATCCAATCAATGGGAGGAGGAGCCTTCTCTATTCTGAAGTCTGAAGGTCTCATTTGAGTCTGTGAGATAATGACAGATCATTCTCAAGTCCCATGGGAAATCTAGTTATCCTTTGGGTGGCCCAGCCGGTGGAAATGTGTGAATGCATTGGGCTTGATCCTGCAGACACCCTCAATCTGTCTGTATTATAGGGCTTAGATGCATAAGGTAAAACTATGGAATGTATTGCATGCTAGCTAGTCGTTTTTCTTTCTCCTTGGCGGGTCATGTTACGTTTGAAAAGGGGATTTACTGTAGCTTGTCAAGAGCTGAGAGAAAGTGACAGCAACATCGAAGATTAAAAACCTAGTGGTTTCGACTGACTGGTTATGGGGACTGCCTACAGCTGGAGCGAGACAGTGACCCCTGGCTAAGCTGGCATTTTCATCACTAGCTTGCTAGCTACTAGACTCCCTTTTCTTGTCCCTGCCAGTCCTACACATTTAGCCCTCTGCTGATTCCTACTCCGTACACACTCCCAGCCAAATGCACAATTTTGACAAGTGGAAAAGGTGCTGAACACAAAAGTGGTGCGTCCTTCTCGGAACAAATACCAGTGGGACATGCTAACAAGTGCATAGGAACATTACTCAGGCCTTGTGATGTAATGAAGAAGAGGATTGAGAATAGTGTTTCTTGCGTAAGCTTTGCTGGAAAAGACCATTAAGGAAAATGTTTTTTGCTCTTGGAGCATAATGTATTGGTTTACCATTTCAGTTTGAGCTTGTCCCTATACAATCTCGATTAACCTGATATGGTTAGGGCTGTAGGGCTGTAGGCTATGTTCTATAGGAGGAGAATGCGCGAAAGCTCTCACGTGTCCATGACGTATTGTTCTGCAGACTACATTTTCTATTTTGTTTACGACCACAAAAGAAACAGCTATTTTCCACACTGCATTAAAAAAATAAGCTTTGGACAACCAGCTAGACAAGAATCAGACGACAAAAAAATTGTCACAATACACTGGAAAGCCATTTCATATCAAGAAGAGACTTGTTTTCAGGGTTTATTTTTCCAGCAGCATAATGGAATTTCAAAAGTGCAGCCTTGCGTGCCCGTACAGAGAAGTCTTGGACCAAAGCCAGATGATTGATGGAGGTCATTGATATTGGGAGGCTTTGGATCATGTGATATTTGTCTTTGGAAGTTTGGATCCATCTGATAACCATCATCAGGGTGGACTAGCAGTAATGTGGGCAGTTTGGGGAGACCAAGACTCAAATTGTACTCTACACATAAATATTGGGTTTGCTCAACTCCCCTGGAGGGGCAGCTTGGCTGGTGCAGATGGTGGGTATACATTCATGAAGAACAGTGTGGATACAGACATTGCTCGGCTCCTATAACACTTGCTTCTCAGAAAGGAAAATAGTGATTTATAAACCCCTTATTTTGACCCAATCCAGCCCAACTCCTGTGGCTTAGAATGCCCATTCCCAGCTCCTACCCCTACTAACTCTCTCCACCTGCTCCTACCCCTACTCTCTCCCCCAGCTCCTACCCTTATTAACTCTCTCCCCCTGCTCCTACCCCTACTAACTCTCTCCCCCAGCTCCTACCCTTATTAACTCTCTCTCCCTGCTCCTACCCCTACTAACTCTCTCCCCCATCTCCTACCCCTACTAACTCTCTCTCTCTGTATAATACTAGTTGAGACACCCTGAGCAAAAGGAGTCTCATTTCAAAGGAGAATTAATGAAATCTACATCTTTGTCTGAGAGGGTATGAAATAATCATTGTGTGACCAAAATTATTACTTCACAGTGCCCTAAGATTTAATACATGTTTAATCAAGGCGAGCTTGTATGGGTGAGTTACCACTGTGATTTGAGATGCTCTCTTATTAAGAGCTTCTTGTGATGGGAGGGAGAGTTGCTGGGAAACTGCTTTTCAATTCCAATCTGGGAGAGAAATAGCAATGGGGGAAGGTAACATATTGGAACTCTAGGTTGAAACCAAGCCGGTTACAAAACTAAGTTCCAATTTCCTCTCCTGGCCACAATGAAACCATTTTTGTTGGATGATTGGTAACAGTCTAGTAGTGAAAGTCATTCTTACTGTAGTTGAAACCATATTTGGATTAAGAGACCAACCGAAAAACCGGTTTTCAACATCCCTCCCACACCTAATAGCAAACTGGATGCTGATTGGATGGCATCTGCTCTACAGGTCCCAATTGCAGCGTGTTACATAGTTAGATAGATCTACAAGGGGTTTATGGTTGTAGAGAGGGGAAGGGTGTGGTTCCAATCTAAACCAATTAGACAATAAGCTGAGCCTGTGAGAGGCCCCAGCCTAGGGGAAGGGCCCATCTGAGAGAGATTAGCCATGGGATTTAATGAACATCATGATCAAAGCCATGACCACCTGTGTGTGGAAGCGTGAACTAAACAGGCAACTGTACCCAACAGGGGGCTAAAGAACCAAAATGACTAAGCAAGGACTGAGTCTGGATACATGGCTATAGTGGTACATAGGCAGGGAGGGCAAAGATACAGTATATGGCAATATGCTTGTCAAATAGAAATGTTTGTGTTTCTTAAATAAATGCGCAAAAGAGAGATTGCTCTGGTACAGGCTTCTATCACAGCACCCTGAGAAAAAAATGAATGAAAATAGAAAAACATTTGAACAAAACAGTAATATTATTCCAGTACGATGGAAAGGCATAGCACATTCCGTCAATCAAAGATCTCGGTCAAAGGGTCGAAACCAGTCTCGCGCTAAACAGTCAGAGAAGAGAGCACTATTGGTAGGCAGAACATGGTGGTATATTTACTGAGCTGACAGCATGTCTCTGCTTGAAAAAGTGTTTTTGGTCTAATTGAACTGTCCTCCTTGCTACCACTGCCTATAATTGGGATTTGTCTTGTGTATAGAAATGTATAGTAATGCATGTGAGTAACCCAGACTACAAACAAGAGGTCATGTGTTTCTCTTTTCTTTCTTCCTTTTCGTTCCTTGCTTCCTGGCAGCGTTGTAGAGTAGGTTATTATTTGGCACTTCATTAAAAGGCGAGGGAGTCTGTTGTTCAAAAGCAGACCAGACCAGTCCTGCCAGTTAACAGTCGTGTAGAGCAGCTGCTGGGGGCCGGGGATTGGGAATGGGATTGGGAATGGGATTGGGATTTGGGATCAGAGGACTCTTATCCCAGCTGGGACACGGTGTCTGTAACCTTGGGAAAATTGCTTAACCCCCTAAAAGAGCTTTGGATTAAAGAACCTCCCAGGTGAAATAATTACTGTGATGCTTACAGCAGATTGTTTTGATTATATGTGCTGTTTCGAACGGTGAAATTGAATCCTCACTCTGGTCCAATTTTTGTTAACTTAACATATTTTGCCAAAATGAACATCAAATAAAAAGGTAATGATTTTGGCCTTTCTCTAGTTTCTATAAGGAAAACCTCAGATTGAGTTTTGCTGCAGATACTGTAGGTGACAATATCTTGGGTGAATTTCCTAACCTGGCTTCAATGGATCTGCCTAACTCGAAACATATAGAAGTCAACTTTTGGAACTCTACCACTGCCTTTCCTCACTATCATCACCTGTTCATTAGTAAAGCCAGAAGTAGCTGCACAGTAATGGAACTAACGACTGTGGTCACCTTGGATCTGAGAGGATGGGAATACCACACCATGGAGAAGTGACTGAGGCTTTAAGTCTAAGACTGGAACCATGCTCCCCGTCAACCACCACACGTCATGCAAAGTGTGCGACACAGAGGAGACCAGCTACTGTATGACAGGGCTCTAGAAAGCAAATGATCAAAAACACTTGGGGGTGGGGTGGGGTGGGGGTGGGCGGGAGGCAGAGATAGGGAGCAAGGGAGTGAGTGAGAGAGATGGAGAAATAGAATCTGATAGCTTGGGCTCAGTACCCCCCCACCCCCCCTTTCCCTGCCCCCAATTCTTCTTAGAGTTGAGGGTGATAGACGTGTCCTGATAGTTTTGTGGACAGAAAAGAGTTGCTTGAAGAACCAGCAGGTGCTATAGGACATCACTCTTCAGGCTGGGCAAGCGTAGGCCCCTTCGTTGCAAGGCCCCACAAGGCAAAGGAAGAGCATAGAAATCAGAACATGGGGGTGGGCGGTCGAAGCAGTGCCTGCAAAACAAAAACAGAGATGACAAAAGTGCCATAAGTCCAGTGCAGTTTTCATGAACATTTATGTGAGTCATGTACAGTTGAAGTCAGAAGTTTACATACACCTTAGCCAAATACATTTAAACTCCGTTTTTCACATTTCCTGCGTCTAATCCTAGTAAAAATTCCCTGTCTTACGTCAGTTAGGATCACCACTGTATTTTAAGAATGTGAAATGTCAGAATAATAGTAGAGCAATTTATTTATTTCAGCTTTTATTTCTTTCATCACATTCCCAGTGGGTCAGAAGTTTACATACACTCAATTAGTGTTTGGTAGCATTGCCTTTAAATTGTTTAACTTGGGTCAAACGTTTCTTGTAGCCTTCCACAAGCTTCCCACAATAAGTTGGGTGAATTTTGGCCCATTCCTCCTGACAGAGCTGGTGTAACTGAGTCAGGTTTGTAGGCCTCCTTGCACACACACGCTTTTTCAGTTCTGCCCAGAAATTTTCTATAGGATTGAGGTCAGGGCTTTGTGATGGCCACTCCAATACCTTGACTTTGTTGCCCTGAAGCCATTTTGCCACAACTTTGGAAGTATGCTTGGGGTCATTGTCCATTTGGAAGACCCATTTGCGACCAAGCTTTAACTTCCTGACTGATGTCTTGAGATGTTTCTTCAATATATCCACATAATTTCCCTCCCTCATGATGCCATCTATTTGTGAAGTGCACCAGTCCCTCCTGCAGCAATGCACCCCTACAACATGATGCTGCCACCCCTGTGCTTCACGGTTGGGATGGTGTTCTTCGGCTTGCAAGCCTCCCCCTTTTGCCTCCAAACATAACGATGGTCATTATGGTCAAAAGGTTCTATTTTTGTTTCATCAGACCAGAGGACATTTCTCCAAAAAGTACGATCTTTGTCCCCATGTGCAGTTGCAAACCGTAGTCTGGATTTTTATGGCGTCCTTGCTGAACGGCCTTTCAGGTTATGTCGATATAGGACTCATTTTACCATGGATATAGATACTTTTGTACCTGTTTCCTCCAGCATCTTCACAAGGTCCGTTGCTGTTGTTCTGGGATTGATTTGCACTTTTCGCTTCAAAGTACATTAATCTCCAGGAGACAGAACCCATCTCCTTCCTGAGCGGTATGATGGCTGCGTGGTCCCATGGTGTTTATACTTGTGTACTATTGTTTTTACAGATGAACGTGATACCTTCAGGCATTTGGAAATTGCTCCCAAGGATGAACCAGACTTGTGGAGGTGTACAATTTATCTTCTGAGGTCTTGGCTGATTTCTTTTGATTTTCCCATGATGTCAAGCAAAGAGGCACTGAGTTTGAGGGTAGGCCTTGAAATACATGCACAGGTACTCCTCCAATTGACTCAAATTATGTCAATTAGCCTATCAGAAGCTTCTAAAGCCATGACATAATTTTCTGGATTTTTCCAAGCTGCTTAAAGGCACAGTCAACTTAGTGTATGTAAACTTCTGACCCACTGGAATTGTGATACAGTGAATTATAAGTGAAATAATCTGTCTGTAAACAATTGTTGGAAAATTACTTGCGTGCCTTTCTCAAAGTAGATGTTCTAACCGACTTGCCAAAACTATAATTTGTTAACAAGAAATTTGTGGAGTGGTTAGAAAACGAGATTTAACGACTCCAAACTAAGTGTATGTAAACTCCCATCTTCAACTGTAGCCATTTTATTTCCCCATTACAATAGGAAGCTATCTGGTATGCAGGCTTGGTTGCTGTACTTTTCAGAAAATAATTTGTTCTCAAGTTAAATAATGCAGTGTTTGACTGGAAAGTAATGTTGAATCAAATCGCCCACAAACATATAACCAGCTGATTCAATTTCAGGGATCGTAGTTTCATTTTCTGAAGAGGGGAAGGAGGGAAAAACAAATGACCTAAACCATTGTGGAAAAGAACACTACCTGTGTTTCTTGTACTATGCTAACTGCATTGGGTCAGTTCCTGTCAATCAGACAATCTCTTGTCTTTCCCTGGACTTTTATCTTTTTTGTTGTATGATAATTCAGAGAGATTTTCATGGCTAGTGCTCTCAGCGAGCTTTGTTGCATAACTTCAGGGTTCATTGATTGATAAGAGCATGCTCTTGTTTCTAGAAGGCATATTTCTGTGGTTGTGTAATGCCAGTATACTGATGCGTATCTGCTCATCCTTTGTGTCCCTGTTTGTGTTGGTACTCTGTTTGTTTTCTCTACGGTATGATTTCAGCATGGTAGCATAGGCGGAAATTCCAGGGGGGACGGGGGGGACACGACCCCCCCATCTTGGGAAAAATATGATTTGTCCCCCCCAATATATCACTGTAAACATAACTATGTAATTTCAATAATATTAATAATACGCAATGAAAGCACTTGTGCTGATTATAGACACTTAATAGCGCGTTTTTAAGTTTCAAAAGATTGCGACCCCCCCCGCCCTTTGCCTCACAATGGTTTGATCCACTGCCAGTTCTTTAGCTGGCAAGGTAATAGAGGGTTCGTATCTACTGTCCGAAAGGGACATGTACGTAACTGACGTGAGGTTAATCCAGTCAATCCATAGCAGGTCCATAGCAATGTTATTTATTTATTTTTATGTTGGCAGGGTTCACACACTAGCTGAATTTGCAGAGCTAGCGCGCAAACTAAAGCAAACATTAACTATCAAGCTAGCTAGTACCTATTCCATTTATGTGGAGTCGTCAAAGATGGAATCTTTGCTATCGTCAGTTTATTCCAAGATCAGCATGCAGCTGTAGTGCTTCGACGTCCCTGTGATAAGGTTAGCGATAAACTGAAGTCCAAACTGAACAGAACAGAACTACACTCTCTTCTACCATTGTCTTAAATATATATAATGGTCTCGTTGCAAAAGATAAATTGTCGCTAGTGAACTTTTTTTATTTTATTTTATTTCACCTTTATTTAACCAGGTAGCAAAGATTATAGCAAACACACAGAAACGGAATTGGTGCTCGCTAGCTTTACAAATTCAGCTATTGTTGGAAGCCAGCCAATATGAAACAAACTATTAAAATTACAAAAGGTTGCAGCATGTGTTGTGTAAATGTGTGTGTGTGCAGCTAGGCCAGCCAGCCAGGTAGAAAAATGGCAGAAAAAAGTAAGAAGACGGACATCAGAGTATTTGTCAGTACACCAAAACGCATAGTAAGAACTCTAGTATCCTAATATCTCAAAGACTAGTTGATAAAATGTTCATAAGAAAGAAGTGAAATGTTTCACAATGATGTCATTAGGCAGAGCAGGCAACAGATGGCACACAGACAGCAGAGCTGGGGACAGATATGCAGGGACAGATTGGCAGACAGGAAGTCTCAGGTAAGTTTGTTGAGTCTTTGTTTGGCAACATTATGAAAGGTTCTCAATTTTTTTTACTTGTAAAATAGGGACATAATTGGAAAATGCCATGGATACCCCCACTCTCAACTTAAACTGGTGACTAAACTAAGATTTGTTTACGGCAATGGTATTGCTGTTGTGATTAATTGTGTAGTTTTGGGTACCGGTAGTTAGGAGTACGGCAAACACCTTATTTATTTTCTAGGAGACAGACTGTGAGTCAGTTAGGGTGGTGAAAGGGAAAGAGCCAGGGAGAGAGACTTCAGAGGACAGTGTCACAGCCACGGCAGGACCAAGTGTCACCCTTGTTGCCAGCAGCACCAGTATAGGGGACAGTGGCACAGCATTGTCCAGTTACCACAGTGATGGCACAAAACCATATCAGCCACACCCACAATTTATAGAACCGCAAACTCTTGCCAACAGTGTGTTGACGTTTCAAGAGAGATGGTTTCGCGATTTCCCCTGGCTACATTATAATCCATCAATAAAAGGAGTGTTGTGTTTTCACTGTAGCCAAGGGTTTTCAAGCCAGCCATCTTTTGGCCAAAGAGCAGATGCTGCCGTCATTAGTGCAGGATTTAGGAACTGGAGAAAAGCCATTGAAAAATTCACAGCACATCAAAACTGCCAAACCCACCGCCACTTTGTAATTGTAACAGCACACCAGCTAAATCCAATCAGTGTCCAGTAATCCAGCGCGTGGGGTAAACAGCAGGAGGACGCAAGGCATTGCTTGATGAAAATTGTTAGTTCGGTGCGGCATGTAGTAAGACAGGGACAAGCCTTTAGAGGCCACACGGATGACAGTGGGAATTTATACCAGATTTTGAAACTTAGGGCAGAAGAGGATGATCCCATTTTACTGAAGTGGTTAACAGAGCGTACCACAATGTACACAGGCCCCAAAGCACAGAATGAAATTCTGAACATCATGGCCAATAGTCATTCGAGGCATTGCAGCTGAGATTAGGTCTCTTCCGATTGTACAATTTTCATTAATTGTTGATGGTACTCAAGATGTCTCTGGTGCTGAACAGGAGAATGTCTGTCTGCGTTATGTTGACCATGACCATGTCCCTCACAAGGAGTTTATTGGGCTATACAGGGTGTCGGAGACAACAGGCGAGGGCATTGCGAAAGTGGCAACTGATGTGTTGTTGAGGAAACCCGCAAACATATGCTCGGTTCTTTTGTTCAGTAGTGTGTATAGCAGTGGTTCTCAACCTTTTTGGGGTACTGGAAC
The DNA here is from genome assembly GCF_045679555.1 of Salvelinus alpinus. Lineage (NCBI taxonomy): Eukaryota > Metazoa > Chordata > Actinopteri > Salmoniformes > Salmonidae > Salvelinus > Salvelinus alpinus. The sequence continues at coordinate 78,517,157 of NC_092089.1, read as the reverse complement.
CCCTGTATATTTTGAGGCAAGGCAGGCAAGGTTTTGAGCGGTCCTCAGGGACCTCCACTCTATATTATATGTAAACTTACTGGAAACCTTGTGGTACTGACTACATTCATTACACTTTTTTATTTCACGGACCCCTTGCAATTAGTCCATGGACCCCTGTTTGAGAACCCCTGGTGTAATTGATATTTGTTATTTTGTTTAGTAGTTTTCAGTACACTTACAAATGATTTATTTAATGTTATTTTATTTAAAATTGCATACTTTGTGCGACATACTTGTCCATAGCTGCTGTTTGAAGAGTTGAGACACTGACTGAAGGATATTTTGTTTGATTTATTTGGGTTTTTCATTGAAGTAGTTATTTTGCTTTTAGAACTGTACTTATTTTAAGCTTTTTGTTCTTGCAAAGATATTGTAGTAGACTCAGGCCAGGTGCACATATTTAATGACTATATAAATGTATCAGAAAAAGTCAAATTAGAAGGTCAATTCAATACGGAGACCAACTTTGTGATGGTTCTCAATGGAGATTATTTTAGATGTGATCACACCATGTTCATTGTATTTATGAAAACTACACCCATACAGTGTACAGTACCATTGTCACCTACTGACCTTTCTTGATATTGCTGGTTGTAAGTACGAATACCTGCATACATACTGGACTGGTAAGGAGCACTGCTATAACTATTATTAGTAGTAGAATTATAATGATTTAAACATTTGAACAAGTTGGGAAAACCCTTCAGTTAACTACTGTACCTATCAATTATCCAGTTGTAGGAATTATGGTTCATCAATATACATTTAACATATAACAACGTATGCTATGTGTTACAGCACTACTTTTGGTGTCCCCCTCAGGAATTGCTCTTGAGAAAATTTAATGTAATTGTCCCCTCCAAGGTTGATATCAGATTTTCGCCCCTGCATGGTAGACCCTTCAGGTAACATCTTCTGAATGTATCAGAGAGTCATTGTCAGGGGTGAAAAGTCTCTATATTGTTTTAATAGAGAGCTATCTCACATGGATGCTCCCTAAAACATGCATTTGATGCAATACTGTCATTCTAAAGGTTATTAATCCTGTAGCAGCTCTTCAGCTCGGAGACTCAACAGGATCTCAAATGGATGACCCTGTCTCTTCTAATATATCCACACATCTGGATTGTGTAACCACAAGTTAGTTCACCTCTCTTGCCTGAGGTGTCAGAATATAATGGATGAGCTGCCTTTTGACACGGAAATGGAGGAAGGTGAAGGTTGTGGTTCTAGTAGAGTGATGATATTGATGAGTGAAGCACCTTCTCTACTCATAACGTTCATAAATTAGGGCCATTTATTACTTGGATCCATAATCTGGCATATTGAGGAATCACATTTTTCTCCAACTCGTGCCTCTGTTGAACTCGGTCAAGCTTAGATCTTTCCTCTGGTGTGAAACAATATGCTTCCTAGAAGAATTGCTTCCACAATCAGAAGAAGCAGAGGGGGAAAAAGGCGAAGACATGAACAAAGACAGAGTGGTCTCAATGTGACCTGCCGGCTGCATCCCTGCTGTTAATCAGGCCTCGTGAAGAGTTCATTCCCCCAGTCAGACTGCACTCGGCTGGGAATGGATGCACTGGGGAGTATACGGTTCTTCTCAAATACTGGAGATTAGTGGTACAGGCCAAAGACTCAAATGTAGAACCTCAATCATATGTAGAATTTTTTGTTAAATGGAGCCCTTACTAAGAGAATGTTTCAAATATTCTCCGGTTCAGTTGATGAAATGAGGTTCATCATTCTAAAGGGCTTTGATGGCTACATCATGGGCTCTATGGAGTACAGTAGACAATCCCATCCTCCTACAGGCTCTTCTAACTTTCTACAACCATGGCAGACTAATGGCTTGATTGGCATGCTGCTCAGGTTGAGCTAACTGGCATGCCTTACTATGGGGATGTAGAACTTTGGAGGGAAAAATCTCTGAATGAGGTGAACTTAATAAGGCGAGAGGAACCGGAGAGGGATGAGAACAAAAGGAGAAATCTTCCTCTATTTGTGATTGAAGTGCCATTTGTGGTGAAAGCATTGTGAGTCAGTGAACCGTCCCTCTTTTATAGAGCTCCACCAACTTCCTGAAGCTTCCCTCATTGTGAGGCCGCCATTCTGGCACTGAAAACAAGCCATTGACCACTCAACGCCCAGAGAGAATGCTCACATTTTATTGGCCGTGCAGAGCATTGAACCTTCAAGGTCCTGTGTTGTCCCAGGAGCACAGTGTGCTCTAGCTCTGGCCTGACTCTTTGTTTGCACCTTTGTGCCTCTGCATCTGAAGTTCCCTTGGAGAGGAGTGGAGAAGAGAGGAGAGTCAAAAGAATTCTCACTCCTAAAAATGCTACAAAAAAACAGTAACAATCCATAATTCGCTATAGATTGTAAAACCCATGTGGGGACTAAAGCAAGTGGAGCTTCTCACCTTCTTGGGCTTTCATCCACTTCGCGTTTAAACTGATTAAGCATGCCTTTAAGGGAATGACATGTTTGTCTCTTCCCAAGCAGCCTCTAGTACTGGGGGTAATTTATGGCAGGCTGGTGTTGTATGGTTGGCACCTCCTGCAGTGGTGTTTTACTCTGCCAAGCTCCCCCTGTCTCTCATGGGGTCTGGGAGAGATGTGATTGGGTCCTGGTCTCCTTACTACATGGCAGTTCATGCACATGCAAGACCCTCATGGTAGAACCTACCTTTTCCAGTAGGTCAACACTAAAGCTTTAGAATTAAAGCTCTGATTACGTATATTGAACAAGGGGACTGAATGTCTGCTCAGATGCTAGCTGTGTTGTGTCTTGAGTGCTATTTCTTCCGTAAATCCTGCTTGGAGTTAATTGAATGACACAAGGTCTGTTTTTGTAATGGGGTTGAAAATTGTGTGCAGCCAGTGCCGGTAGAAGGTGAAATCAATATTTTCACATGTGGGATGAAAGACGTTTCACACAAAGCCTTGTTTCTCTTGACAGAAAGTCAAATATTCTTTAATGTGAAAGATAAACTACTGTGGTGCTGCCAATACAGATACACAGCTGTGGTGCTGCTATGAAACTCAACTCCACTAAGTATCATCTTTGGTAAATGGTTTTAATTGACTTGATCAGATTGATGGAAATGTTTTTTAATATATATAAGTTATACACTACTGTTCAAAAGTTTGGGGTCACTTAGAAATGTCCTTGTTTTTGAAAGAAAATTTAAAAAAATGTCCATTAAAAAACCATCAAATTGAACAGAAATACAGTATAGACCTTGTTAATGTTGTAAATGACTATTAACAATGTCTACACTGTATTTCTGATAAATTTGATGTTATTTTAATGGACATAAAAATGAGCTTTTCTTTCAAAAACAAGGACATTTCTAAGTGACCCCGAACTTTTGAATGGTAGTGTATATATACAGTGGGGCAAAAAAGTATTTAGTCAGCCACCAATTGTGCAAGTTCTCCCACTTAAAAAGATGAGAGGCCTGTAATTTTCATCATAGGTACACTTCAACTATGACAGACAAAATGAGGGAAAAAAATCCAGAAAATCACATTGTAGGATTTTTAATGAATTTATTTGCAAATTATGGTGGAAAATAAGTATTTGGTCACCTACAAACAAGCAAGATTTCTGGCTCTCACAGACCTGTAACTCCTTCTTTAAGAGGCTCCTCTGTCCTCCACTCGTTACCTGTATTAATGGCACCTGTTTGAACTTGTTATCAGTATAAAAGACACCTGTCCACAACCTCAAACAGTCACACTCCAAACTCCACTATGGCCAAGACCAAAGAGCTGTCAAAGGACACCAGAAACAAAATTGTAGACCTGCATCAGGCTGGGAAGACTGAATCTGCAATAGGTAAGCAGCTTGGTTTGAGGAAATCAACTGTGTGAGCAATTATTAGGAAATGGAAGACATACAAGACCACTGATAATCTCCCTCGATCTGGGGCTCCACGCAAGATCTCACCCCGTGGGGTCAAAATGATCACAAGAACGGTGAGCAAAAATCCCAGAACCACACGGGGGGACCTAGTGAATGACCTGCAGAGAGCTGGGACCAAAGTAACAAAGCCTACCATCAGTAACACACTACGCCGCCAGGGACTCAAATCCTGCAGTGCCAGACGTGTCCCCCTGCTTAAGCCAGTACATGTCCAGGCCCGTCTGAAGTTTGCTAGAGAGCATTTGGATGATCCAGAAGAAGATTGGGAGAATGTCATATGGTCAGATGAAACCAAAATAGAACTTTTTGGTAAAAACTCAACTCGTCGTGTTTGGAGGACAAAGAATGCTGAGTTGCATCCAAAGAACACCATACCTACTGTGAAGCATGGGGGTGGAAACATCATGCTTTGGGGCTGTTTTTCTGCAAAGGGACCAGGACGACTGATCCGTGTAAAGGAAAGAATGAATGGGGCCATGTATCGTGAGATTTTGAGTGAAAACCTCCTTCCATCAGCAAGGGCATTGAAGATGAAACGTGGCTGGGTCTTTCAGCATGACAATGATCCCAAACACACTGCCCGGGCAACGAAGGAGTGGCTTCGTAAGAAGCATTTCAAGGTCCTGGAGTGGCCTAGCCAGTCTCCAGATCTCAACCCCATAGAAAATATTTGGAGGGAGTTGAAAGTCCGTGTTGCCCAGCAACAGCCCCAAAACATCACTGCCCTAGAGGAGATCTGCATGGAGGAATGGGCCAAAATAGCAGCAACAGTGTGTGAAAACCTTGTGAAGACTTACAGAAAACGTTTGACCTCTGTCATTGTCAACAAAGGGTATATAACAAAGTATTGAGATAAACTTTTGTTATTGACCAAATACTTATTTTCCACCATAATTTGCAAATAAATTCATAAAAAATCCTACAATGTGATTTTCTGGATTTTTTCCCCTCATTTTGTCTGTCATAGTTGAAGTGTACCTATGATGAAAATTACAGGCCTCTCTCATCTTTTTAAGTGGGAGAACCTGCACAATTGGTGGCTGACTAAATACTTTTTTGCCCCACTGTATATATATATATATAAGCTACATATGGACAGTACCAAAATAAATGATCTAATGACTTTGTCTCTTTGCAGAAAAATCTGCAGAGCTGGGAAGATTGTATCCCCCATATATAACCTTCTATTGGTTGCCATCATTTTGTATAATAATTTAAATTGAACAATTCTAAGTTTTGAATCCTGGGTCGTTTTGATGGAAATGTTTATTCCTCTTCAGTTGACTCACGCAGATGACGTTTCTGAGTATAATCGACCACCTTCAAAAAACTAATATATTAGGTTTCACTGTGTAAACAACACTTCTGCAGTAAGATGAAGACGTTAAACCAGTAGGCTAAAGTCCAATAATCTCGCAAGGACTTGCTGTTGGTCTGTGCCAACAATAACGTCCCTGTGTTGTGGTTGACATGAGAGGGGAGGATGTGATAGCCATTAACAGATGTACTTTCCTTCCTGTTACAGTTTGACTTTTCCACACGCTGTCTAAACATGCTCAGTGATACGGCCAAGAGAGGGAACGTTCTTGAAGACCGGATCTCACACTTGACCTCAGTTTTTATCATTAGCCCTGATTACCAGATAAAGGGTAAAATATTCTCTTGAAATGGAATGAACTTTGGCATCAGGGGCCAAAGTTGATTCAGTGATAGCCTCTGCATGAGATGTATGGTGCGGTATGGGACTCACTTTGCTCTAGAACGGCATGGGGCCCTTGTGGGAGAGACGAGGTCGTGGGCGTCTCCTCTTCCAGCCGGCTGGTCTGTGGCTCTGGCTGCCCCTGCCGGGGTTCTGCTGGACCAGCCTTCTCACGCCGCCCACCTGTTCTAGTGCTGTGCCATGCTCTGTGGAGTCCATGATGGGACCTGTAGAATGACAAGAAACTATTGTTAGCACCCCAAAATGGCCACCGCTACACACCTGTACTGTAGTCTATCAATGAGCTTAACTCCTTCTATCCTCAGCTATAGTATCTAATTTTGATTGGGAACTGGGATCTCAGACATGTGTACAAAAGACACAAACATGGATAAGAGCTATAACGGATGAGGCCACCGAAGATATGCAAAGATAATGTGTGTGTGGGCCTCTCTTAGCCCACCCATACATTGAAGTTCATCAAGTCAATGTGGTGGAACCAAAACACAGCAGATGTAACTCGACCTCGGTGAGAAACTCAAACCCTCGTCTCTCATGTCCCTAGCATCTCATTTCCCTAACATCTCATGTCTCTTGTGTCTCATATCCCTAGTGTGTCATGTCGCTAGTGTCTCATGTTTCATGTCCCTAGCATCTCATTTCCCTAACATCTCATGTCTCATATCCCTAGTGTGTCATGTCCCTAGTGTCTCATGTCCCCAGTGTCTCATATTTCATGTCCCTAGCATCTCATTTCTCTAACATCTCATGTCTCTTGTGTCTCATGTCCCTAGTGTGTCATGTCCCTAGTGTCTCATGTCGCTAGTGTCTCATGTTTCATGTCCCTAGCATCTCATTTCCCTAACATCTCATGTCTCTTGTGTCTCATGTCCCTAGTGTGTCATGTCCCTAGTGTCTCATGTCCCTCTCTCACCAGGTTTGGTGGAGGTGCATCCCACGGCACCCTGTGTTTGACCCAAGATTAGAGACGGGCTGAATACTAGCATGCTTCCCACTGGATGTGTGAGTGTGTGAGTGTGTGAGTGTGTGAGTGTGTGAGTGTGTGAGTGTGTGAGTGTGTGAGTGTGTGAGTGAGTGTGAGTGTGTGTGTGTGTGTGTGTGTGTGTGTGTGTGTGTGTGTGTGTGTGTGTGTGTGTGTGTGTGTGTGTGTGTGTGTGTGTGTGTCATAGAGTGATTCCAGATGTTTCCAGTCATCTCTCAATAAGTGTGGTTTGATCCTTTAAGCCCCTCTACTCCAAATGATTTGATCCACTTCAGTGTCTCCATAACCTCTCCAACCTTTTTGCAAACGCAGACGTTCTCGAGGGAGTACAGACTTCCGAGGGTTTTTTGTCAAGTATCTTGGTACTGTTATATGATATTTAATGGGGGTGATCTTTCACACCACACATTCATTGCTTTAGTCCATGAAATTTCAGTATGTCTACTTAGCTTATTTTGACTTTTTATGTGATCTGTCAAAAAGATTGAATGTCTCACAGTGGAAAATTCTAGTAAATAAGACATGGATGAAATCAACTAAGAAGGATCAACTAATCTACAATTTGCAAATTAATTGACAACCTCTTAAAAATGCTTAGTCATCCATCAATCACTACCCTTATTTCCGACCCAGTGAAAAAAATGTAGATTTTAAATGTAGGCTACACTTTGTCTACCAGAATTGGTCACACATTTCCGTTCTCAAATTAATTTCAGTCTGAAAACCAGATGCATCTGCGTTCCTAAAAGAGACATATTTTGCTGAGAGACAAATAAATACCTTTCACTAAAAAATAAACAATTCCCATTGGACTTTTCCCTTCAAAACCCTGAGTGACATCCCTCACATGGGGTCATGACATTCCAGGCTTCTCCCATGGGGAATTCTCCTGGGAAGAACTTCTTTGGGTTTGATGTCTCCTGAACTAGATCTCCTTAGAACTATTTGTCTACAGCCTCCCATGGAGGTTGGAGAAGCTGTCAAAGTCTTGATGACGCTAGGCTCCAGTGACTCCTCTAATTGACTAGGTTTATGGAAAGTGTCGGGAGACCATTCCTGCCTCCCTGATATTGCCCTGTTTCTACAAAAGTATGTGGACCCCCTTCAAATTAGTGGATTGGGCTATTTCAGCCACACCCATTGACAGGTGTATAAAATCCAGCACACAGTCATGCAGTCTCCATAGGAAAACATTGACAGTAGAATGGCCTTACTGAAAAGATCAGTGACTTTCAATGTACCAGACGTCTCAAGTTCTATTCCCTGGGCTAATCTTCTTCTGGGCACATATTACGTATTTGCAGAGGAACAGTGGGCTAATTCATTTGCACTGGGAGAAAAGGCTCTGTTGCATATTGTAGCATCTAAAACCCATCTTCCCCCAGGCTCTCTAAACTATGTATTATCCTGTTGTTATTGTACCAGATAAGGGAAGTTTACACATTCTGTCAGCGTTCAGCTTATTGTTTTCTAATCTAGGGGGTTTCACATGTAAAAAAGTACAGAAGCTCCCTCCCTCAAGGAGCCTATAGTAGATTGGTCCCAGAACCCCCCCCCCCCCCCCTCACGTGAAGGCTGTGCTGTTAGAAAAGATACTTTGACACGTGTGCGCACGTATGTACACACACACACTGTAATTACACCTGGGCCGCCTGTGCTGAACACAACTCATCACTTGCTCTGGGCGGCTCAGTCTGTCATTAACCGGGTCTGTAATGAGACAATGTAGATGTTTCCTGCCACGGCGAGCTGTCAGACGCTGCTCAACGCTGGGCTCTGAGGGGAGCACATCTCCTGATAGATCTCAGCCCTACCGCCCGTCTGGTCATAGGAAAGAAATGTCTAATGAAATCCAGGGCCCAGTGATAAGACTGGCAGTTATGGATTAACTCTTCCCGCAAGGAGATATCAAGGTATCGAGCTGTGTCAGACATGATATAGCAACTTCCAGTTTTAGGAATGTATCTAATGTATCTACGGCAGCAGCCATCTAAATTGCATAAGACCTTGTAATTGAGGCCCAGCTCAGAGTAATCATTTGTTACTCCAAAATAAAAATAAACTATATCTTATTGGTGTGAAGCATCCCATTTCATCTTTACCCTGTGGGATTCCCATGTACAAGATAAGCGGGAAAGAGCCTCCCGGGTGGCGCAGTGGTCTAGAGCACTGCATCGCAGTGCTATGCTGCGCCACCAGAGTCTGGGTTCGCGCCCAGGCTCTGTCGCAGCCGGCCGCGACCGGGAGGTCCGTGGGGCGACGCACAATTGGCTTAGCGTCGTCCGGGTTAGGGAGGGTTTGGCCGGTAGGGATATCCTTGTCTCATCGCGCTCCAGCGACTCCTGTGGCGGGCCGGGCGCAGTGCGCGCTAACCGAGGGGGCGGGTGCACGGTGTTTCCTCCGACACATTGGTGCGGCTGGCTTCCGGGTTGGAGGCGCGCTGTGTTAAGAAGCAGTGCGGCTAGGTTGGGTTGTGCTTCGGAGGACGCATGACTTTCGACCTTCGTCTCTCCCGAGCCCGTACGGGAGTTGTAGCGATGAGACAAGATAGTAATTACTAGCGATTGGATACCACGAAAAATTGGGGAGAAAAAAGGGGTTAAAAAATAAAAAAAATAAAAAATAAATAAAAAATAAAAATAAAAATAAAGATAAGCGGGAAAGGAAGCAATATGGCAGAGATAAGATAGTTCTCACGATACCACCCCTCTTTATCTCATCATCTGACCCCAGAGCCCAGGGGTTGCCCTCATCACAACCAAAGCCAGACGGTTCTTCCCCCTCCTGGTAATTCCTTAATTCAACTTTAATAAAGAGGGAATTTCTGGAATGACGGAAATAATGCAACTAAGGCTGCTGCCTCTCCAGACCCATCCGAGAGGGAAGTGGTGAGAGAAAGAGAGAGGGAGAGAGGGAGGAAGGCAGAGAGAAGCAGAGCTGTGTCACAAACTGGCCGGTTTCCAGGCTTAATGATGAATCGCCAGTCGGCTGCTATCTAATTCCCTTTCCTTCGCTTCACCACCCTCCTCAGGTACCATCCATTATGTTGCCTTTTTCACAGGCTTGGCGCTCTCTGTCATCCCAGACCCGGCCGATACACAGCGTTTATGACAGCCCTTCCCTGTCAATGCCCCTGCAGCCCCATCACCTGGGCAGAGTTGTCTCCCAGCACTTATCTGTCTTTCAGAGAGGGGAGAAGTAGGGAGAAATGGATGCCTGCTGATCCGGTGCCAAGTTTATCGATCGATCGCCTCATGGGTCAATTGTATATCACATTGAGATGTGGCTCGTCAGTGGGGGCAAGCACACAGGGAACGGAAAATGAGGCACTATTTCTTTAGTAGAGAAAATCTGGTTTATGTAGAATGCCGAGAGGGACCACATGACAAATCTCTGGCCTTGTACATTTACCAGTGGCTCCAGCCTTAACTCAGTTGCCAAGAAATATGAAATTAGATGTCCTTCCAGGTCAACTACCAACAGGTGAGAAGGTTATTTATGGATAAAGAATCAACAAGGCTCCTCAAACGTGACTCTCTGAAACTGAATCCTTTGAAATTGAATCCTTGCTGTGTTTAATTGTCTTTGTGTAACAGTGAATTAATACACCGTTTCAACGAATCTTATGTTTGTTTACTGGAATGGTCTTGGCTCATTGCTCAGCTACACTGATTATGAATCAATTGTTCACCGTCTCATCGATTCACTTTCACGGTTCGCAGAGCAGTTGGAAAACATTGCCTCTCCCTCGTTTTTTTCTCTTTCCTCATCTGTCCCTCCATCCCTCCTTCCTCCTACTCCTCCACACTCTACATCTTGCTCTTCGTTCTCCCCTTCCGTGAAGCAGAGGCTGATGCAGCCTGAGAGGCCCTTGATGTGTAAACAAGCAGCTGCCACAGACTGGAAACGAGAGCATCGGACCGGAACTGGGCTTTGCTCTGCAGTAACCATGGCAAAGAGCAGAGTGAAGGAAATGAGAAAAGACAACAGGAGAGGAGAGTGGAGGAAAGAGGAGAGAAAGAAAAGAAGGGACCCAGCAGCCTTGCCTGGTGAAACACTGGCTCCAGTGCCTAGCCGCATGATGCCACCTCTTCCATGCGGCATCATCAGGCTCATAATTGATACTGGCAACGGCTAAGTGCCTCATGTCACGGGTGACGCGATGTAATAATGAGCCCCATATATTCAGCCAGAGATTAATGTTCTGTTCAAAACCTACTGAGCCAGAGGCCCATGTTCAGTGCAGCTTACAGTTACAGCATGTCCCTTTTCCATGGAAGAAATAACCCCTGCAGAACAGCTATATATGTCATGGTATTCCAAAAAGAGACATAATAGCAGTTTATTATGTGTATGTAATATCATCGACACCATCTGCAGCATTTTATACACAGCATTGTACAGCATATACATTGTCTGTAGCTGTAATATACAGAGAATTGAGACTGTTTGTTTTGTGACTATTGACATGAATAAGCCTGGGTAATCCTTATGGGTAATGCTGCTCTGAAGTGTTTGTGTGAGAGTAAGAATAAATACCCTAGTGATTGTAGTCATGGTTATTAGTGTGACGTGAGAGGAGCGAGCCCAGACTGTCTCCAGCCAGCGATTCCCAGTCTGTTTAGTACCCCCACAGACATGATAGCCTACAGACCCAGACACACCCCGGACACTGTGCCCAGGGATGCACCCACCAGGAGCACATAAGGGGATCAAGAATGTTAAAAAAATAATAATAAAAAAAAAACTTTATTTGCCACATGCGCCAAATACAAGTGTAGACTTTACCGTGAAAGGCTAACTTACAAGCCCTTAACCAACAGTGAGACGTATTAATCATGCCAGTACATACAAGACAACCCGTTCTCCTAGTTAAGCTTGCATAGGATAAGCAAAGCATCTGCTGATGCTGCTATAGTATGGTGGTGGATTTGCTTGCTGACTGCTAGCCCAGGTTTGGCCTTTACCTCTACAGCTACCTCAGATATGGAAATCCAGTGGAGGAAGCAGACACCCCTGCCCTGTTCAGCATTCAGAATGGACTGCCTCCATTCTGAAATATTCAGCCTTTTGAAGTCAGAGTCTATCAGTGTGCTGCTTATCGCATGCCTACCAGTAACTCTGGGCTTTGGCAGAAACTGGTACCAATCTCTAACGGACTTTCAGACCCACGTTACCATGGCAGCCACTGTGAAAGGCACCCAGGGAGCAAAAAGAATGACATTGTCAGTTGGAATGGATCAGCTTTCCCAGTTTACACATTTCAGCACACGAGTCCTGAATCAATGATTTGCCTGACCAGGCTCTTTTTTTTACCCTTTCCCCTGGATGAGAGGGCTTGGGCCCTGTGTGTGTCTCGTTTGTTTTCATGGTGAGCAGAGTGTTCCAAGCGGTGTGTTCCACTGATGCTTGACCCTGTTTGATATGCAACATCTTGTCTGGTATAATACTGGGCTTGTGGGGTTGAAATGAAGGCCGGCTTTGTCCCAGGCCACTCCCTAGAGGAAACTAAAGTGCATGAAACGTTGCGCCCGCTGCATATCCCCAGCGCTAACTTAACCACCTTTTAAAGCTCCGCTAACTGTCACCCACTTAAGTTGAGGGCTCAGAACAAATTTTAAACACATTTGTCCCTTTGAGCCCCCCTCACCCCTTATGTTGGCTGTGAAGTTGCAGCCCTTTGAGAGAACTACACATGCTTCCAAATTAGCGAGCGTGTTTTGTGATGTGTGAGACGGGGCAGTCTGCTCTGGTAGCTATGATGAGAGCTCTGCTTGTCGGTCGGTAGGTAGACTAATCGGTGGGGAGGTGAGGTGAGCGCTTCCATCTGTATAGCCTTAATCTCCAGAGACAGCATGGCAAGGACAGAGGGATCCTCCAACCGACCGTTTCCATGGGCACGCTAATCAGATGTGAAGCGTCAGCACTAGCCCCTCCCCTCTCGTGTTATCGCTGCTCCCCTGCTGTGACCCCACGTGCCCTCTCACATCTTTGGGGAGGTGTTTGTGTGTGTGTGATGCCCAAGGTTCACTGCAGCTCTGCTACTTTAGGGATCTGTGCCTCTCCCATAGGGTGGGCTTTAAAGGAAAATAGCATCAACATTGCATCAGGTCAGGCTGTTTCTCAGCCAATGAGGGCATTTTGACGTCAGACATGATTAGGTAAACAGCAAATGTACACATAGGTGAACAGCCAGTCAGCTACTGTTACCTGACTGGCAGACATCCTATAGAAACAGGATTTATGTCACCTGCATTTATAACAACATTAATATCAACTTTTGAACCATACTTTTCTGAAAGGGTTTTATACACAAACTGGGGTATAGATAGCCATCCCTTGGGTCACATTGTGTAATATAAAACTTAAATCTACAAACTTCTTCCGGTGTTTTGTTGACAAATGTACTGTATATGCTAACCTGTGCGTGTAAGTCCTGAAGTATCCATGAGATGTTCCGCCACTACTTGAGTAAACTGCTTGCCTGATGGGGATATATGTTTATGAATCCCACTTTGTTTTCCCCTTTCACAAACATCTGTTCATGGTCAGGGGTCAGCAAGGAAAGGAGGGAACCTGTCTCTCTCCTAATCAGTAAATGAGATGGAGAGAGAAGCACTGTGGGAGGCCCAGCCGTGCCTGTGAACCAAAAATAGCCACTATAAACATCAAATTGAGAGTTTCCCACTATCAGTCACAGACAGCAGAATCCAACACTAGATTTACCTACGTTTGAGTTCTCTCTCTTCTGCATGCCTGTAATAGTCTCTGAGGGTGGGAGAGAGGATGAGAGGTGCACCGCCACCACCTTGGCTTGTGGTTGCTTGTACGTGTGTCTTTGCGAGAATAGAGGTATAGGTAAGATATCCTGTGGCCTAGGGCCTGCGAGGTAAGACAGATCCCAGTGGGGGCGCCGGTAAGTGTTCCCAAACTCTGCAAAGCCCCCTCTGCATGATCCATCGCCCCAACGCATGATCCACTAGTCCAGAGTTCACATGAAATCGCCCATTCCTCCTTATACTGTCTATAGCAATACCTAACAAGTGCCAGCTGTGTCTTGCTTTGGACCAGGTTAATGGACCGTGTCCATGATGCTGCCTGACTGTACTGTATATAGGTTCAGCATAAATAGGGTCACAAAGTCGCTTTTGATCAAATCTTTATTCCCCTCTCTCTGTTTCATCGTATTCTAAAGTCCAGCTGCTCCTCAGCATATATTTCCAAGAGGTGAATTATGAATACCTGTCATGAAGGAACGAGATGAAACAATACATTGTTTGGCTACAGGGAATGATGGGAAATTATAACTGTGACCACCACTGTTCAAGAGTAATACATTATATATACAAAAGTATGTGGACACCCTTCAAATGAGTGAATTCGGGTATTTCAGCCACACCCGTTGCTGACAGGTGTATAAAATCGAGCACACAGCCTCACACAAGCTTGAGATCACCATGCGCAATGCCAAGCGTCAGTTGGAGTGGTGTAAAGCTCAGAAACACGCTTCACCATCTGGCAGTCTGACGGACGAATGTGGGTTTTTTGAGGATGCCAAGAGAACACTACCTACCCGAATGCATAGTGCCAATTGTAAAGTTTGGTGGAGGAGGAATAATGGTCCGAGGCTGTTTTTCATGGTTCGGGCTAGGCCCCTTAGTTCCAGTGAAGGGAAATCTTAACACTACAGCATACAATGACATTCTAGACGATTTTGTGCTTCCAGATTTGTGGCAACAGTTTGTGGAAGGCCCTTTCCTGTTTCAGCATGACAATGCCCCCGTGAACAAAGCGAGGTCCATACAGAAATGGTTTGTTGAGATCGGTGTGGAAGAACTTGACTGGCATCCACAGAGCCCTGACCTCAACCCTATCAAACACCTTTGGGATGAATTGGAACGGCGACTGCGAGCCAGGCCTAGTCGCCCAAAATCAGTGCCCAACCTCACTAATGCTCTTGTGGCTGAATGGAAGCAAGTCCATGCAGCAATGTTCCAACATCTAGTGGAAAGCCTTCACAGGGGAGTGTAGGCTGTTATAGCAGCAAAGGGGGGACCAACTCCATATTAATGTCCATGATTTTGGAATGAGATATTCGACGACTAGGTGTCCACATACTTTTGGTCATGTCGTGTATTTTGCTATTCCATGTTTTGTGTAAATTGACCGTGAAAGTAATATAAGCTCCATTCATTCCAATGACCCCAGAATATTTAGTCAGTGGTTTTTGGTGTGCTGTTAATAAAAATGTCCACTCCGATCGGATCACGATTGACAACCACTATAAATGTAACACTAATGTTTGAACAGGGAGCCATAAATCACATGAATATTGGGCCCCTGGTGGAACTAGTGCGGATTTTGAAAATATCTGTCTTTGATTAAGCTATGGGGTGAAAGAATGAGAGTACCCTGGGCCTGGGGATAGGGATTGGTGGTCCTCAGAAGAGGCCTGCCTAGCATGGTGGCTAACCTCAGCCATCCGCCCTCAGGGCAGCATTCTCATTACTCTCATATAAGGGAGACATGGACCAAGGCCAGACTCAGGAACAGCTAGGGCCAAGTAATGGAGTCAGGTTCCGACAGAGGAAAGACTCCTTTCTTTACCACCTTGAATTCCCTTCATTCGTTCACCTGGAAAAATTTGGGAAGGCAAGCGAGACCACCAGTTGTGAAGTTTTAGAGGCAGTGACCATGCGTGGCGCTCCCCTCGCCACAGACAGCGATCCTTGTGCTCCACGATAGCCACTCTCTCTCTAGCTTTCCTCTTTTTTTCTCTTTTCCCTCCCTCCATCTGTCTCCTTATACATAGGCCTACACTTCCGACCGAAAGTCTTAGTGAGTTGATTTATTTATTCAAAGGATTTCTGAATTACATTACAGCCAAACCCCCAGGGAGCGTTAGCCCTGAAGGTTAGTCTTCTATCCCTACCAAATGACTTATGAGTTCCCCCCCAAATCTCTTCCCCTCCCCTATGAAGTAATTGTGGATGGTTTATATGAAGTCCACTGTGAGTGGGAGTTTTACTGATGTATGAAGTGGTTATCCCAACAAGCCTGAATAAAGTCCTCTCCTTGAAGTCCCAAGACCAGACTGGTTTTTCAATAAAGTAAATCACGTCTGATGTTCGCAGGCAATTAATTTTACAAGAGACCTACGACTTGATTTCGGTTTCTCCATGTTTGTCATTCATTTACATGGCAGGCGACTGGCGAGTGCAACAAGCAGTTAATAGTTAGTAGAGGCTGCTGATAAATCATTTGCTCTTCCTGATTTGGGGGTTAAGGTATGAAACTAGGCCTGTGTCCAGTCAGGATTGTCACTATCCTACTGTAGCCAATGGTCAAACATGGCTATGGGTAGACATGCTGCTATCTATTGAGGCCCTCTGGTTGTGAAGAGACCGAGCCGTGAGTGTCTCAGTGTCCTGTCTGTCGGACTAGCTGTCCTCTCTTGAAGCTGCTGCTGCATCCTATTGGTTTGGCTCTGACTCCTTGCCAGCGTTGCGTAGAGAGGAAATCCAGGTTATTCACAAAATAGATCTGAACCGCTGACCTTGTGTATGTGTGTGTGTGTGTGTGTGTCTCTGCATGTGTATCTATTTGTGAGAGAGAACGAGAGAAACCCAGCTGCCGCTCGCTCAACTAAGCTAGCCCCCGTGCCACAAAGACCCACTGAATGATTCCCCACAATCCCCTAATAACCTCTCCACTGCACCCTCTTCGACGTAACCAGTTGCCCACCATTATTATGTTATTGCAGGACATCTGGAAAAGTTAGTTTTTGTTCTCTCTACGGCCCCTATGATCACTGCGGCAACAGCGGACAGAAACACCCTCTTTAAATTACCAGAGCCGGTGTGAAGGAGCTGGGAGTTTGATTTAAGGCTTCCTGGGTACCGTTAGCTTAGGTCACTTTGATGTTGTTTCACCAAATATCCTGGCTTATCCTCGCCGCCTCCTTTTTTCCTCCTGTCTTTTTGTTGTTAAAAATGAAAATGTTGTGGTTGTAGGTGCCTCAATGAGGGCCTGTATTTATTTTCTCTGGCTTCTCTGGGGCACTTCCTGACCCAGAATGCACCACTGGCACAGCTGAGTAGGGACTTTGCTTGTGCCATATCCCCAGAACCGACAATAAATCAACGTTTAATACGGAATAATAGCATTGCTGACAGCTGGTGTGAAATTTCCCCCTACTGTACGCCAGAAGATTTCTCCCATAGATAATGCCAGGGAGTGGAGTCCCCCTATTATGCCCCCCCTCAAAAAAACACCAACCACCTCACCTATTCAAATGTGTCTGGGTGTCAACTGGGAGCCAACCAGGCAGCTGACATCACACACCTCAGGAGCTTTGTGTGTGTGTGTGTGTGTGTGTGTGTGTGTGTGTGTGTGTGTGTGTGTGTGTGTGTGTGTGTGTGTGTGTGTGTGTGTGTGTGTGTGTGTGTGTGTGTGTGTGTGTGTGTGTGTGTGTGTGTGTGTGTGTGTGTGTGTGTGTGTGTGTGTGTGTGTGTGTGTGAGTGCGCGCGCGTGTGTGTCAGCGTCTGTTGTTTTCCTCCTGTGCGTCTCTCTGTGTTAAGGGATTTGGGCAGAGGTATTTCCGTGCCTGTGAAAGATGGGGCTTTGCTATCTGGGCTGACAGGCCTTAGAGGCCAGACCGTTTCCACAATAAGGATTGCTTACATAGGAGCCCTTAAGAGTTAGATGGGGCAGGAAGACGAGCGATCGCCTTCAAAATGAACTATCAATACCACATGGCTGAGGCTTTGACTGCTCTCTCTTGCTCTCTAGGTAGAGTGTATCTTTTAAAGATGGGTAAATGAGGTATGCTGTTCAGGTATGGGGATGTAACACCAGGATGGCCACCGTGTTGTTACTGAATCTACTGTGACACTGAAAGACTGCCGAAGGAGAGTGTTCGATTGAGACTCTGTCGCCTGTTGCACCATGACTTCTGACTGACTGACACACACACACACACACACACACACACACACACACACACACACACACACACACACACACACACACACACACACACACACACACACACACACACACACACACACACACACACACACACACACACACACACACACACACACACACACACACACACACACACACACAGGTCCCCACCCTTTCTCTGCTTGACCAAGCCAGTGATTCAGCCTCCATAAAACCTTTTTAGCCAGACACACACGCACGCATACACACACGCCTGAAAACAGATGGCCCGGAAAACTCCCGGTGAACTGGAAAAGCGTTTGTCTCAAGATGAAAGGCTTCACACCCACTGCCTACACACAGAGTCTACTCCCGACACCTTCCCGCTACAACACAGCGCATAAAGCGGAGGCTGGTGCTGCACAGGGACAGACACAGACTTCAGCTAGAGCTAGCAGCATCCATCCCCACACCCACTAACACTGCAATATAGTAGCCTCCCTCTCTCTCCCTCTCTGTCAATGGAGTCAATACTACAGTACCAGCCAGGGAAACAGGTGATAGAGCAGATACAGGTACATGTCCTGGAAGAAGTCATTGAATAACTAGAATAAGCATCTGCACATACAGCCTCTTTTCCTCTGTCATCTGAGCACAGGGAAAGGGATGCGTAACACAGTGGTGTGGAACATGGTCAGGCACACACAGGGGCGTGGAGAATGACACTGACTGCGATACAGGATAATTGCTTCCCATTTACTCGGGTGGCCGAGACAAAAATAGCATGTCACACCTTACGCTTGGAAGCATGGGAGTCATGAGCCCTCACTGTTGCCCACTGCAGTTTGATACACCGTGTTTGACCTGTACACTTCAGATACATACACAGTTATGCACATAATACAGCTAGATATACACAGACTCACATGTGCACGTGAGCACACCTGACACACACACACACATGTACACACACATGCCAGTGGTTAATAGATAGGTGTGAATCCTCAGAGAGGTAGCTAGAAATATTGACACAAGACCCACTGTTGTGTTTTCACACTCCACTGTTACCTGCACCATCAGCAGGCTGGCCAATGGTCAACTAACTGACCCCCCCACCCCACCCCACGGCACATCGCTAAAGACTCCCGAGACCCCCTACTGAGTAAATACCTCTAGATACTATTCTCCTGCTTCATTGTTGCTTGTTGTAATTTGTAAGCACAGATATTCTAATTTCACACTGGAGTTCCACACAATGGCTCCAGAGCTGCGGCAGCACTTTACGGAAATGTACTGTGACAAAGCAGCACAAATTGAGTTCCTTAAGAGACCATCCATCCATGCATCTGGGATTATGTGCCGCTCCTGTAGACAACCTAAATACAATCACCATCAACACCATACCAAATGAATCAGAGCGCTGGATTGCCATGAGAACAGGCATGCTGTTGCTGTAATGTAGTTATAATGATACAGTGATACATTTAGTCAGTTGGAATTGGAATTGTTAAACCAGTTATACCTCTATCAGCTATGGGTAGTTTCCTCCACCACACTACCTTGCAGTACATGTGCCATGCCTAGGTCCATTTAACAACAGTCACATAATACTACAGCCTCAACAACACAGCCACAGCACTCAGCATAGACAGCAATGACCAGCAATAAAAGACCCTAAATATTTCATATCAGGCAAAATCTCTGCTATCCCTCAAACTGAATCAAGTGAAAGCATATGACCATTAGCTAATAGCACCTTATAAACTTCAATGCAAAATACAGCCCCAGCTACGACAACAAGGAAACCACTGCACTGCAGTACTTTACACAGTCAGGTTCTGAATTGATATTCCTCCCCTTTTAGAGGCACACAAGACTAAGCACACTAGATAACTGATCAACTACAGCTGCCTTGGCCGAGCCTAAGAGCTGATATAGAGAGAGAAAATAGAAAGCTTAGGGAGGCTATAGGCAGACGCCCGAGCGAGCCCTGTACTCACCAGCACTGGCAGAACACAGCAGAGACACCAAGAGCACAATCACCAGCGTCAGGATCTTCACATTCATTTCTGCACTCCCCTCTGGCTCTCCGGTAGTCGCTAGCTGATATACTGTAGTGGTGTGTGTGTGTGTGTGTGTGGATGGAAGGGAGGGAGGGAGAGAGAGAGAGAGAGGGGGAGGGAGACAGAGAGAGAGGGAGAGCGGCTGAGCGAGCAAGGGTGAGAGAGAGGGGGAGAGAAAGAGACTGTTTGCTCCTCTGTGAGTGTGAGTGAGTGTGTGCCTGGCTGACTGCCTGGCTGACTGCCTGGTGTGTGTGTGTTTCTGTATGCGTGTGTCTAAATGCGTATTTGTATATCAGTGTGTGACAGCGCCACTACAAGACTGAAGGCAAGTCTTTATCTGAGTTCTCCCACGGAGGTGTGCAGCGTTTTTTCCTTCTCAGAGAATACGGCAGCCGGTGCCAAGTTCAGTAGAGCTGTGGCTGTGCTGGGAATCAGCGTGCAGCAGGTCTGTCTGTCTGGTTGTCTGTCTGTGTGTACAAGTCCTCTGTTTGCCCTGGATAACAGGAGCCCAGTCGGTCATGTGGTTTATGTATGATTGACTCTGTGGGTCATGGAAAAGGGGGCCTCCCTACCCCCAATGTTACCCCCCAAACACACATTGACCCTCCCCCTAAAGAGAGAGAGGGAAGGAAAGGCAGGCAGGGTTTGGGAAGGAGGAGCAGTGGGGGGTGTCCAGGTTTATCATAATATCCAAACACATGCTCTTTTTGAAAAAGTAGCATTTGGATTGTAAATATAATAATCTAAATACCAATTTACACGAGAAGGCAGAAAGAGGGGAAGGTAGGAGCTTAGAGGAAAGAAGAAAAAAGGTTCATGTTTTCCTCCTTTTGTGTCTGTATGGAAGTAGCTCCCTTCTATTATCCTCTGTTTAAAACTCCAGTCCTTAGGGACTAAGCCATGGTGGCAAATGTTTTGCAGTATTTCAAGTCAGTGTCCGTGACATTGGGTGTACCCGGAGGTTTTGTTTTGTTTCCGACATGTTATTGTTGGTGAACAAAGCAACCATAAAACGACCCTCCCTGTACGGCTCCGAAATAAATTCAAATGTTTTTTATTTGTTTTAATAGATGGTAAACAGGAAATGTTGCATTTCTTGTGCTGAATTGTGAGAACTATCCATGCGACCACTACAACTATAACAACTAGTCTTATCGGCTTTGTCCCTTAGGTCTAGTTTTTCACATCACGTATAATTCAACATGTTTCGCTATCGCCGTTGGAGTAATATGGCTGGTTGATTTCCAAAAGGGAATTTATATGTTTTCTGGTAAAAACCGAAAGATTTCCTGGATATATTTGTTCAAATCAGAAGCATCTACAAAATCTCACCCTTACCCCATCACATTGATTTTGCACATGTTTTCTTAGGTCCACCTTTTTAAGCAGAGTACATAAAAGCTGCAGTCAAAATTTTATTGAACAATGATGTTATGTTATTGCACAAGAATCTACCAAACTACATAGAAAAGATGTAGGAAATTGAAACCGTAACTCATGATTATTTCACTTTTTACTCAGGACACATTGTTTTTTCCATTAATTTCTATTTAAACACGATGTTTGGTATAACATACAGTTGAAGTCGGAAGTTTACATACACTTAGGTTGGAGTCATTAAAAATCGTTTATCAACCACTCCACACATTTCTTGATAACAAACTATAGTTTTGGCAAGTCGGTTAGGACATCTACTTTGCATGACACAAGTAATTTTTCCAACAGTTGATTACAGACAGATTATTTCACTTATAATTCACTGTATCATAATTCCAGTGGGTCAGAAGTTTACATACACTAAGTTGACTGTGCCTTTAAACAGCTTGGAAAATTCCAGAAAAATATGTCATGGCTTTAGAAGCTTCTGATAGGCTAATTGACATCATTTGAGTCAATTGGAGGTGTACCTGTGGATGAATTTCAAGGCCTACCTTCAATCTCAGTGCCTCTTTGCTTGACATCATGGGAAAATCAAAGGAAATCAGCCAAGACCTCAGAAAATAAAGTCTGGTTCATCCTTGGGAGCAATTTCCAACTGCCTGAAGGTACCATGTTCATCTGTACAAGCAATAGTACGCAAGTATAACACCATGGGACCACGCAGCCATCATACCGCTCAGGAAGGAGATGCGTTCTGTCTCCTAGAGATGAACGTACTTTGGTGCGAAAAGTGCAAATCAATCCCAGAACAACAGCAAGGACCTTGTGAAGGTGCTGGAGGAAACAGGTACAAAAGTATCTATATCCATAGTAAACAAGTCCTATATCGACATAACCTGAAAGGCTGTTCACCAAGGAAGAGGCCACTGCTCCAAAACTGCCATAAAAAAGCCAGACTACGGTTTGCAACTGCACAAGGGGAAAAATATCGTACTTTTCGGAGAAATGTCCTCTGGCCAAAAATGGAACTGTTTGGCCATAATGACCATCGTTATGTTTGGAGGAAAAAGAGGGAGGCTTGCAAGCCGAAGAACACCATCCCAACCATGAAGCATGGGGGTGGCAGCATCATGTTGTGGGGTTGCTTTGCTGCAGGAGGGACTGGTGCACTTCACAAAATAGATGGCATCATGAGGGAAAATTA
Source organism: Salvelinus alpinus (assembly GCF_045679555.1). Taxonomy (NCBI): domain Eukaryota; kingdom Metazoa; phylum Chordata; class Actinopteri; order Salmoniformes; family Salmonidae; genus Salvelinus; species Salvelinus alpinus. Next base: position 78,494,889 of record NC_092089.1, on the reverse strand, counting down.
TGTGGATATATTGAAGCAACATCTCTAGACATCAGCCAGGAAGTTAAAGCTTGGTTTCAAATGGGTCTTCCAAATGGACAACGACACCATGCATACTTCCAAAGTTGTGGCAAAATGGCTTAAGGACAACAAAGTCAAGATATTGGAGTGGCCATCACAAAGCCCTGACCTCAATCCTATCGAACATTGCTGGGCAGAACTGAAAAAGCGTGTGTGTGCAAGGAGGCCTACAAACCTGACTCAGTTACACCAGCTCTGTCAGGAGCAATGGGCCAAAATTCAACCAACTTATTGTGGGAAGCTTGTGGAAGGCTACCCGAAACGTTTGACCCAAGTTAAACAATTTAAAGGTAATGCTAACAAATACTAATTGAGTGTATGTAAACTTCTGACCCACTGGGATTGTGATGAAAGAAATAAAAGCTGAAATAAATAATTCTCTCTACTATTATTCTGACATTTCACATTCTTAAAATAAAGTTGTGATCCTAACTGACGTATGACAGGGAATTTTAACTAGGATTAAATGTCAGGAATTATGAAACACAGAGTTTAAATGTATTTGGCTAAGGTGTGTGTAAACTTCCGACTTCAACTGTATTTATGTAGATATATGGTTGTTCACATAGGCTAACTGAGGCTGTCCTATAGGGTCCCTAAATGGGAACTGTGACAAATGATGGATGGACTGCCCTTGGTCACAACCCCCGAGACAGAGAGCCTATCATCAAAGAGCTCCACACACAACAACCCCTTCTCAATGTGATGTCACAAAAAAAGTCACTTTACTGGTGTGGAGACCTGAGAACGGGGACTTTGGCCCCCAGGGCCCCACCCCAAACCTCACACAGCCCAGCCATTGTCTCTTGAAGCTCCTGTGTCCCAGGGGCCGGTATGTCTGTGCCACCCACTTGAGAGCCAACAACAGGAGCACCTTCCATTTTTACATGCGGCACTTGGAACATTCACTTCATGAAGTAACGCTCTCACCTCGGGGGTGGCTGATGACTGAGGCCCAGGCTAAAGATTCTTATCCCCCAGCCTGTTCTATTTTTATCCTTGAGATCATTTGTCCGAAGAATCAGTCCTTGGCATGCATTATCCCATATACACACTTTCATAATCGCTTTACCAGAAAACATGGTGTTTTTTCACTGACGTTGCACAATCACTATTTTGGAAATAACATATTCCCTGCTCAGTCTGGGGTTTGGAATAGAATTCCCACATTCCATCATACTCCAATTTTAACATGTTCTGTGTTTAAGGACTTATTGCTATGCCTTTTGGGATGACTGTATTAAGTTGAATTTACTACTGTCGGATATCAGTACTGATTTGTCTGTTTATATTGAGTGAGCTGTGCATACTTTCGCAGATCCAGGTGCATCAGACGGCGGACATTTATGGTGCTGGGTTTACAAATCGTTAAAACGTCCCGAGTTAAGATAAGAACGTGTGAGACAATAAACTTGGCAAAAAGGTTCAAAACAATTGCCCTGTAATACCCTTAATCATGTCAGCATTAAGAAAAGCTTATGATGTAAATGAAAATGAATAATGAGAGAGTTGTAGGTTTCCCCAGAATGCAGTCGAAGGAGGTGATCTTAGTGGTGACGTGAGTGTAGGCCAGTAACGGTCTGCCTGATGGTCCAGTAATGGTCAGCCTGATGGCCCAGTAATGGTCTGCCTGATGGTCCAGTAATGGTCAGCCTGATGGCCCAGTAATGGTCAGCCTGATGGTCCAGTAACGGTCAGCCTGATGGCCCAGTAATGGTCTGCCTGAAGTTCCAGTAACGGTCTTCCCGATGGTCCAGTAACGGTCTGCCTGATGATCCAATAACAGTCTGCCTGATGGTCCAGTAACAGTCTGCCTGAGGATCTAGTAACGGTCTGCCTGATGGTCCAGTAATGCTCTGCCTGATGGTCCAGTAATGGTCTGCCTGATGGTCCAGTAATGGTCTGCCTGATGGTCCAGTAACGGTCAGCCTGATGGTCCAGTAACGGTCAGCCTGATGGCCCAGTAATGGTCTGCCTGAAGTTCCAGTAACGGTCTTCCCGATGGTCCAGTAACGGTCTGCCTGATGATCCAATAACAGTCTGCCTGATGGTCCAGTAACAGTCTGCCTGAGGATCTAGTAACGGTCTGCCTGATGGTCCAGTAATGCTCTGCCTGATGGTCCAGTAATGGTCTGCCTGATGGTCCAGTAATGGTCTGCCTGATGGTCCAGTAACGGTCTGCCTGATGGTCCAGTAATGGTCTGCCTGATGGTCCAGTAATGGTCTGCCTGATGGTCCAGTAATGGTCTGCCTGATGGTCAAGTAACGGTCTTCCTGATGGTTCAGTAACGGTCTGCCTGATGGTCTAGTAACGGTCTCCCTGAGACCCAGTAATGCTCTGCCTGAAGTTCCAGTAACGGTCTGCCTGATGGTCTAGTAACGGTCTCCCTGAGGGTCCAGTAATGCTCTGCCTGAAGTTCCAGTAACGGTCTGCCTGATGGTCTAGTAACGGTCTCCCTGAGGGTCCAGTAATGCTCTGCCTGAAGTTCCAGTAACGGTCTGCCTGATGGTCTAGTAACGGTCTCCCTGAGGGTCCAGTAATGCTCTGCCTGAAGTTCCAGTAACGGTCTGCCTGATGGTCTAGTAACGGTCTCCCTGAGGGTCCAGTAATGCTCTGCCTGAAGTTCCAGTAACGGTCTGACTGATGGTCCAGTAACGGTCTCCCTGATGGTCCAGTAATGGTCTGCCTCCGCCCAACCACATCTGTCCTGACACAGGAAGCACTTGGATGTTAACAGGAAACATGTCCTATCAAAATCTATCCCTGGATTTGGTCAGCCATGACGACACTGGTGATGCCCTTGTGGTTTGTAAATGACTAGTTCTTCCTGGCTGTTAGCTTGTATTATTAATAGTTAAACATCCATTCCATAATTCCTCTGGCGTGTGTAATAGGAAAGAGTGTAGGAAAAAGGTGCTTCACTTCTTAAGCATGTTTTTCCATCCCTATCCATTATTACCTATCCAGGTCCCTGATCTATGTGGAAGAATTCCAGCATTATTTTCTTGATTCAAGATTAATGTATTTCCTGTTTACCATTTAACTCTAAGTTAAGAATCTGAAGTCTGCAATTCCATTGGTAGACTGTCTCGAGAAATGTCTAATCATAAGTGGGCGGATGTTTGTTTGAATTGTCTTGATTAAATGAGCAGAAGCGGAGGGCTGTTGTTTTTCCGATTGTTGTTATGCAGAGGGGAGCATACCTGACCATCCGGCAGCATTCCCCAGCTCTCCATTATATTCAGCCCACTGTAAAATTGTTGTTTAGCAACAAAACTGAGGCATGCACAACTATGGGGCAAAACAAACAGGGTTGGCTTAGATTGTTGACAACATGTAAACTGTATTTCGTCTTCAAATGTTCATTGAAAACATAAATAAATATGCACAATGAGCACTTGTTGTCTCTTAAATACATAATTACAGTTGTTGGTTGGTTTGCTAGCGACTTTTAGCCATATTAGCAGTGACATGACATGATTCAAAACGCCTCAAAACAAGACATGGTATCAATAACAAGATGACATTTTGCAACGATCCATGATTTCCCCCATGGCAGCTTCTTGTCATTGTTGCTCGCTATCTGACCATTCAGAATCATAACAACACCTGTCCTTCTGCCTCTGCGATGGGCACGCATCATTTTTGTGACGCTGTCGGCCAACCCGTCCATTGAGACAGATTAAGATGGAGTCTCATTCCTGCTACTGTATGCAAGTCGTCAGTAAGAGAGTGATTAAGATGTGGTTCTCTTGTGATCAGTAATGTAAAAGGTTGTGTCTTATGGAATGGATCTGAGGAAACTGAGCCGGAGCTCTCCCCTTCTTCACAGACACCTTAAACGAACGCGATCCTCGGCCCAGTGCTTCATATCACAAATGTCAAGAATCTCAGGGCCGGTGGATGAACTTATCTGCCTTCAATCGCAACATTATCGGTGGCTCCACAATTCAACTGAGAAATTATTCTCTGCTCCCAGAGGCCCTGGATGGAAGATAGCAATTTTCTACCTGTCTTTGATTCTCACTCCATCCCCTCACCTCTGAACAATCACAGTCCCATTTCTTCCATAAGGTCACCCTCAGTATACAGTAGCACTGCTGCAGTAGTTTGAAGGGTTTCTTGGCAGCATAAAGAACCAGGCAACAGGCAACAGGCAGAGGTGTCTTGAAATGGCTTTAATGGGCTATTATCTCTCTGATGAATTTACACTTTAAACAAAATAGTTTTATCTTCCAGATGTATTGCAGAGACATTTGGTTTAGTCTGCTGTGCTAGCAGAAAAAAAGGGGGGGATGCTCTGTTTCTCCTGCTATCTGGCAACGCGTCTGGGTTTTATCTTGTGAATCTGGGGGGGTCGGTCACAAATACCACAAAGCTTTTCTTAAGACTTAAAACAGACACTTCTGTACACAGTTACCCCACCTAGTCTGTCCCTTAATGATTCCGCATTCCCACCAATACATATCAACTCTCCATCCTAGTATTTTCCCTCCTCTTCCCATTGGAACATCCTCAGTAGTTTTGACATAGGGAGCAGACAGGTGCAAATGTCATGAGATAATTGTCTTCTTCTCCGACATCCAAATAATGAATGAACACTCTTGCTGTTATCAAAAATGATTTAACCTTGTTGAAAAAAAAACAAGTGCCTTGAAATTGAGAGAGAAAAAAAAGTTGTTTGCAGTGAATGTTCGAATAATGTTCTCAAATTGTTACAAGTATAACCTTTCAGATCACAAGGTTGTTGCCATGGCCAGAAAACTCTAGGATGTGTTTGAGGTTTGAAATTGATGGGAATATTTGCCATTCATCCCATTATGCATAAGGTATAACATGGAACTTAACGTATCCCTCACTGCTAACACACACTTTAAGCCGCCCTGGGCCAATTATCCCCTATGACCATTTGCTCCAGTGTTGTGTGACTCCACAGCTGCTGTCTCCATAATCCAGGCTATCCGGCCCATCAGTCCCAGAGCAGTAACTGAGTCTCTGATATGGGAGATGACAGTTTAGGGTCGCCGTTGACAGAGGGAATGAAAATAATCACTGGGACACTATACACCGCTATGCACTGCTATCATCCTTTCAGGCAGTTTTCTAAAGCATAATATTTCTGTCAGGTGACTTGACTTCAGCATCGGCTGATTTGTGGTAAAGGGACCAGAGTTAGTTTCCTGTGATGTTGCACCTGCAGGAATGGTCTCTTTTTCCTTATGCACTAAAATCCTAGAAACCTTGTGTAGCGTTGGCCGACGAGCATGCGCCTACTGTGTTGTCCTATTCTGAATCAGGGGAGTGATCAAACCCTAAGGGAATGTATAAAACCTGCTCCGCACCCTCATGAGCTCAGATCCAGATTCTCTATAGATATCGTAAAACAACAAACAAAGGCTGGCTTTTGAATTCTTTTACACTGCTGGCCTCCAATCAGAACTTAGATCTTCTGAGGATTTTCTTTCTCCAGGTGGCAGGTGAGAGGAGCCTTGCTCCTGACCTCGCCCACAATACTGTATGTCTCAATGGCAGTGTTGAATGCCCTGTCGAAGTAATCAGGGTGCCAGAGAAATCATCTAAAGCTTAGAGTTTGATCCTCACTTCTGGCTTTGCTGTGCTTGTGCGTAGGGTGTGTCCCCCAGTGGAGAGTGGAAGGCTGCCAGCTTTTTACATGTCTCCATGAGCTTCAAAATGCCAATCCTTCTAGTGTGCTTCCCGAGTGGCCCTCATTCTTTGAGTATTGTCTCTGTATTTCTGGAGAGAAGATATGTTGATCATCTGCAGTTCCTTCATTCTAGCAGGAGATCAAATGGAGTCCGAGCGTGCTCTGGCTTGGTTTCTCTGACACATTGTGAGACTGAGAGATGCGACTTGACAGATGAAAGATAAGAGGGTTGTTTTCTGAGGGGGAGGACAGACTCTACAGACAAGCGTAAGGTGTCACTGAATGGGTCTTTGAAAGTGCACAAAGCCCAAGCCTCCATCGAATAATAAAAGCTTGAAGATCGCTGTCTCTCTACGCGCCGATTCACTGAACCTTTCACTGGAAGTTTCTCCTGTTTACAATTTTTTCTTCCTCTGTGATACAAGTTCAGAAAAGTTCAAGGACAAAAGCTTTTCTGAGCATGAAACTCTGCTAACATGTCCCAAAAGATGGTAATCTAAGGCTGGTGAACAGTCTTAAAGTCATTAAGAAACCACCATGTTACTATGGGCTGATTTGGCTCGTTTTTAAATGATCCTTTTCCTGTCCTCATTACCGCTGTAAGGAGTCCTGTTGTAAATGTCATCATGAGCCAAAGCTCTGGGACTGCTGTTCTCTTTCCATGCTTTGCCATGGGTCTCTGCCAATGCAGTGAGACTTTCACAGGAAAATTGCTGTCATTTTCTCAGAGGTCATTCTGGTGCTGACGCAATCAGGCCAAGGTGAACAAAACAGAGAGGGGTAGAAGTGTCAATAAAGAGAAAGTTGTAGGAGTGCTGTCACGGCAAGGCTTGACATGAACTTTTTTAGCCACTTGTTCTTCAGACAAGTAGGACAGATTTTTTACTTGTCCAAAATTTCAAGTCCAAAATGGTCTGTAGGACCATTTTTACATCATTGCATGATGCAAGGAACCACTTTACAAAGTAAAATGCATTACTATCTTTTTTACCATAAAGAATCATACAAAATGGAGGCTACACTGACTTGGCTTCTTTGCTTATTCAAGCCTATCTCAAAATACAACACTGCCCCTTTAAGGCTCTCCTGGAGGATGATTGGCCACCCTTGGTAGCCTATAAAATATTGCAACATTACAATTACAACCAAATACTTGTTATGTCTTTATATAATAATTCCCCCCAGGGCTCGAAAGGAAAGGCGTCCCGTCATATGTCTACGCTTCAAAACAGACTCTCGGAAAGCTCTGGGACGACAGATCCAAAATTCATACAACCACTGCACATACTTTTTTTTTAAGCAATGAGGATGATGCAACAGATCAAACCGTTTAGCTTCAAATGTTTTATTTCTTCGTTTTATAAGATCAACAATGCGCACATGGCTGTGGGCTACGAATGTTCCAAAATGCAATTAGCGGGAAACCACCATTCTCAAAAGTGCACTGCATCCAGAGCGATTTCATATGACAGACATACAAATATCAGTTTTAAAATAAGAAAAGGGGAGATCTAAAGATGCATCAACTAGCATGGGTTACTAATATGACTGGGATTATGTCTTTGACTGCTGGACAATAAAATAACGTTGATTTGAAAACCAATAGAACATGAGTAAAACACTGGTTTCAATGGCAAATTGGCAAAATAAAATAATATTTTTGCTAGGCTAGGCTACTTTGAAACAAGGTAAGCCATGCCTTGAGGTAGAAGGAGCGAAAGGATGAAACAAAACTTTAGAAATGGGAAACTCTTCCTTTCGGACTCGAGTGAGGGGGGGGGGGGGGTGAACAGGCTCTACAAAAGCCACAGCAGACTGGCAGTGTTTTGAACCCAGTGTTTTTCTTGTCTCTAGTCTCTCTGTGAAATGTGTCTTTGATGTGCTGTCACCTTTTCTATTAAATAATTCTCTTTACTCTTTCCTGGAAGAATAACATCACCATTCACACTTCATCATTTACCATTTTCTCTGCGCTGGCGTGTAATAAAAGTAATATATATTCTGCCACATATAAAGTCAAAGCCAATAGATCTTGTGACACTTTTTCTCCAGCTGTGTATTGTTATCAATTGAAAGAGAAACGTGCAAGAAAGAGCAAATCCAGTAATGACCTATAATGTTTCATAGCCATCTTGGAACTTCAAATATCCCAATCATAAATCGTTTCTTTTTGTTATGAGCCACTCTGTTTCCCACCTGCCTCTGGCAGTATAGTTTCAGGGCATTTCTCGACATGGGCTCAGGGACCCATTAAGAAGAGTTTAATTCGTACCTCAATGAAACAAAGATGGAAAACACCTGAAAATGTTCCTCATGGCAGTTAAATTCAATGGAATATACAGGCCTAAAGCCGCTACATTTGTTTTAAGAACTGTAACCTAATAGTTATAGAGTGTTTGGTAGTAAAGGAAGAATAGGCTCAGTAGGAAGTTGAGTCTCTCCTAGAGAAAGGAAAATGTTCTTCTTCACCGTTTAACATACATATTAGTGCTGTAAGAAAGTCCATGTCCTTCTCACAAAGAAGAAATAGTGTTAGTTCTTTGTGTTGTGAGTAGTTGTTAATAGGTAAAAAGAAGAAAATAGCAGAGAAAGGGACAGAAAAAAGAAAGAAATGAAGCCATTGAAGGATGTGTTGTCCTTTGTGTGTTTAGCATGTTGGCGGCACTTGATAAATTGACTTCTCTGGTGAAAAACCTGTTCCCCTCGCACAGTGTGTTTGACCTCTCTCAGTTACGTAGCAACTAGACTTTTTACGGACGGAATTGTATTTTACATCATATTGTTATCTATAAGAGAACACAAGTCATAAACCTGAGGCATGTGTTTCCATTGAGAACGAGGATAAAACATTTTTGAACCCTATGCTTGAGGAATCGTGAATTAATGAATCGTTCCTGTGATGTTGTTTCAGAGCCGCTGGACATTGTTAGAATCACATTATGTCTGACACAGCCACAATCATGTCTCACGCCCCCACAGTGTCCTCGCAAGACCCCTACACACCCACCACAACCATGTCACCACTGGTGGTAGTACAGTGTCTGATAGTATAACGTTTCCCATCAAACCCTCAAACTTGACAGTTCTGATCTCACAATAAAAATGGACAATCAACACATTTGGACCATTGAACAGTGGTCAATTATCCACATATTTGTTTCCGTTTAGTGAAACCAAACCCCCAAAATCTGATTTGAAGTGCATAAATATTACCAGATCTGTCAGGCGTTTTATTCGTTTTTTATAAAACTGACTTTGATTCAAAGGCTTCAGGCCACCATCCAAAGCAATTCTGAGAAAAACATTTATGGTTATTGTACTAGGCATTCCAGCCTCCGAATAGATTCTGCAATCGCCGGCTGACAGCTTGAGAGAAACTGTGTGGAATCATTTTGCTGTGAGGTATGCTGACATTCTTTTCTAGTCAAGATAATTGCAAATTTGCAACGTTTTAGAGACAGAAAGCCAAAAAACTTGTCCTTGGAGGAGAAAAAGTACTAGGATATGAATGTTTATTTCTTACAGCATAAAACATCGGATGTGCACCAACTGTAGCTAGCAATTTCAATTTCAGCAATTTCATCAGAGTGAGGCTGATTGGGAAAACTAGGGGGAAATGAAAACTAGTTTTGGTAATTCAAGGTTCTTGCGAGGGTAATATTCAGAGAACATTCTAAGCTGTATCATAACCCTTTGGCTTAGGCCATGAAATCTTCTCGCCACACTTATGACATGGCATCTCTGTAACCACTGACATTGGAGGACACCTCAGTTGTTGTGAGAGTGAAACCGCTGACTAGGCTGTCACTCAAAGCCCTGTACAGGGTGTTTTGGATCTGGGCGCACGCCGCATTCCGTTTGCCACTGCCTCATATTACAGCCATGCTGTATACCATCCGCGCCAACAAACCACACACCGTCTCACCACCCCATAGGAAACACAGGGAAATGGGACGTGGCTGGTTCTAACGTGCATATCCACCCTGAAGACCTGATCTGATATCAAGGGATGTGCTGAGTGTGTAGGGTGTGGAGCGGCTCATTGGGAGTGGTTCCCTTGACCCCAGAACTCATACTGTACTCAGTGTCATTGGGAGCGGTTCCATTGACCCCAGGCCTCATACTGTACTCAGTGTCATTGGGAGCAGTTCCCTTGACCCCAGGCCTCATACTGTATTCAGTGTCATTGGGAGCAGTTCCCTTGACCCCAGGCCTCATACTGTACTCAGTGTCATTGGGAGCAGTTCCCTTGACCCCAAGGCTCATACTGTACTCAGTGTCATTGGGAGCAGTTCCCTTGACCCCAGGCCTCATACCGTACTCAGTGTTATTGGGAGTGGTTCCCTTGACCCCAGGCCTCATACTGTACTCAGTGTCATTGGGAGCAGTTCCCTTGACCCCAGGCCTCATACTGTACTCAGTGTCATTGGGAGCAGTTCCCTTGACCCCAGGCCTCATACTGTACTCAGTGTCATTGGGAGCGGTTCCCTTGACCCCAGGCCTCATACTGCACTCAGTGTCATTGGGAGCAGTTCCCTTGACCCCAGGGCTCATACTGTACTCAGTGTCATTGGGAGCAGTTCCCTTGACCCCAGGCCTCATACTGTATTCAGTGTCATTGGGAGCAGTTCCCTTGACCCCAGGCCTCATACTGTACTCAGTGTCATTGGGAGCAGTTCCCTTGACCCCAAGGCTCATACTGTACTCAGTGTCATTGGGAGCAGTTCCCTTGACCCCAGGCCTCATACCGTACTCAGTGTCATTGGGAGTGGTTCTCTTGACCCCAGGCCTCATACTGTATTCAGTGTCATTGGGAGCGGTTCCCTTGACCCCAGGCCTCATACTACACTCAGTGTCATTGGGAGCAGTTCCCTTGACCCCAAGGCTCATATTGTACTCAGTGTCATTGGGAGCAGTTCCCTTGACCCCAAGGCTCATACTGTACTCAGTGTCATTGGGAGCAGTTCCCTTGACCCCAGGCCTCATACTGTATTCAGTGTCATTGGGAGCAGTTCCCTTGACCCCAGGCCTCATACTGTACTCAGTGTCATTGGGAGCAGTTCCCTTGACCCCAAGGCTCATACTGTACTCAGTGTCATTGGGAGCAGTTCCCTTGACCCCAGGCCTCATACCGTACTCAGTGTCATTGGGAGTGGTTCCCTTGACCCCAGGCCTCATACTGTATTCAGTGTCATTGGGAGCGGTTCCCTTGACCCCAGGCCTCATACTGTACTCAGTGTCATTGGGAGCAGTTCCCTTGACCCCAAGGCTCATACTGTACTCAGTGTCATTGGGAGCGGTTCCCTTGACCCCAGGCCTCATACCGTACTCAGTGTCATTGGGAGTGGTTCCCTTGACCCCAGGCCTCATACTGTACTCAGTGTCATTGGGAGCGGTTCCATTGACCCCAGGCCTCATACTGTACTCAGTGTCATTGGGAGCAGTTCCCTTGACCCCAGGCCTCATACTGTACTCAGTGTCATTGGGAGCAGTTCCCTTGACCCCAGGCCTCATACTGTACTCAGTGTCATTGGGAGCGGTTCCCTTGACCCCAGGCCTCATACTGCACTCAGTGTCATTGGGAGCAGTTCCCTTGACCCCAGGGCTCATACTGTACTCAGTGTCATTGGGAGCAGTTCCCTTGACCCCAGGCCTCATACTGTATTCAGTGTCATTGGGAGCAGTTCCCTTGACCCCAGGCCTCATACTGTACTCAGTGTCATTGGGAGCAGTTCCCTTGACCCCAAGGCTCATACTGTACTCAGTGTCATTGGGAGCAGTTCCCTTGACCCCAGGCCTCATACCGTACTCAGTGTCATTGGGAGTGGTTCCCTTGACCCCAGGCCTCATACTGTATTCAGTGTCATTGGGAGCGGTTCCCTTGACCCCAGGCCTCATACTACACTCAGTGTCATTGGGAGCAGTTCCCTTGACCCCAAGGCTCATATTGTACTCAGTGTCATTGGGAGCAGTTCCCTTGACCCCAAGGCTCATACTGTATTCAGTGTCATTGGGAGCAGTTCCCTTGACCCCAGGCCTCATACTGTACTCAGTGTCATTGGGAGCAGTTCCCTTGACCCCATGGCTCATACTGTACTCAGTGTCATTGGGAGCAGTTCCCTTGACCCCAGGCCTCATACCGTACTCAGTGTCATTGGGAGTGGTTCCCTTGACCCCAGGCCTCATACTGTATTCAGTGTCATTGGGAGCGGTTCCCTTGACCCCAGGCCTCATACTGTACTCAGTGTCATTGGGAGCAGTTCCCTTGACCCCAAGGCTCATACTGTACTCAGTGTCATTGGGAGCAGTTCCCTTGACCCCAGGCCTCATACCGTACTCAGTGTCATTGGGAGCAGTTCCCTTGACCCCAAGGCTCATATTGTACTCAGTGTCATTGGGAGCAGTTCCCTTGACCCCAAGGCTCATACTGTACTCAGTGTCATTGGGAGCGGTTCCCTTTATCCCAGGCCTCATACTGTATTCCGTTTCATTGGGAGTGGTTCCCTTGACCCCAGGCCTCATACTGTATTCAGTGTCATTGGGAGCGGTTCCCTTGACCCCAGGCCTCATACTGCACTCAGTGTCATTGGGACCAGTTCCCTTGACCCCAAGGCTCATACTGTACTCAGTGTCATTGGGAGCAGTTCCCTTGACCCCAAGGCTCATACTGTACTCAGTGTTATTGGGAGCGGTTCCCTTTATCCCAGGCCTCATACTGTATTCAGTTTCATTGGGAGCAGTTGCATTGACCCCAGGCCTCATACTGTATTCAGTTTCATTGGGAGCAGTTCCATTGACCCCAGGCCTCATACTGTACTCAGTGTCATTGGGAGCGGTTCCCTTTATCCCAGGCCTCATACTGTATTCAGTTTCATTGGGAGCAGTTCCATTGACCCCAGGCCTCATACTGCACTCAGTGTCATTGGGAGCAGTTCCCTTGACCCCAAGGCTCATACTGTATTCAGTGTCATTGGGAGCAGTTCCCTTGACCCCAGGCCTCATACTGTACTCAGTGTCATTGGGAGCAGTTCCCTTGACCCCATGGCTCATACTGTACTCAGTGTCATTGGGAGCAGTTCCCTTGACCCCAGGCCTCATACCGTACTCAGTGTCATTGGGAGTGGTTCCCTTGACCCCAGGCCTCATACTGTATTCAGTGTCATTGGGAGCGGTTCCCTTGACCCCAGGCCTCATACTGTACTCAGTGTCATTGGGAGCAGTTCCCTTGACCCCAAGGCTCATACTGTACTCAGTGTCATTGGGAGCAGTTCCCTTGACCCCAGGCCTCATACCGTACTCAGTGTCATTGGGAGCAGTTCCCTTGACCCCAAGGCTCATATTGTACTCAGTGTCATTGGGAGCAGTTCCCTTGACCCCAAGGCTCATACTGTACTCAGTGTCATTGGGAGCGGTTCCCTTTATCCCAGGCCTCATACTGTATTCCGTTTCATTGGGAGTGGTTCCCTTGACCCCAGGCCTCATACTGTATTCAGTGTCATTGGGAGCGGTTCCCTTGACCCCAGGCCTCATACTGCACTCAGTGTCATTGGGACCAGTTCCCTTGACCCCAAGGCTCATACTGTACTCAGTGTCATTGGGAGCAGTTCCCTTGACCCCAAGGCTCATACTGTACTCAGTGTTATTGGGAGCGGTTCCCTTTATCCCAGGCCTCATACTGTATTCAGTTTCATTGGGAGCAGTTGCATTGACCCCAGGCCTCATACTGTATTCAGTTTCATTGGGAGCAGTTCCATTGACCCCAGGCCTCATACTGTACTCAGTGTCATTGGGAGCGGTTCCCTTTATCCCAGGCCTCATACTGTATTCAGTTTCATTGGGAGCAGTTCCATTGACCCCAGGCCTCATACTGCACTCAGTGTCATTGGGAGCAGTTCCCTTGACCCCAGGCCTCATACTGTACTCAGTGCCATTGGGAGCGTTTCCCTTGACCCCAGGCCCCTCTGACAGCCCCAGCCTTCTGTCAGCCCCAGCCTGATCCAGAAGGGACTCAAAGAGGGTGGGAGGATGACGTTATCCCCCGGGCTGTGAACCCTGGTGCCATCGATCTGAGGAAACAGCTGTAGGTGCTGGGAAAGCACCCATGTGTGCCTGGCAAGGGCTCCAACATGGTAGCACATTCTCTTCCCTGTGTCATCACTCTGTCTACTGCCAACCTAGTTGAGTGAGCAAGCATACAGTAGCTAGTGAAGTATCTGGCCCTACGAGGCTGGATGTGTCTGTGATCAAATGATCAGGCCCCTTAGTGTTCACTATCAGGACTCTACTTCATACTGTAGGATAAGCCTGGAATGCTTTCTATAAGTGTTTTTTTTTTATTATGTTGTGTGTGGATAGGGGAATGTAGCTACGTTTACTTGTTTTCTAAGTTAGATTTTGTTAGTATTGAGAAGTACCCTTACCCATCAAAAGGGAGGCTCTTTTTTGCTAGCATCATTTGACAGTTTTCTCAAATGCTCCCTTCAGAATGTCTTTCCTGGAGTGTATATGACAACTCGGTAGTTGGCTGGAATGTTTTGTTTGTTGTCCATGAAGTAAATGGGCCTGAGTGCTCCTCAACAGATGTAGATTCACCATGGAACAGGGTATGACATCTCCAAGAGAAATTTCCCCCTGTGGTTCGCAGTTGGATGAATTAATTGATTTATTTGGCTGAGGAAGATTTTACACAACATTACATACTTGAAAAAATCATATCTGCAATTATGTGGGTTAAAATTTCACGTTTATACCCAGTTATGACAGGCTTAACTGTCTTCAGGATAAGTTTGGCTGGTTGCACCACAGTAGAAAATAGCTGTATGTCTGACAACTTGAAAACAGGCAGGACAATACAATATATTTACACTGTAAAGAAAATGCTCTGCTATGGATCTTCTTCATATGCGTTTTGGTGATGCTTTTGGGTTGATATTTGTCTCTGAGGTTGTTCATTTGTTGGTTTGCTATTCTCATCAGAATCTGACATCTTTGACAATTTGAGAAGAAAATATGTTTTACTACCTTTTCTGGAGGCCTCTAACTAGAGGAAATAATGTGTACACATGGGAAGAACATGAAGGTGTCAATGTAGAATATGTCAACAACACTGCAGGAGATTTGTTATGTATTGAATTACAGACATGTATGTAATTGTTTATATTACAACATGTTCAATCTCTTCACATGTCTCCTTTGGCATATATCCTTACAATTTGAGAATTGAAGAGTCAACATATATTTATTACCCTGGTGACTAACACAGCAGATAGGGTATATCAGACACCCTAACCACTAACACAGTAGAGAGGGAACATCAGACATCCTAACCATTAACACAGTAGAGATGGACTATCAGACATCCTAACCATTAATAACACAGTAGAGAGGGACTATCAGACATCCTAACCATTAACACAGTAGAGAGGGTCTATCAGACATCCTTACCGTCAGGTGTGCATGTAAAAATCTGCAGGTAATCCGAACAATCCCAGTTCATCCTCATTAGCTCTCTGAAGCCTGGGAATTTGTAGCTACATGACAAATTAGCAATGCTACATTTGCCACTGTTAATGCTGACCTCAGACAACCCGAACTGACAGAAAATGTCTTTCTTGTTCGTGACTCACACGAAAGAGGATCTCTGTAAAATGTGCCTGTCACGTTCCTGACCTGTTTTCTGTTGTTTTGTATGTGTGTGATGGTCAGGGCGTGAGTTTTGGGTGGGCAGTCTATGTTTTCCGTTTCTATGTTGGTTTTGGGTTGCCTGGTATGGCTCTTAATTAGAGGCAGGTGTTTTGCGTTTTCCTCTAATTGAGAGTCATATTAAGGTAGGTTGTTCTCACTGTTTGTTTGTGGGTGATTGTCGCTGTGTCTGTGTATTTTGCACCACACGGTACTGTCTCGTCTCGTTCGTTCGGTCGTTCCTGTTTATGTGTTCCTCGTTTCATGTATGTTCATAGTTTAGGTCTGTCTAGTTCGTTTTGTTATTTTGTTAATCATTCAAGTGTATTTCGTTTCGTGTTTTTCCGTCTTGTCAAATAAACATTATGTATTCATCACCCGCTGCGCCTTGGTCTACTCACTCACCGAGGGACGGCCGTTACAGTGCCTATACTTAGGGATTACATGAGTCAAACTGAACAAATGTAATTCAGCGTTATTTTCACTGAGCACATGCCCAGAGTATAGAGTTAGCCATTGTGTTGTATGGCTAATCTTTTTAACTCCTTTAGAAGCTGAACTGTGTATTCTGTGGCCCTGTGACTGTATTCATTGGGGCCAATACATACCGTAGTACAGTAATGCAAGATACAGGTATAGGACTATAGATTTATACATGCATATCAAATGGAGGCTTAGCATTGTCTCAAATCAAAATGCGGTAGAATTATTTCAATAATTTTTTGGTCTGAAAATAGGATTAATCTCAGCAATGAATGTAGAAATTGTGAATATTACATCCTAATGTATCTTGTGGACACTGCCACTGGGTAAGCTAAATATTGATTGTAAATATTGTTCTTCAAATCCTGAACAAAGATTGCTCCCCTGCAAAAAGGACTGTTCCTTCCATTGTTCATTGCCGATGGTTCCTTATAAAGTTATATGACGTCTAAAACATCTTGATTTTCCTCCTGGTAGCCTAGCGGTTAAGAGCATTGGGCCAATAATCGAAAGGTCGCTGGTTCAAATCCCAGAAACGGCAAGATGTAAAAATCTGCAGTTCTGCCCTTGAGCAAGGCAGTTAACCCCCAACAACAACTGCTCCCTGGGCGCAGATAGCGTGGACGTCAATTAAGGCAGCCCCCCGCACCTCTCTGATTCAGAGGGGTTGGGTTAAATGCAGAAGACACATTTCAGTTGAATGCATTCAGTTATGCAACTGCCTAGGTATCCCCTTTCCAAAGTGATATTTATGTTTGTTTAGAATTGTATATGTTATATATACATTTTTAAACTAGGGAGTAAATTGTACCCTTTTAGTGTTATCTGTTAAGTGAAATGGAAGTTGGGACCAGATAAGAAAATAACACCATGTACAAGTGATTAAATGTACGTTTTGCACATTCAGAACCAGTCAAAAGTTTGAACACACCTACCCATTCCAGGGTTTTTCTTAATGTTTTACAATTTTCTACATTGTAGAATAATAGTGGACATTAAAACTATGAAATTACACATATGGAATCATGTAGTAACTAAAAAAGTGTTAAGAAAATCATTAATATATTTTATATTTGAGATTCTTTAAAGTAGCCACCCTTTGCCTTGATGACATCTTTGCACACTATTGGCATTCTCTCAACCAGCTTCATGAGGTAGTCACGTGGAATGCATTTCAATTAACAGGTGTGCCTTGTTAAAAGTTAATTCGTGGAATTTCTTTCCTTCTTAATGCGTTTGAGCCAATCAGTCGTGTTGTGACAAGGTACGGTTGGTATACAGAAGATAGCCCTATTTGGCAAAAGACCAAGTCCATATTATGGCAAGAACAGCTCAAATAAGCAAAGAGAAACGACAATTCATCATTACTTTAAGATATGAAGGTCAGTCAATGCTGAAGATTTCAATAACTTTTAAAGGGCAGTCGCAAAAACCATCAAGCGCTATGATGAAACTGGCTCTTGTGAGGACCGCCACAGGAAAGGAAGACCCAGAGTTACCTCTGCTGCAGAGGATAAGTTAATTACTAGTTACCCGCCTCAGAAATCGTCAATTAACTGCACCTCAGATTGCAGCCCAAAGAAATGCTTCACAGAGTTCAAGTAACAGACACATCTCAACATCAACTGTTCAGAGGAGACTGCGTGAATCAGGCCTTCATGGTTGAATTGCTGCAAAGAAACCACTACTAAAGGACACCAGTAAAAGAAGAGACTTTCTTGGGCCAAGAAACATGAGCAATGGACATTAGATCGGTGGGAATCTGTTCTTTGGTCTGATGAGTCCGAATTGAGAGTTTTGGTTCCAACTGCTGTGTCTTTGTGAGACGCAGATTAGGTGAACGGATGATCTCCGCATGTGTGGTTCCCACCGTGAAGCTTGGAGGAGGAGGTGGGATGGTGTGGGGGTGCTTTGCTGGTGACACTGTCAGTGATTCAAGGCACACTTAACTAGCACGGCTACCACAGCATTCTGCAGCGATATGCCATGTGATCTTTGTTTTTCAACAGGACAATGACCCAAAACACACCTCCAAGCTGTGTAAGGGCTATTTGACCAAGAAGGAGAGTAATGGAGTGCTGCATCAGATCAATCAATCAAATGTATTTATATAGCCCTTTTTACATCAGCCGATGTCACAAAGTGCTGTGCAGAAACCCAGTCTAAAACCCCAAACAGCAAGCAATGCAGATGTAGAAGAACAGTGGCTAGGAAAAACTCCCTAGAAAAGCAGGAACCTAGGAATGAACCTAGAGTAGAATCAGGCTCTGAGGGGTGGCCAGTCCTCTTCTTGCTGTGCCCGTTGGAGATTATAACACTACATGGCCAAGATGTTCAAACATTCATAGATGACCAGCATGGTCAAATAATAATAATCACAGTGGTTGTAGAGGGTACAACAGGTCAGCGCCTCAGGAGTAAATGTCAGTTGTCTTTTCATAGCTGATCATTCAGAGTTAGAGACAGCAGGTGCGGTAGAGAGAGAGAATCGAAAACAGCAGGTCCGGGACAAGGTACAGTTGCACGTCCGGTGAACAGGTCAGGGTTCCATAGCCGCAGGCAGAACAGTTGAAACTGGAGCAGCAGCACGACCAGGTGGACTGGGGACAGCAAGGAGTCATCAGGCCCGGTAGTCCTGCGGCATGGTCCTAGGGCTCAGGTCCTCCGAGAGAAGAGAAAGAGAAAGAGAAAGAGAAAGAGAAAGAGAAAGAGAAAGAGAAAGAGAGAGAATTAGAGGGAGCATACTTAAATTCACACAGGACACCGGATAAGACAGGAGAAATATTCCAGATATAACAGACTGACCCTAGCCGATCATTCGACACATAAACTATTGCAGCATAATTACTGGAGGCTCCAGTGCCTTTCCATTCACCTTCACACCCCTGGGCCAGACTACACTCAATCATAGGACCTACTGAAGAGATGAGTTTTCAATAAAGCCTTAAAGGTCGAGACCGAGTCTACGTCTCTCACATGGATAGGCAGACCATTCCATAAAAATGGAACTATAGGAGAAAGCCCTGCCTCCAGCTGTTTGCTTAGAAATTCTAGGGACAATAAGGAGGCCTGCGTCTTGTGACGGTAGCATACGTCTAGGTATGTATGCAGGACCAAATCGGAAAGATAGATAGGAGCAAGCCCATGTAATGCTTTGCAGGTTAGCAGTAAAATCTTGAAATCATCCCTAGCCTTAACAGGAGGCCAGCGTAGAGAGGCTTGCACTGGAGTAATATGATCACATTTGGAATGTTACGTAGATTAAAAAAAGATGTCCTTGAAACAGTCTTGATAAGTTCATCAAAAGAGAGATCAGGGTCCAGAGTAACGCCGAGGTCCTTTACAGTTTTATTTGAGACAACTGTACAACCGTCAAGATTAATTCTCAGATCCAACAGAAGATCTCATAATTTCTTGGGATCTAGAACTAGCATGTTTTGTTCGAGTTTAAAAGTAAAGTATTTGCCGCCATCAACTTCCATATGTCCGAAACACAGGCTTCCAGGGAGGGCAATTTTGGTGCTTCACCATGTTTCATCGAAATGTACAGCTGTGTATCGTCCGCATAGCAGTGAAAGTTACCATTATGTTTCCGAATGACATCACCAAGAGGTAAAATATATAGTGAAAACAGTAGAGGTCCTAAAACGGAACCTTGAGGAACACTGAAATGTACCGTTGATTTGTCAGAGGACAAACCATCCATAGAGACAAACTGATATCTTTCTGACAGATAAGATCTAAACCAGGTCAGAACTTGTCCGTGTAGACCAATTTGGGTTTCCAATCTCTCAAAAAAGATTGATGGTATCAAAAGCAGCACTAAGGTCTAGGAGCATGAGGACAGATGCAGAGCCTCGGGTTTGACGCAGTTAAAAGGTAATTTGACACCTTCACGAGTGCAGTCTCAGTGCTATGATGGGGTCTAAAACCGTTTCGTATACATTGTTAGTCTTCAGGAAGGCAGTGAGTTTAATTTTTGTACATTTTAAAATTTATATTTTAATTTTACCCCCCCCCAACAACAAAAAAATTGTTGGGAGGAATGGGAGATTTGATATTGGCCGATAGTTTTTTATATTTTCTGGGTCAAGGTTTGGCTTTTTCAAGAGAGGCTTTATTACTGCCCCTTTTAGTGAGTTGGTACACATCCAGTGGATAGGGAGCCGTTTATTATGTTCAACATAGGAGGGCCAAGCACAGGAAGCAGCTCTTTCAGATGACCTGGCCTCCGACCTGAACCCAATTTAGATGGTTTGGGATGAGTTGGACCACAGAGTGAAGGAAAAGCAGCCAACAAGTGCTCAGCATATGTGGGAACTTCAAGACTATTGGAAAAGCATTCCAGGTGACTACCTCATGAAGTTGGTCGAGAGAATGCCAAGAGTGTGCAAAGCTGTCATCAAGGCAAAGGGTCGCTACTTTGAAGAATCTAAAATATAACATCT
The DNA here is from genome assembly GCF_045679555.1 of Salvelinus alpinus. Taxonomy (NCBI): domain Eukaryota; kingdom Metazoa; phylum Chordata; class Actinopteri; order Salmoniformes; family Salmonidae; genus Salvelinus; species Salvelinus alpinus. Next base: position 78,474,551 of record NC_092089.1, on the reverse strand, counting down.
ATTTTGATGTTTAATACTTTTTTGGTTACTACATGATTCCATATGTGTTATTTCATAGTTTTGATGTCTTCACTATTATTCTACAATGTAGAAAATAGTACTGGTACTGTAAATAACTGTATTCCATAGCTTTCCCATATTCTCTAGGACAGATGTTGGACCTTCATTTGACCTATGTTAACACAGCAAAATAATCCTGCGGAAACAGGATTTGAAAGTTTAATCCACAATGTTGCTTGATCAATGGTTAGGCTATTAGCTGGCCAAATGTACTGTATGTTACATGAAAAGTGTAATACTGTTAATATAACCTTGTGTTAGTGTGGGTCTTCAATGAATTTATGTAAATCACGACACTCATCTGCATTTCCTGTGGTGTAGGAAAATTCTCAGCAACAAGAGTGATCAAATGAAAATCCTACATCTGTACCTTCATCTACTTGTAGCCAAATTGCAAACAGGAAGTTTAACCCTGACCTCTGGGCAAATCATATGCAGCCAACCAGCATTTCAGGAAGTGGGGTAGCAGGTTATAGTTTCAGCAAAAGCCAGGCTAGTAGGAAATGTATTGGATGTCTTTGAAATGTCCAATTGGGTTTTAACCCCGAGATATTTATTTTTTCATTGGTAGAAATGGTTAATATCACACTAATGAATACATCCAGATATATCTGATTGGGATGACATAATTGAATGAAAATGTATATTGGGAGTAGGGAAATCAGTCATTTCCTTCCTATCATTGAAAATGTATAGAAATAATGTAGGTCGATGTGGTAATGGTGCATTGGTTGGCATCTGGCCATTTGAGCTGTTTTCATGTTAAATTAGGGGTATCTATAACATCAGTCAGTGACTAGAAGTATTCTTAAGTGTGTTTGTTTGACCAAATAGGTTGTACTTGTGGAAAAAAATGCTCTAGACCTCTACTGCCATTGACTATAGCAAGGTAAGATCCCTGCTGTCCTGTTTCAAAGCTTTTTGTTGCTCAAATAAACACAGCATGCAACCGCTCGAGGGCGAAAGCAGGTGGGAAAAAAAGCTAAACCTTGGTATGGGCCATCTGTGTGCTATTTAGCCTGCTCCCAATGGCCATGGCTGCTTAATTCAGAATCTGTCAGGGAGTGTCATTAGGCTTCAGATTTCAATAGCCACAGGAAGGGCCACATTACCCTCAGGATTAATGTCAGGTTTCGCGGTTCAGTGCTGCAGCAGTGGACTTGCATTCAAGTGAATCAACTGACCCTCTTGTTTAAATACGCACCGACTCATTAAAGATTATGTAGGCCAAGGGGAACCCTTAAATAGCCTGTGAATTATGGCCATTTGGGCTCTTAAGGCACGTTCCCCAACGCACGTAAAAAATCCTCCTGTCAGTGTCACCCACTCCCTCAGCCTGCTTCGAGTCAGTTCTTAATTGAAGACACTAAATCTACGACAAAGTGGAGTTTTGTGGTCCAGCCCCTATGCTTGTGCCCACTACAATTACTTTGTTTTAAACATTGCATCATGGTTGTTTCATAACAAGCTGTAATCCACAGTGGTTCCTATGGGGTGGGGTCATTTATTGTGTTGTGTGACGCCATGTATCTGCAGCCTGCTCTTGTCATGAAGCCTGCTGCCCTGGCTCTGCTATCTTAGAGGAAGACGTAGATAGCTGAGTCACCAAGGAGCGGCGAGGCCTTGAGAGCGATAACTCACCAAGGATGAGCCGAGTCATCACTCTTCCTGTTTTAATTAGGAAGCACTGGCCTTTTCGACAGACCAATCATGTCATCAGCTTCCTTCCCCGTAATGGTTACAGACAAGGAACTTCAATAGTTCATTGCCACTTGGGCCACACTGGGAGCTAATGCCTTGAATTCTGGGAGTAGTAGTAGAGTTTCTGTTTGGCTTGCTGACGAGATACATAGTCAGGTTCCATTGATAAAGAGAGGAAAGCTGTTCACAGCGGCCAACTAAAGGAGGCCTCAATGAACCAGCAACATCTAACTCTCCCATTTTGCATCATGATATTTACATATTTCCATGGCCATAGGTTCTGAGCGTAATACACCCAGCCTATGTGTTCCATCACCCACTCATTCATCACTGTATCACCGTGTACTTGCCCGTCAGGCTCCCAGCATGCATTTCCAGGTGTGAGAGGGGGCCAGTATTTTTGGCTCCCTATCAGGAAATTATTCCAACTGGCTCTGATCCACTATAGCAGTGTGGGTCTGGATATCATAATGTATACGCTCTCGGCTCCAGAAGCTTCAGGACAGAATTTATACTTACACTCTAGACAGACGGAACTGCACTGCTGGTTTTCACTTTCCTAGTCGACGCAGTGCATTAAACTTTCCAGAGTTTGGGACAAATCTCAAGAGGCAGAACAATATGCTGTATACGTTTGAAAAGCTGTTTGAGGGAAATTCGTTTTGAGCTTTTCTTCCCCACGATACCTTGTGGACCGCTGGCCTCTTTGTTAGCCGAAGGGGTGAGACCTTGGTGGAGAAGCAGGGGCACTTGCTATACTGCTGAGTTGCAGAGAATTCCATTTTTCAATTAACACTTTTTTCGTGCTCTCACTCTGGTGCCCAGTAGGCTCTCAAGTAAGCACATAATCCCCAAAGGGGAAGAAGTGTCACGTTTAATACCCTTTATAACTCAAGAGCAGCTCAGTCTATATCTCATCACAGCAGAGGATGTCAGACATGTTGATGGCTCCAAATTGGACTTTGGCCACATTCCGGACTTAATTAAGTTGGTGTCAGCCGGCAACTTGACTGACTGACTTAGTTCATCCTCACCCGGATACAATTTGTCTATAGAGAGTAGCCCATTCTCAGTTTTTCTTCTCATGTCGTGGAGAAACTTGGAAAAAACATCAGAAATATAACATGCTAAGGACACTCATCTCATTATTTCTCTATTCCTGGGAGAGCAGAGGTGTATTTCAGGGCCTATTTCAGGCAGCTGTCACACGTGTTGTTCTGTGCACTGTAGTGGAACAAGCCTGATGATGACCATCCTTATTGACTTTTGCCTCGGAAGCCTCCCCCGTGCATTGCTGCAAGCTAGCTGTGCTGTAGGCAGCAGAGGCACTGCAGAGACTTACTGACAAGTCTCAGTTGAATGATTTCTAACTGTGACCAGGATAAAAGAGGATAGAGGCAAGACTGAGGGAGGAAAATCTTTTCAAAGACAGAGAACCGAAAGTTTGGTTACAGCGCTAAGCACAGCAAACCAAAGACCAACCTCAAGGCGAATTTAACAAGTGAAACGCGTTTGGCAGAAGCTAGAAGGGAGGCACTCCTTTGTTGGCGGGAGTTGGAACGGAGCCAACAGCCTGCTCCGTAGGATTCTGTTAGATAATCCACTGAGTGGCTGATTTATGGCTGGTATTAAAGTGTTCAGTAAACTTCCTGAACAGAATCTGTTCCTACAACCAAACCAAAGAGAGGAGGGCTAAAAGAACAACAACTGACAAGAATGGATCGTCATTGACTTTGTTGGATGGCACACACAAGTGAACATTAAGTACCATGTTCAGTAGCAAACACACCTGTGAGACTCCATCAACGACCTGCAGCTCTGGTATAATGGCAGCAGGTCACTCAAGTTCTGACGCAACACATTAATACACATTGCGTGTAGCAGCATGCATGATGTAGTGTTGAGCCAATTGAGAACGCTAGTTAAGATGAGGAGTTCCTCCTTCTAAATATTCCACACGGCTGTTTAGACACGGGGGAAGAAGTGAGGCATTACACTACATTCGTGACGATGAAAAATTGGTATTAATGATTCTAACCCCTGTAAACCAAACCAATTATCTCACATTTCATGGGTCAAAGAGCAACTGTGTTTTGTTAGTAGACCAGAGAGGGCGGCGGTCATATTTTTGTGTCATCCAGCGTTTTCAAAGAGTCCCAGGCACTTTTAACCTGTAAGTTATTTCCAGTTCCCCCGCTGTTTTGACTTGATATCGTGTTTCCCGAAGACAAGGAGGATGTTCTCTGGAGGATGAGGGATAGTGGAAGTGCCACATTTGACATTGAGGCAAGATTACAGTGTTCTTCCTGAAGCAGGCGGGGAGCAGGAAGGCAGCATGAGAGGGTGGCGTGCGTGTGTGCACTCATACAGTACAAGGGTTTTAGAAGCATAAGGACAGCTGTTGGAGTCATCATCACAGGGTCCAAACTCCCTTGGGCTCCTCAGCATCTCTTGTAGAACCATAGGTCTACAGATGCACCGTAAAAATATGGAAAATCAAATGCTATTTAAAAAGCCATTTCATTAATTCAGTCACCCGTGTTGTTAGATAATGATTATGCCTCGCGATTGCGAAATTAAATAATTTCACCCCATCATCCTAATTAATGGTTTGATTATCACAAATGTGTTCAATATGCCATTAGTGGAAAGTTACAGATTTCTAATTTACATTCCACCTGAACTGCTCTTATTGCTGGTATTTACAACTAATTAGTTAAAGTAGAGCAATTAGGCTAATGCTAGCACCACTAAAAAACAGAGAGAGCTATTTGTGGTAAGCATGACATAGTTGCTCTTGTTGAGACTGGATTCTCGGTATAGCTTATCTTAGCTTGTTCCACTTCCGCACTTTGTACAATGAGGGAGCTGTAGTTTTTCCCACTCCCACATGATTCTGTGACATTTTGATGAATCTTTTGTAATCTTACTGTATTATGCTATGCTCTATTAAATAGGTTTTGACAGGTGTTTGGTTTGTCTACTGTGGAATGAAGTACATTAAATATAGTTAGGTCTACCTCTGGAAACCATAATAACCTGCATACCCATAAAGTTTCTATTCAGCCTTTATTGTTATGAGGAACTTGGGAATACACAATACCATACAGTATATCAGGGAATACAAATATAAAGATATCCAGTCTTTTTTTTCTGCTTATAAATTAAATTGTTTCTCACGTTATCCTACCTTGTTATCTTAAAAACATGTTTTTTTTTAAATTCCAGAACATCCCATGTACATCATGAAGACATAACCCACTGGGAATACACTGGTTGAATCAACGTTGTTTCCACACCGTTTCAAGGAAATTACGTTGAACCAATGTGGAATAGACTTTGAATTGACATCTGTGCCCAGTGGGAAGAGATTGATTTACACGGACACAGACTTGGCCATTCAGTGTGGTTGAACTGTTGAGACTACCACTCACTGACTCTGGTGGTGTCAGTAGTGAAAACATCCAGCGGGCACCTTATGCACGGCTGCCTCCGTCCCGCAACAACACCCCTCTGTCTCCATGGAGAGTGTGTGAATGTGCATGAGCACATGCGTGCGTAAGTGATTGACTGATTAGAAATGACACGTGACCCTGGAAATGGCCAGAGGATTAATGGCCTCCAATAGGGAAACTATTTGAGTAGAGGCTGAACAGAGGATAATGAGGTCTTCCACCGAGCCACAAAGCACCTATCCATCTGCACTTTCCATCCAGGCTGCCCCAGCTGCAGTCGGAGCCTCCAGATGTGAAGCTTCTCTGCCTGTGAAATAGGGGGGCCACCTGCCAGAACACTGGAGGCTGGTGGGGGGAGCTATAGGAGGACGGGCTCATTGTAATGGCTGGAATTTAATCAATGTAACAGAGTCAAATGTGGTTTCCATATGTTTGATGTGTTTGATACCGTTCCAATTAATCAATTTCAGCCATTGCAATGAGCCTGTCCTTCTATAGCTCCTCCCACCTGCTTCCTTTGTGCCAGAGAGCAGAGAAAGCCGCAGACCTGGGTCATGTTCATTAGGCATCAAACTAAAGAAAACGGTCTGAAACAAGGAGGGGCTACCTGTAACGGTTGTCGAAGTCGTTCTCCTCCTCAGACGAGGAGGAGCATGGATCGGACCAACACGCAGCGAGGTATGTAGACATAATGAATTTTAATTATAATAACGAATATGAAAAATACAAGACAAACTACAAAACAACAAACGACGTCAACAGACCTGAACATGCGAACTAACATAAACACGAAGAACGCACGAACAGCCTAAACAAAACGAAACAGTACCGTGTGGTGCACAAACACAGACACAGCAACAATCACCCACAAACAAACAGTGTGAACAGCCTACCTAAATATGGTTCTCAATCAGAGGAAACGTAAAACACCTGTCCCTGATTGAGAACCATATCAGGCTAGTTAACATGAACCCAACATAGAAACACATAACATAGAATGCCCACCCAACTCACGTCCTGACCCACTAAAACAAACAATTAACACAATAACTAGGGTCAGAACGTGACACTACCTAGACTTGTCCAGTAAGAAATGCTACATTTTGTGTTCTGTTGCGAAATGTTTTAAAACGTGTCCCCCCACTCTCAGGACCAGTGGAACTGGAGACAGCCCCCAAGGCCACCCCTGGTGGTGAGAGTGAGGTAGGGTTAGGGCTAGGGTTAGGGTCGGTGGGGCCGACACTTCAAATACAATCCAAATGGATGACGGACATGACACACCGCAGGGACCGCAGTCAGGGTCTGGGAGAGAAAATACAAGTGGAATGTGTAAGGTTTTCTGACGTTGAACAGAGTGCAATAGGAACCTGTATGGAAAGTGTCAAACACCCTCCAAATACTGAATCAGACCGATATGTACACTACCTGTCACGTGTGCTCCCTCTACGGCCTCTAGGTCACCAGGCTGCTCGTTATGGCGCACACCTGACACCGTTGTTACGCGCACCTGCGCATCATCAGACTCACCTGGACTCCATCACTTCCCTGATTACCTTCCCTATATATGTCACTCTCTTTGATTCCTTCCCCAGGTGTCATTGTTTCTGTTTCTTGTCTGTGTGCTGTTAGTGTTTCTTGTTTTGTATTATGTTCCGTTTATTTTATTAAAACACTCACTCCCTGAACTTGCTACCCGACACTCAGAGCAAATTGTTACAGAATGACGCCTCACCTAAGGGAAGCATCAGGGAGTGTTTTTTGTTGTTGTTTCGGTGGGAATGACTTTGCGTCCTGTAGTTGCTACAGGCTCACATGCCTCAGACAGATCGCCAGGTTCCCCTGCCTCCGCTGGATCGTCAGGCTCTCATGCCTCAGCTGGATCGCCAGGCTTCCCTGCTATAGCCGGCTCGTCGGGCTTTCATGCCTCAACCAGTCTGTCAGGTTCCCGAGCCCCAGCCGGTGACAGGTTCCCGCGCATCAGCAGTGGTGACTGGACTGCTCCTGATCCCCGGGATCGTCCCTTTGGTTGGCGTCCTAAGGCTGGAGCCGAACACGTCGGAGAGGGGTTATCGTCATGTATGCTCTCTCCGGCACTTGAGTTCGCCATGCTCTCGCATCTCAGCCGGACTGACAGATTTCTGCGCCTCAGCAGAGGTGACCGGTGCGCTCCTGATCCTCGGGATCGTCACTTTGATCTCGTCCTGCGGCTGGAGCCGCACGTCTGGGAGGGGGTACTGTCATGTGTGCTCCCTCTCCGGCCTCTAGGTCGCCAGGCTGCTCGTTATGGCGCACACCTGTCACCATCATTACACGTACCTGCGCAACATCAGACTCCATCACTTCCCTGATTACCTTCCCTATATATGTCACTCCTTTTGATTCCTTCCCCAGGCATCATTGTTTCTGTTTCTTGTCTGTGTGCTGTTAGTGTTTCTTGTTTTGTATTATGTTCCGTTTATTTTATTAAAACACTCACTCCCTGAACTTGCTTCCCGACTCTCAGCGCAAATCGTTACACTACCGTTCAAAAGTTTGGGGTCACTTTTTGTGCATTAAAATAACATCAAATTAATCAGAAATACAGTGTAGCCATTGTTAATGTTGTAAATGGCTATTGTAGGTGGAAACGGATGATTTACTGAATGGAAAATCTACACAGGTGTACAGAGGCCCATTATCAGCAACCATCACTAATGTGTTCCAATGGCACGTTGTGTTAGCTAATCTAAGTTTATAATTTTAAAAGGCTAATTGATCATTAGAAAACCCTTTTGCAATTATGTTAGCACAGCTGGAAACTGTTGTCCTGATTAAAGAAACAATAAAACTGGCCTTCTTTAGACTAGTTGAGTATCTGGAGCAGCAGCATTTTTTGGTTAGATTACAGGCTCAAAATGGCCAGAAACAAAGAACTTTCTTCTGAAACTCGTCAGTCTATTCTTGTTCTGAGAAATGAAGGCTATTCCATGCAAGAAATTGCCAAGAAACTGAAGATCTCGTACAACGCTGTGTCCTACTCCATTCACAGAACAGCGCAAACTGTCTCTAACCAGAATAGAAAGAGGAGTGGGAGGCCCCGGTGTACAACTGAGCAAGAGGACAAGTACATTAAAGTGTCTAGTTTGAGAAACAGATGCCTCACAAGTCCTCAAATGGCAGCTTCATTAAATAGTACCCTCAAAACACCAGTCTCAACGTCAACAGTGAAGAGGCGACTCTGGGATGCTGGCCTTCTAGGCAGAGTTGCAAAGAAAAAGCCACATCTCAGACTGGCCAATAAAAAGAAAAGATTAGGATGGGCAAAAGAACACAGACACTGGACAGAGGAACTCTGCCTAGGCCAGCATCCCGGAGTCGCCTCTTAACTGTTGACGTTGAGACTGGTGTTTTGCGGGTACTATTTAATAGTACTATTTAATAGTTAGTCACCTGTGCTGAAGCCAATGACACACTGAGTATGCTATTTTTCCCTGGAAGTTCAAGGGTGAGACAGAATAAACACATTCTTAGCTCGGTTAGGTAATCCCCTTTGAATCATAATTGAAATATACATAGCATTCCTCTCAAATGAATGTGACAAATACAGTACCTCGTAGAGTTTTTGCTGTTGAAAAGAGTCAATGACCTTCTCAGAATAGAAGTTACATTGGTGTCACTGTAAATACAATCTCATTCTAAATCCTCTTACATTCCATACTTTAACACCATATCTAAATGCCTTGCAGTCCGGCACTAAGCTAAGATGGTGCCGACTGATGGCTCCTCGCCTCGAGCTCCTTCAAAACATTGTAGGTTTCTATACTTTTTCTAATGTTTTTCTTGTGTTTTTCTCAAATGTTCTTACTCAGCTTGTTTTGTGCATGACTTCGTACACCCAGGTAGAACTATTGGAATATGAATTGCTGGGTACTCACCGTCAATGAGACCTTGCTGAATTCCAAGAAGAACAATGGTCTAGCTTCTTCCGTGAGGTGCTGGGTTGCCTGCACCTGGCAACATTTCCTCCTCAACACAAATCAAATCAAACTTTATTTGTCACATGCGCCGAATACAACATGTGTCGGCTTTACCGTGAAATGCGTACTTACAAGCCCTTAACCAACAGTGCAGTTCAAGAAAGAGGTAAGAAAATGTTTACCAAATAAACAAAAGTAAAAAATAATAGAAAGTAACCCAATAAAATAACAATAACGAGGCTATATACAAGGGGCCCAAAAAGAGTGTGCCCTCAGTTCCCTCCAGTACTCTCTGTAGACCCACGACTGGCCTCACACACTTCCAACTTCATCATCAAGTGCGCCGACAACACGACAGTAGTAGGCCTGATTACCAACAACAATGAGACTGCCTACAGGGAGGAGATAGGCACTCTGAATGTGTGGTGCCAGGTAAACAACCTCTCCTTCAATGTCAGCAAAACAAAGGAGCTGATTGTGGACTTCAGGAGGAACCAGGCTGGGCACGCCCCATCCTCATCCACGGGGCTGCCGTGGAGGAGCTGAAATTTTCAAACCACATGGACACCCTGGTGAAGAAGACAGGACAGCGACTCTTTAACATCAGGAGGCTGAAAAAAATGTGTCCTTTTCATGATGGCCCTTGCAGTGTTCTACAGGAGCACTATCGAGAGCATACTGTCGGGCTGCATCACAGCCTGGTACGGCCGCTCCACCGCCTCTGACCACAAAGCAATACAGAGGGTGGTACGCTCAGCCGAATACACCATTGTATGCGTGCGTTGCCTGCCTTCCAGGACAGCTACAGCATCTCAGCTACCCGAGCCACGACCTGTTCTCCCCGCTTCCATCACTTAGACACGGGCAGTACAAGAGCATCATGGCTAAAACTAACAGACTGGTCAATAGCTTCTACCCCCAGACAATCAGGCTGATGAATAGCCACCACTAGTCAGCTACCTCTTCCCCCCCCCCCCCCCCCCCAGACGTCCTACCCCCCTGCTGCTCCCCCTTTGGACAACCCGCCAAGAAGTCATCTACTCCCCCTATGGACATTTTATCCCCCCCACTCAAAGGACAATTACCCTGCCCACACCCCATTGGACATTTATATTTATCATTGTCACAGTTGTAAAATATTTATAAATGATTATTATTATTATTATTGTTTCATTCACACCTGCACTGTTGGAGGTCAGAGCATAAGTATTTCACTGTACACTGCAATTACATCTGCCACCCTGTGCATGTGACTAAATAAAAAATGGAATCATCTGTCAGGCGACCATTTCTATTGCCACTGATAGTCTTCACTCAGAAGTGGAAGATGAGAGGGCTTGCATGCTGCCACAGAAGATCCTCAGTACCCAGGTGTCTGACAGCCTGCTGTGACCATCTCAGCCTCAGGAGATTGTCCCTCCAACATCAGAACGACAACTCAAGGTCAAACCGCCAGGGCTTTTCCTTTATGTTCA